>NC_090933.1:453881202-454216689 GCF_040938575.1 Ambystoma mexicanum | reverse complement strand
ATTTCTGTTTGATTTATTTTTCTTTTATAACGTTTTACTTTTTGTGGAACAGAATATGTGTTTAGATGGGGGGTGTATAGTGAGCGAAGTCTATTGTATTCTAAAATGCAAGGAGTATCAGCGTTTATTTTACTTGCATCAAAGTTGATTAGAAATAGACAGTCAAGTGTACGTAAGCGTGATAGGTCTACATAGCTCTGCCTTCTTTAAAGACTGTGTTACCAATATCTATCATTGCTTTTTCTAGGGTAAGTCCTTGTGATTTATGAATCGTGACTGCGTATGCAAGAGTTAGGGAAAATTGTTCTCTGCATACATACATGTCTTTGAAGTGAAGGAATCGAGCTGTTGAGCGTCCTATCCTTTTTACTTCTGAAAGTTTGTCAAAGAGTATATTGACAAACTGAAATTTGTTGTCACTTGGGTATGTTTGAAAGCCAACAACAGTACCCAGTGCTCCATTAACTAGTCCTTGGTCCACGTCAAGGTTACGTTTAAGCATTACTCTGCAATTTAAGGATAATTTGAATATCTTTTCTAAGCCTGCTGTGTTTGAGATTGATTTTTCTAAACTATTTAGTCTTGTTGTGGCTTGTTCACACATGGGTAGTGTCATACCATGTACATCTAGTTTGTCTGTGGCGCTAATTTCCATTATTTGTTGCATTTCTTTACTTAACATTATTTCATTGAATTTGAAACAGCTTGCAAGAGTTGGCATTAAGGCCATACAATTGACATTTTTGTGGGCTAATTGTTCCATAACATCTGTAGCAAATGCATTATCGCCATAAAGTGCATTAATTTGCTGGGTTTTCAATATTGCTCTGCTTCTTTAGAAAGTATACCAACTCTGATACTTTTTAAGATGTTGGCATAAGTGAAATCTGCAGATTGCTGCATGTTTTCTGTTAATTCTCTGTATTGGAAATGTTGCCAAAGGTTGACATTTCCAATGCTGCCAACATTTTTACGCAGAGTTTATGTCCTAATGTTTTAAAAATAGGCTCCCCTTTTACTGGTGTCAATTGAAGAAGATCTCCGAAAACAATAATGTGTTTTCCCCTAAAGAGCTCTTCATAGTTTGTTTTGAGTACTTCTTGTAATCTGAGGTGAATCAAAGCCAACATTAGTTTGGAGACCATGCTCACTTCATCTATTAGTAGCATTTTCATTTGTTTCAATACTCAGCGTAGTTCCATTACAGCTTCTGCAGAAAGTTTGTAATAGTCTAATTTGTTCTGGTGTTCTACTGGCAGGAGTAGTAATCGGTGTAAAGTGACACCACCTATGTTGTAGGCAGCTAAACCTGTGGGGGCAGTGACAACAGGTGACAGTTTGTTGTTTGTCAATTGTTGAAGGAACTTACTGATGATTTTGATTAGGAATGTTTTGCCAGAACCAGCTTCACCACTGACGTACAGTAGTATAGGTTTATAATTATAGCAGGAACATTCTTTATTTTCATGTTGTACACCATGTGCAATTTGTTTTGTTACTTCTTGAAAAATGCTACGTTGTTCATTGTTTAGTTTTGATTGTAGTATAGTTAAGTCTTCTTTATCTTCATACTGACACATGGTGTTTTCTACTTCTATCATAGCTAATTCTTCCTCATTTTTTATTAATGGTTCTCCCAGTGGTTCTTGGCTTCCTGTTACAGAAGGTCTACTGTCAGGAGTGTCCTTATCTAGTTGGGCCTGGAGTTCTTCTTCGTGTTGCTGTTCATTGTGCAACATTGTGTTGTATTGTGTAAAGTTTACATCAGTTATAGTGCTTTCATCTGCTTTGAAAGCATCTTCATATGAGTCATAGTTATCTAGTATTTCTTCTTCTTTTCTCCATGGTTTAAAGAGTTGTAGCAGGGACATGTAATATACCTCTTTATGTTGAGGAGTCTTTAATGACAATTTGATATGATTAATTAAATTTGGTTTAGTGAGTTTAACTAAGCTGCCTTCACACTTTGTCACTCTGTACTAACCTTTTTTTTTTCATCAGGTTTTATATTATTTTTGTATGTGTAGTTTTGGGCTATGTGGTATAGACACATGGTTTCCAAAGTATTACTTCTGTTTGGGTAGTATGTGTTCAATAAATTGTTTTTTATAAAATGTCTTGTTGGGATCATGTTTGGCTATTGTTTCCATATCTTCGTATGATTTTAGAACTCTTTTTCTAGATTTAGCTGGACCAAGACTTAGCCATACTATTTTTTCAGATTTACCATACAATGCAGTACTAGTTAAACGATCAGCTGCTTCATATGATCCACATTCTCTATGGGAGAGCATTTTTATGCCCAAGCTGTATAATTTCTGAGACACTGTTTTATCTGATGACAGGTCATTCCAGAGGTCTTGGAGTTCTGTCTTTTCTGCTTTGGTTAAGTATGCTGTGACATATCGTGCAACTGCAGTAGAATTGTCTGCAATGTATTGCACATCTATGTTTGCATTCCATAAGTGGGCAATGATTGCATTATAATCATTGATATATTTGTCTTCTATTTTTCTTTTTATGTAATATGTGTTTTTAGGTGACTTACCTTTAACACTATGTCTAACTGAAGACATGAGGTTGTTCACTTGACCTGTATTTGTAACTGGTCTAAGGAAACCAAATCGGCATTTGGTGTAATATTTCCCTTTGTTTTTGTATTTGCGACAACAATATTTTCCACATTTGTGTCTTTGAAATTGTAAAATTTGTACATGAAGATCACTATTTGTGGCTTCTGATGGAATTTCACAAGTGACATATTTTTCAATAAACTGTAAAACAGTGGCATCTTGACCAAATTTAGGAGCATCGTTAATCCATAAAAGCATGTGGATATGTGCTGCTCCTCTGGCTTGGTATTCTTTTCTCCAAAAGAAGTGTTGCACTTCTCCAAGGGGAGGAACAGTTTTATTACAAATAAAATGTAGCATAGCAATGAAGCGATGGTGAAAATATCTTGAAAGATTAACAGGATCCAAAGAACAAAGTTCTCCAGGTGTTAGTATATCTATGTTTGTTTTGTTTGATATGCGTGGGAAATCATGTAAATCTTCCCATGCATATTCTGCACAACTTAATGTAACAAACCAAGTGGGTGGGCCAAGGTTTCTGATCATACAACGTACATCTCCATGACGTCGAAACCAGTACTCTTTAGTACCATGCATATTTGCTAATAGATTTGTAATATTTGATTGTAAAACCTCATCCTTTTGTTGCACTTTTTGTAATAATTCTGTAGCTGTCATATTTTGAAAGTGTGATCCTGATTTTAATATGTGTGCAACTCCGTAACATAAAGTTGCTAGTTCACTTTCAAAGAGTAGGTAGAATATGTATTCCACATTTTGTCTAAATCTGGGATCTTCAGAATACATCCATAATGAGCGGTATTCTGGTGCTGATATTTGAATAGGTCTATCATCGTAACTTCCTCCTTTGCCAGTAGGAAAGAGTAGAGGAAAAGCACGTGCTTCTATACCTTTTTCCCATATGCTGATTGGTGATCCTTTTCTTTGACGCATTTGGTACGTTTCCAGTACATCTTCTATGGTGTCATTAGAGTGAATTGTATAATGGTCTAAAGTATTTGATATTGTAGCAGGATCTAGGAGCTCAAATTGACCAGTTTCTTGTGTTTCTTGAATTATTTCAGTTGTATCCTTCAAGTCTTCTTCAATATTAATGTCTTTGTAATATTCATTATTCTCTTTAAGATATTGCAAGGCTTGTCTAACTTTATGTAAATCTGCCAGCTGTTGCCATATTTTTTTGTCTTTTGTAGGTACTCCATTTACTAAGATAATTAAATATTGCTGCATTGGACGTTGCACTCCTAGAGTATGCACATTTTCTTTTAGATCTAATGGTAATTATACTACTTTTCCACGAATGCCTTTTACCAATTCAAAGGGAGGTAATTTTGCTGTTTTTGGTTGAAGGCGTATTATTGCTTGAAATGGGTGCACTGTTTGAATTATGATGCTCTCATATAAATTAAGTTGTTGTAGGGGTTCTGGTAGTGGGTATAATTCCAAATTATTTGTGATAGCACGTGAAGGAGTTTGGTTGTTGTCAAGTTTTGTAGTGCAGTAACTGCAAAGTATTAAGGTGTCAGTTATTTCGTGTTTGTTCTCTTCTACAAGGTAGAGAGCTAATTCAAACCATTTAGAATCTTCATTGTCTTCTATTTTGTATGATAGGTCTACAGTTTTTGTGTTACTTTTATGAAAAGTTCTGCAGCAACATACACACACATGGTTTGGTACTTCAGCTGATGTACTTTTAAATTGTATTATTTCTTTTTTGTATGTGTTTAGTAAAAGGTTGCCATGTGTAGAATTGTTGCTAATTTGGTTTAAAGCTATTTCATTCTTTCACTTCCAAAATATTTTTTCTGATATATTCAATTTCTTCAAGTAGGTCTTTTGCTGTACCATGTAGAAGAATGTTATTTAAATTTGCTAGTGCTAAAGCAGGACTTTTAGCATAGTACAGTTTATAGACTAGATTTCTTATAGTTGAATGATGTGTTGATATCCTTTTGATATCATGGAAGGTGGTTTTACAAGTAGGTCCTGTAATGCAGGCCAATGAATGTTCTTGTAGTCCTGTGTACTTGCGCACTGGACAGGTATCCATATTTTGCAGTAGTTTAATTTTGATTTTGTCTTTGCTTTTTACATATTGATTGAGGAATTGGTGTAAAGATTTGAAACATTGTTTGGGAATGTTACACATTGACGTGTAAGGCCATTTGTACATTAGATGTTCTGATTCAGTTGAATGGAGGGGTAATTCTATGTTTTCAGGGCATATTTTTGTAAGGAGTACTTCTTGTTCCATTATGGTATTATTCACTTTTTCATAACCTCGACCACTGCTATGTATGGTAATTGTATTTGTTTGCTTTTGTTTGTACGCTTCTTCATTAAAGTATGGTTCTGTGCTCGTAGTGTGATTCCATTCACCTCCGCATATACTTAAGAAGTTCTTTCTGTTGACATTTCGTTTATTGAGAAGTCTTTTTTGTAATTTAGTTATTAGTTTTGTTAGTGGTTTCATTTTGTTTAACACTAAAATAAATAACTTTCTTTTGAGAATAATTGCACTGTCTATTAACGCTTCTAAGATTAATTTCCTACGATAGGTTTTAAGGGTTGAACCTGGTTTCTCTCCTGTTTTTAGAAGATTTTGAAGGACTCTGCGACGGAACATTTTGGCTAAAATACTTTTCTTGGTATGCTTACTTTGAACTTTATCAAGATTTATAGAAGCAGTTTTATCTGTAGTGATAGCTGATTTTTTGTTCATTGTTTTCTGGTTTGTTTTACATTTTGATAGAGGAGGCAAAGTTTTTCCACTTGAAACTTCTTTTGTTTTACTAAATGACTGCGTTAGCTGTTTTGTTTCAACTTCTTTTACAAATTCCGCTAGATATGGATGCTTATGTTGGACACTTTTATTTTCATTTGCTCTACTTCTGCGTTGCTTTCTACAGACTTGACTTTTGGTAGGCATTCTTTAGGATCTGTTGAAAAAAATAAAGAAGGTATGGTTTGGGGTGTTCTGCAATGTATGTGTGCTGTGTGCATGAGTGTTTGAGTAAGATGATAAAGATGTATGTAATGGTGTGTGATTGTGCATTGGGAACTACAACTAGTAGGCATGGGTATTCTTGAATTTATATGCTACTAAACTGGGGTTCAGATGACAGAAAAAAGTAAGCTAGTGGTGTGGAGAAGTACACATAGTAAATATAATGTATACAATTAAAACAGTTGTTTGTTCTAAAATATCCAACTTGTAGCGGTTGAGTTGGGTAATTTGTGTGTCCAAAAATAGGAATTTGTGGGCCATTCTGTCTGTAAATCGCTGTTTAAGACATGGGTATTTTTGGACAGAATGGTGCACAATCTCTATTTTTAGGCACAGAAATAGCTTGAATTAACTTTACAGTGTGTTTCAGTAATAATACAAATATTATTGTGATATTCTACTTACTTTTTTAAAAAAATGAACAGGTTGATTCTTAGTTCTTCTTTGTTCTTCAAACTCGGTTGCTTCTTTTCAGGAGAATGGTCTTCACTGCAATTGCAAAAGAAACAAATTAGTAATTTTGTTTGTATATAGCACTGTTTTTAATTTAGACATTGATTTTTTTAATTGAAATCCTCAGCGCCTTCCTCAAAACCATCTTATTTACATAAGATACGTCGCAAAAATTCAATACACATGATATGTTCTTAATGAACAAATTGTATTGTAATGACTAACTTTAGCGAAGAAAATATCTTTACTATGTTTGTGAAATTCATAATGTAACACTGAATACCACTATTTCTGTAACTAAGGTCTTCCAGGTAATAGTGTCTCAATGTTATGCTTAAATTAAAGTAATTGAATAAATAAAGAAATAAAACAAAAATATTAAGTCAGTTTGAAAATGTGTTCATGTATTGTACAGAAAATATGCATACCTGTAGTTTGTGTTCATGCATTTGGAGATGCATGGAGCTGCAAGTAGAAATCTTGGAGACTTGTACGGTATTTCTTGTAGATGGTGCTTGCCAATGATATGACACTTGTACTCAGAGAGATTCACAGTACATTTGCAGTGCTGATCTATGATAATACAGTTTGATGTAGAGGTCTTGAATGAGATTGGTGGATGGTCATGTGACTTCTTAGCTACATCCAATGAGGGAATGGCACAGAAAGTTTTGTGGAAATGGTAGAAGGGCTGTTCATGTTACGATATGTCTGCGGACATGGCGGTAGTTCGCGGACATCGGGTGTAACATCCTGGGATTTTTGGGTTCAGAAGTCATGCACATGAGAATGAGCACTGAAAGGGATTGGTCAGGAAAGTTTAGTGGGTGTAATGTGCCAGGAGAGAGTTTCTGAGATACTCTTTTTGCTGAGAGAGCAACAGATAGCTATGGCTGTGTGTTTCAGAAAACAGATTGTTTGTATTTTGGGAGATTCATGGATACATTGGTTGAAGGTGCATGCAGAAAGCTGTGGAGTAGCTGTAGATCTTGGATTTCCACATGTGGAAGTACACTGGCATGGAGTACGTGGAATGAAGTGGTTGGACTTGCTACCTCTTTGTGCTAGTTTGGAGACAGAGCAACATCCAGAAATAATTGTAATTCATTGTGGAGGGAACAGTTTAGGACATGTGTCTGGAATTTCTTTGCAATTTTCTATGAAGGAAGGACTTGGGAAGGTCATGGACATGTTCCCTAATTCTCAAGTAATATTTTCACGGATTGCACAGAGACAAATGTGGCTTTGTTCTTCTTCATTTGGTCCACAAATGGAAAAAGCAAGGCGAAATGTTAATAAGGCTGTTTGTGCCTTTCTAAGAGATTTTGGCATGTCCTCTTATCACAATGAAAATATTATGTTTCGAGGAACCACCAGGGGGCGCAGAGATGCACTGATGCATCTCCTCTCGTCTCCTCCGAAGGGTGCCGTTTTTGGGACTTGAGCCCCCCCAGAACCCCCCAGAGTGAAGTGCCGACCCCCACCTCGGGCTTCTAACATCGTGGGGCACCTGAATACCCCAACTCCGGTCTCCCGAAGTGGAGCCTTTGCTGCGCAGTGAGCCTGCGAAGATCGAAGGGAGGGTGAGGCCTGCAACTTCATCGGACAGCGTGGGGAGAGCAGCCCCCCCCAAAACCTGATCGCAGCAGCCCCCCGAACCTCACAGAGCCCAGGCAGGGCAACGCGACACTTTGGACGACTTCCCGCCACTGGGGCCGCACCCCAGAGCAGCGCATCGGGCGCGGAGGCCTGCGCTGCGGCCTAGGGCCCTAGCGCTCAGTGGACTCAGCCGAGGAGGGCCCATTGGAGAGCTGATTCGCCCCCTCGACGCCCCCCATCGGAGTCCGGCAAGAGCGGAACCCCCCACTGGCGACTTGGAAGAGCGAGCAGCCCACCCACCCCCTCCCCCGCTTCGGGCCCTCCCTTGTCCTGGCGGTGGATCGTGTGACGTGCCGAGGGGGCATCGGAGCCCCCACGAGGTGAGAGGCTCCCCTAAAGCTCTGCATTATATCGGGGCGAAGAGGGCCGGCCATTGACCTAGAACCGGAGAATAGGCCTAAATAACCCCCTCCCAACAGTGGGCACGGGGCCTGGATGTCGAGCAGGCAGGACCTACTCTGAGGCTTATTGTGGCCTGGCGGCGGTGCCCACTGGACTTGGGGCTCCTAGGGGTGGGCCCCGTGGGGAGGAGCGGAGCCGGGGAAGGCCTATGAACTGGAAAGATTCACTGCAGAAATTTCGACGTTTGAACCCTGCCTCCCCGACTCGCCCCATGATGGCGGCCTCGACACATCAGGCACTAACAGACACTAGCACGGTCAACAAGGGCATGGCCACCCTCCTCAAGGAGATCAGAGGCTTCAGGGAGGACATAACGCTACGTCTGGACACTTTGGACAAAAAAGTGGACAATATAGATGACAGGGTTCAGGCGCTAGAAAATAACTCTGCCTCGAACGACATCTTTGAGACGCAATTTGACATGCGACTGGCGGAGCTCGAGAGGAGGGAAGAGAAATGTTCCCTAAAGCTTGACGATCTGGAGAACAGGGAACGCCGCTGTAACCTGCGCTTTTTAGGCTTCCCGGAACGTGAGGGCGAAACTCAAGCTGACATTATAAAAGCTGTTAACGGGGTGGTGCGATCACTCTTTGAAGGGGCCAATACGAACGAACCGTCTATTGACAGAGCCCATAGAGCAGGTGCAGCAAACAGGGGCCCCAGGTCCATTCTAGTACGATTCCACTACTTTGCGGAGAAAAGCAAAATTCTTGAACTGGCCCGCAAGAAAGGCCCGGTGGACTGGGAGGGGGCCCAGATCTCGGTGTATCAGGATCTCTCTGCCTTCACCCTGGCGAGACGTCGGCATGCTCCCCGCTGATGAAAATGCTTCAGACCAAGGGGGTCCGATATAGGTGGGGATACCCTTTCTCACTTTCATTTGAGCTGGACGGCTACAAGTACGCCCTGGTCACGGAGGACGATATTCGCAGGGTGTCGGGGGAACTCCTGGATGTTCCAAACATGGAATTGGGCGAGCGAGAAGGCGAGATAGCCCCAGCTGGCCCCGGATGGACGAGGGCCCCACAAGAAAGGCGTAAAGTCCGAGGCCACAGGAAATTCAGAAGAGTGGCGTCGGCATCCCCGGAGCAGCCCAACACTTGAAGAGCCCCTGGGAGCCCGACGACCAAGCGTGTACTTGATTCTGTGAGTGGGGAGGCTACACATCTGTTCATGGACGGATAAGGACTAGGGGGTGGAGGGCTCAAGTTGTTGTTTTTGAAGAGTTTGGGTACCCGGAGGGGGAAGCCAATGGTGGCCTGGACTGGTGACTGGATTAAGCTGCTAATCAACCAGGCATTCTGTGGGGAGGGGGTAGGGGAGGAGGGAAAAGTTGGGGTTCATTTATTGGGGATTTTGTTGGGTCACACCAGGTTTTCAGGTCCACTTTGCATTTATAGAAGTGTTTCTGGGCACCAGCAGGGTGCGGAATTTCTGCAGGAGCATTGTCATTTTGCGCTCCTCGGAGGGAGCCATGAGCTTCTATCATCGTTTTGATGGATGATTCGCTTCAATTCTTGACAGTGGGGTCGTTGAATGTACGTGGGCTTAACTCACCTACAAAGAGATTGCTGGTGGTGAGAGAATTTTCAAGGTTCCGCCTTAATTTCCAAGAAACTCACTGGGTGTGGGGCAAGGAACCCAAGCTAAGGGCCAAGAACATCGATCAGGTGTATGTGGCATCCTTCCGGGCTAAAAAACGAGGAGTGGCCCTCCTGGTTTCTCCCGGGGCCCACTTTGTGGCCAAAGCTCAGAAGTCGGACCTGGAAGGAATATATATTATGGTCAAGGGGGAGGTGAGGGGCCGGCTGTTCACCTTGGTTTGTATTTATGCTCCAAACGAGGCTCAGGATATCTTTTGGGAAGGTATGAAAGAGAAAATTATGGCTTTCTCCGAGGGCCCCCTATTGGTAGGTGGGGACTTTAACATGGTTCTATGCCCCGAGAGAGATAGGAAGTCAGTAAACCCATGTCCAAACTCGCGTTACCACAAAAAGTTGGCCGAAGTTTTCCAAGAAGTCAACGGAGAACTGGGCCTGAGTGATACGCAACGCTTTAAGCAAGGCCGAGACCCCAACTTCACCTTCTACTCAAAGCCTCATGACGCATTCTCCCGTATCGATTACATTCTGGTTGACGCCACGCTCCGGGGTGAGGTTACGGACTCAGGGGTGGAGATTGTCCCTTGGTCTGATCACGATTTGGTTAGAGTAAAATTGGGCATTCCCCCAGCCCCCGCATCCGGATCCCTGTGGAGGTGTAACGACCTCCTCCTGCACGATAAGGAAGTACGCCAAACCCTTTTAGAAGCCATAAAAGATTACTTTTCTACCAATGACAATGGGAGGGGTTGGTGTCATGGGTGTCTTGGAGGCATTCAAGGCACCCATTAGGGGTGTCCTTATAGAGATAGGCTCGAGAAAAAAGAGGGAGAGGGGCCATGAGGAGAAGCTATTGAGGGAAAAGATAGATGCTATCCAACCGGGGGGGGAAACTGAAAACGCAGATGTTCCCTGGACAATGGGAAGAGCTACAAAGATTGCGTTCTGGGCTGGTGGACCTCCAGGTGGGACAAACAGAAAGGAAGCTGTCCTTCTTGAAACAGAAATACATGGAAAAGGGGGGGAAAGCGGATAAGATACTAGCTTGGAGGCTCCGCGAGCTCAGAAATAGTACGAGAGTGAACTCCATTCGTACCCCGCAAGCGAACTCGACTGTGAGAGACAGCAAGATAGCTGAGCAATTCAGACTATATTACGAACAGCTGTATTGCTCGGAGTATGCAGGGGACGGGACAGAAATAGATGACTTCCTGGACTCCTTCCAGATCCCAGGCCTCTCCCCCGATAAGGCAGAAACACTAGAACTTCCCATAACCCCACAAGAAATAATAAACACCATATCCTCTTTAAAGAGTGGTACAGCCTTGGGGGATGATGGGTTCACTGTTAAGTTTTACAAGACCTATCGGTCTACGTTGGCCCCGTTCATGGCCAGAATGTTCAACTCGGCACTGGAACTGGGCTCCCTTCCACCCACGATGATGTCCGCCTTGATAGTAGTGCTCCCCAAAGAAGAGAAGGACCCCTCTCAGTGCCAATCACACCGCCCTATATCCCTCCTCAACGCTGACGTAAAGATATTGGCCAAACTTTTAGCAAACAGACTGGCGCGACACCTCCCTTCCCTAGTACACGGAGATCAAGTGGGCTTTATCCCGGGTCGTCATGGATCTGATAACATACGTAAGACCCTGGACCTCATGCATGAGGCTTCTAGGCAGGGGGTGGAGGGTTATCTCCTCTCACTAGGAAAAGGCCTTTGACTGCGTCGAGTGGCCTTATATGGGTAGAGTCCTCTGGAAAATGGGCCTGGGAGACAACTTCTGTGGTTGGGTTTCAGCCTTTTACAACGGCCCATCGGCAAGAGTCCTGGTCAATGGTGGCACTTCAGACCCATTGGCCCTGTCTAGAGGCACCCGTCAAGGCTGTCCCTTGGCTCCCCTTCTCTACGCCTTGGCAATGGAGCCCCTGGCTATAGCGATCAGAACTGCCCAGTAAATCACAGGGGTTAAATGCGACAATAGCGACTTTAAACTCTCCCTGTTTGCAGACGACATCCTGGGATACCTGACTAACCTTCAGGACTCCCTACCCCGATTATTTGGACTTATAAACTACTATGGCACCTTTTCGGGGCTTAAGGTGAACACGTCCAAGTCTAGCATTATGCCCATGGGACTCGGGGACCATGACATTGGGGGTAATTCCGAAATCCTGGGAGTAAGAATAGAACAGACCTCCACCAGGTATTTGGGCACCACCATTCCCAGGGATCTGTCACAACTTTATCAATGTAACTTCCGGGGGATCTTGGCCAAGATTAGCAGTGATCTCAAACGATGGGCACCTCTCACACTCTCATGGTTTGGGCGTATGGTCACTGTTAAAATGAATATCCTGCCCCACTTACTCTACCTCTTCGCGGCCCTCCCCGTGGCGATCCCGGAGGCCTTTTTTGAGACACTACAGTCCCGAGTCCTTCAGTTCATCTGGGCCGGCAAAAGAGCAAGGGTCACAAGGGTCAACCTTGCGAATAGCCCCAGAGTGAAATGACCTCAGGTGTCGCTTCATGGTAGTGGTCCCAAAGCTGTACGAACCGTGCCTCCCGAGACTGAGTATCATTTTGCACTCATTATAGGTGACACGGTTCGCACGAGCCTTAGGACCATTCCCATGAATGGTAAACAACTGCCACACCCAAGACTCACGCCTAGTGCGGGTAGTAGAGATTTCCTCTACCTCATTCTCCTCATCCTATTCTTCCTCCTCTGCATCCTCACTCCTGTCCCCCTCTTCAGGCCCTTGGGGAGGTGGTTGTGGTGGAGGGGGTGGGGGTGGTGCTGAGGCAGACACAGCACCTGGTGGCAGCAGTGGAGCCACAGAAGCCATCAGGGTGAAGATGGAAATCTGCAGGTTGCAGCAAAAATCTCTGTGCTCTGTAGAATAGCCAGAAACACAATGAGAATAAGCTCTAGGTCGTGGTCTTTTATAGGGGTGCTTGTGCGTGGTCCGCGGACATGTGCTCTATCTGCGGACAGATCGAACACAAAAAAGGTTCAAAAGGTTTCAAAAAGTATGTATAAACTTATAATTAGTATGTGGGACTTGTGCTATGGTGAGTTTGTATTGGAAAATATTGTGGATTACTTGAAAATGTACTTTTAAATTGTTCGGGGACACGAACAGTATCCGCATTCAGAACACGCGATCAGCATGGGCGCGGTCACATGATCGCTTCGCAAACATGTTCGCGAAGGAAGCGGCTGTCTGCAGGACACCAAATGCACGGGCATTGGTTTGCGCATGCGCGTTGATGTTCTACGGACACTGTTCGGGTCCTGAAGTAATTGAAAGAGCGTCCGACGTCAAACGAACAGTTACGGACAGGCGTTTGTTCTTAGAACAGTGTCAACTTGCTTGCAAAAAATACGGACAGAAATAGCGTCCTCAGAACACCTCCATTTTCGTTTCTTTACGAGCATTTCAGGACAACGAGTGTGTTCTTAGAACAGTTTCAACTTGCTAACGAACAGTACGGACAGGTATAGTGTTCTTCAGGACACCTCCATTTTGTTTTATTTACGAACATTTCAGAACACCAATTGTGTTCTTAGAACAGTTTCAACTTGCTAACGAACAGTACGGACATGTATAGTGTTCTTCAGGACACCTCCATTTTCATTTATTTACGAACATTTCAGAACACCAATTGTGTTCTTAGAACAGTTTCAACTTGCTAACGAACAATACGGACAGGTATAGTGTTCTTCTGGACACCTCCATTTTCGTTCATTTACGAACATTTCCAGACACCGCGTGTGTTCTTAGAACAGTTTCAACTTGCTAGCGAACAGTACGGACATGTATAGTGTTCTTCAGGACAGCTCCATTTTCATTTATTTACGAACATTTCAGTACACCTGCGCTGTCCGCGGACACCTACATTGTTTTTTTGTTTTTTTTTAACGGAAACTAATTACAACTCAATATAAAAATGTAACTTTATTTAACATATATTAATAATTTATGACAGAGAAGATGAGGCAGAAACGGAAACAAAAACAGGAGAATTAGGGGTTTCAACATGATTGGTATCAGGTGAAGAAGGGATGGAAGTCTCATCAAAATGTTTTGGGTTATGGAGAGGGTTTGGGGATAATTGATTGTGATATGGTGAGGGGGGGACAAGTACATGTGGGGCAATGGTATGACGTTTTTGTTTTAAAATGATCTTCAACAAATGTTTTCAAATTATTAAAATTGGTCAACAATAAATCAATTTTTTCTTTTATGCTGTCAAGCGTGTTTTCCATAATAGCTTCTTCAGAGGTATTTTCTATTTTGGTATGCTCTGTACAAAAAATATATATATATGTTAAATGTATATAAAATAATAATAATTAAATGGTTTATATTGTAAAGTGTTTACCATTAGTTTCACTATCTTGTGACATTTCCTCATGTGGAAATGCTGCTCTAACCATTCCAGAGTACTAGACATTTCTGTGAGAAAAAAAAAAATATTATATTTTTTTTTATCTAATACAGAATGTTTATAAATATATGAGTAAAATGAAGTACACTTACTATTTCAGGTAAAATATGTTCTAAGTACTGTGTAGGTCTGGTGTTGTTCTTAGTTCTGTAGTGTCTGTGAGGTAATTATGTTGGAAGCCAATTTATCTTCTGGTATATTTCATTTTAGAACATATTGTATTTAAATGAATGGTTAGTGTGTTACATATATGGGTTACATTTCTTCTGTGTTACTACATATAATGTGTATATGTGTTGCTTTTTGAATGTGTTAAATGTTCCTATGTTATGATATAACAATCAAACATACCCACCCCCCAGAGATTTAGGTAGTGGTACTGTTCTCCGAACATGTCCGCGGACATTAAAAGAGTTTGCAGATATCAAGTTTAGTAGAAGAGGTTCAGTATATTCCATATTACCTGTAAATAAAGTCAAAGTTATTATTGTTAAGTTGCACTACTAAAAACCTAGGAAATTCAGTGAAAAAACTTTGTTAAAGGGACGTTATGATTTAGTTGCGCTACTAAAAACCTATGAAATTCAGTGAAAAAAACTTTGTTAAAGGGACGTTATGGTTCCAAGTAAAACCGAAAAACCCTTGAAATTCACCAGTTATGGTAAGCTAAGCAACCATAACTCGCGCCACCACCGTGCACTGCTAAGACTAA
This sequence comes from Ambystoma mexicanum, assembly GCF_040938575.1. Classification (NCBI taxonomy): domain Eukaryota; kingdom Metazoa; phylum Chordata; class Amphibia; order Caudata; family Ambystomatidae; genus Ambystoma; species Ambystoma mexicanum. The sequence goes on along the minus strand of NC_090933.1, from coordinate 454,201,805 downwards.
CAACCAGGACATCAAAGATGACATCACAAATAGTTTTTTGGTCCCAATGTTATTTGGTGTAAATCCATCCAGTAGTTTTTTAAAAAATGACAAAAATGTAAGTGAAAAAAATTAGTGATATCTCTGTCCGCTTTGCGGACACACTTCCCTGTTCGCTCTGCGGACAGGACGGGGATTGGGCAAGCGCTTGCGTGATGTCTGCGGACATCTGACGTGCTTTGCTATTGGCCATCATGAAGCGTGCAGTACGTCATATTGTGAGAGATGCCCGCCATCTGTATTCATCGGTTCATCAGAGCATTGCACAGTAAGCTCCGTGTGTTCCTCCCGTTCCCCCACCCCCCGCTCAAGCCCTGTGTCTCTCTCCCATTCCCCCCACCCCCCGCTCATACCCAATGTCTCCCCTGTTCCCCCCACCCCCCGCTCATGCACCGTGTCACACCTGTTCCCCCCACCCTCCGCTCATGCCTCGTGTCTCCCTCCCGTTCCCCCCATCCCCCACTCATGCTCCGTGTCTCTCTCCCGTTCCCCCACCCCCTGCTCATGGCCTGTGTCTCTCTCCAATTCCTCCCACCCCCCGCTCATGCCCCGTGTCTCCCCTGTTCCCCCCCACCCCCTGCTCATGCCCTGTGTCTCCTCTGTTCCCCCCCACCCCCCGCTCATGCCCCGTGTCTCCCATGTTCCCCCCCACACCCGCTCATGCCCCATGTTTCCCCTGTTCCCCCCACCCCAACTCATGCCCCGTGTCTCCCCTGTTCCCCCGCACCCCCGCTCAAGCGCTGCGTCTCCCTCATTTTCCCCCCACCCCCCACTCATGCCCTGTTTCTCCCTCCTTTCCCCCCCACCCCCGCTCATGCCCCGTGGCTCCCTCGTGTTCCCCCACCCCCTGCTCATGGCCTGTGTGTCTCTCCCATTCCTCCCACCCCCCGCTCATGCCCCGTGTCTCCCCTGTTCCCCCCACCCCCTGCTCATGCCCTGTGTCTACTCTGTTCCCCCCCACCCCCCGCTCATGCCCCGTGTCTCCCCTGTTCCCCCCCACCCCCGCTCATGCCCCATGTTTCCCCTGTTCCCCCCACCCCCCGCTCATGCCCCGTGTCTTCCCTGTTCCCCCGCACCCCGGCTCAAGCGCTGTGTCTCCCTCATTTTCCCCCCACCCCCCACTCATGCCCTGTTTCTCCCTCCTTTCCCCCCCATCCCCCGCTCATGCCCCGTGTCTCCCTCGTGTTCCCCCATCCCCCGCTCATGTCCCATGTCTTCCTCGTGTACCCCCCACCCCCGCTCATGCCCCGTTTGTCTCCTGTGCCCCCCACCCCCGCTCATGCCCTGTGTCTCCCTCGTGTTCCCCCACCCCCTGCTCATGCCCCGTGTTTCCTTCATGTTACCCCCCACCCCCCGCTCATGCCCCGTGTCTCCCTCATGTTCCCCCACCCCCCGCTCATGCCCCGTGTCTCCCTCGTGTTCTCCCCACCCCCGGCTCATGCCCCGTTTCTCCCTCCTGTTCCCCCCACCCCCCACTCATGCCCTGTGTCTCTCTCTTGTTCCCCCCACCCCCTGCTCATGCCCCGTGTCTCCCTCCCGTATCCCCCACTCCCGCTCATGCCCCGTGTCTCCCTCCGGTACCCCCCACCCCCACTCATGCCCAGTATCTGCCCTGTTCCCCCCACGCCCCGCTCATACCCCGTGTCTCCCTTGTGTTACCCCCACCCCCTCATGCCCTGTGTCTCCCCTGTTCCCCCCACCCACGCTCATGCCCCGTGTCTCCACTGTTCCTCCCACCACCCGCTCATGCCCCGTGTCTCCACTGTTCCTCCCACCCCCTGCTCATGCCCCATGTCTCTCTCGTGTTCCCCCCACCCCCCGCTCATGCCCCATGTCTCCCTACCGTACCCCCCACCCCCCGCTCATGCCCTGTGTCTCCCCTGTTCACCCCACCACCGCTCATGCCCCGTGTCCCCACTGTTACCCCTACCCCTCTGCTCATGCGCCGTGTCCCCACTGTTTCCCCAACCCCCGCTCATGCCCCATGTCTCCCTCCTGTTCCCCCCACCCCCCGCTCATGGTCTGTGTCTCTCTCTTGTTCCCCCCACCCCCCGCTCATGCCCTGTGTCTCCCTCCTGTACCCCCCACCCACCGCTCAAGCCCCGTGTCTGCCCTGTTCCCCCACCCCCCGGTCATCACCCGTGTCTCCCTCGTGTTCACCCCTACCCCCTGCTAATGCCCCTTGTCTCCCCTGTTCCCCCCTACCCCCAGGTCATGCCTCATGTCACCCTTCCGTTCCCCCAACCCCCGCTTATGCCCTGTGCCTCCCTCCTGCTCCCCCATCCCCCGCTCATGCCTGGTGTCTCCCTCATTTCCCCCCCACCCCCCGCTCATGCTCCATGTCTCCCCTGTTCCCCCCCACCCACTGCTTATGCCCCGTGTGTCCGCTGTTCTCCCCACCCACTGCTCATGCCCCAGGTCTCCCCTGTTCCACCCCAACCCCCGCTCATGACCCGTATCTCCCTCGTGTTCCCCCCACCCCCCGCTCATGCCCCGTGTCTCCCTCGTGTTCCACCCACCCCCTGTTCATGCGCTGTGTCTTCCTCGTGTACCCCCAACCCCTGCTCATGCCCCGTGGTCTCCTGTTGCCCCCCACCCTGCGCTCATGCACTGTGTCTCCCTCGTGTTTGCCCCACCCCCCGCTCATGCCCCGTGTTTCCCTGGTGTTACCCCCCACCCCCACTCAGGCCCTGTGTCTCCCTCCTGTTCCTCCCACCCCCCGCTCATGCCCTGTGACTCTCTCTTGTTCCCCCCACCCCCGCTCATGCCCCGTGTCCCCCACCTGTACTCCCCACCCCCCGCTCATGCCTTGTGTCTCCCTCCTGTACCACCCAACCCCTGCTCATGCCCAGTATCTGCCCTGTTCCCCCACCCCCACTCATTACCCGTGTCTCCCTTGTGTTACCCCCATCCCCGCTCATGCCCTGTGTCTCCCCTGTTCCCCCCACGCCCCGCTCATGCCCCGTGTCTCCTCTGTTCCCCCCAGCCCCCACTCATGCCCCGTGTCTCCACGGTTCCCCCCACCCCCGCTCATGCCCCGTGTCTCCAAGGTTCCCCCCACCCCCCGCACATGCCCCGTGTCTCCCTACTGTTCCCCCCACCCCCTGCTCATGCCCCGTGTCTCCCTCCTGTTCCCGCCACCGCCCGCTCATGCCCCGTGTCTCCATGGTTCCCCCATCCCACGCTCATGCCCTGTGTCTCCACTGTTCCCCCACCCCCTGCCCTGTGTCTCCCTACTGTTCCCCCAACCCCTCGCTCATGGTCCGTATCTCTCTCTTGTTCCCCCCACCCCCGCTAATGCCCTGTGTCTCCCTCCTGTACCCCCCAACCCCCGCTCATGCCCCTTGTCTCCCCTGTTCCCCCCTGCTCATGCCCCGTGTGTGCTCTGTTCCCCCACCCCCCACTCATGCCCACGTGTCTCCCCTGTTCCCCCCGCTCATGTCCCCCTCCTTTCCCCCCACCCCCCGCTCATGCCCCGTGTGTGCCTTGTACTCCCCCACCACCCGCTCATGCCCCGTGTCACCCTCCCATTCCCCCCCACCCCCTGCTCATGCCCTGTGTTTCCCCTGTTCCCCCACCCCCGCTCATGCCCTGTGTCTCCCCTGTTCCACCCCACCCTCCGCTCATGCCCCGTGACACCTTTGTGTTACCCCCCAACCCCCGCTCATGCCCCGTGTCTCCCTCGTGTTCCCCCCACCCCCCGCTCATGCCCCGTGTCTCCCTCGTGTTCTCCCCACCCCCTGTTCATGCCCCGTGTCTTCCTCGTGTACCCCCCACACCCCGCTCATGCCCCGTGGTCTCCTGTTGCCCCCCACCCTGCGCTCATGCCCCGTGTCTCCCTCGTGTTCGCCCCACCCCCCGCTCATGCCCCGTGCTTCCCTCGTGTTACCCCCCACCCCCGCTCATGCCCCGTGTCTCCCTCATGTTTCCCCCCACCCCAGGCTCATGCCCCGTGTTTCCCTGGTGTTACCCCCACCCCCGCTCAGGCCCTGTGTCTCCCTCCTGTTCCTCCCACCCCCCGCTCATGCCCCGTGTCTCTCTCTTGTTCCCCCCACCCCCCGCTCATGCCCCGTGTCTCCCTCCTGTACTCCCCACCCCCCACTCATGCCCTGTGTCTCCCTCCTGTACCACCCAACCCCTGCTCATGCCCAGTATCTGCCCTGTTCCCCCACCCCCGATCATGCCACGTGTCTCCCTTGTGTTACCCCCATCCCCGCTCATGCCCTGTGTCTCCCCTGTTCCCCCCACCCCCGCTCATGCCCTGTGTCTCCTCTGTTCTCCCCACCCCCCGCACATGCCCCGTGTCTCCACTGTTCCCCCACCCCCTGGTCATGCCCTGTGTTTCCCTACTGTTCCCCCCACCCCCCGATCATGGTCCGTTTCTTTCTCTTGTTCCCCCCACCCCCTTCTCATGCCTCGTGTCTCGCTCCTGTTCTCGCCACCCCCCGCTCATGCCCCGTGTCTCCATGGTTCCTCCCACCCCCCGTTCATGTCCCGTGTCTCCACTGTTCCCCCCACCCCCTGCTAATGCCCCGTGTCTCCCTACTGTTCCCCCGACCCCCCGCTCATGGTCCGTGTCTCTCTCTTGTTCCCCCACCCCCACTAATGCCACGTGTCTCCCTCCTCTACCCCCCACTCCCCGCTCATGCCCTGTGTCTGCCCTGTTCCCCCCACCCCCGCTCATGCCTCATGTCTCCCTTCCGTTCCCCCCAACCCCCGCTTATGCCCCGTATCTGCCTCCTGTACCTCCTACCCCCACGCTCATGCCCCGTGTCTCCCCTGTTCCCCCCACCCCGCTCATGTCCCGTGTCTCTCTCCTTTCCCCCCCGCTCATGCTCCGTGTCCCCCCTGTTCCCCCACCCCTGCTCATGCCCTGTGTGTCCCCTGTTACCCCCACCCCTGCTCATGTCCCATGTCTCCAACCCGTTCCCCCCCACCCCCGCTCATGCCCTGTGTTTTCCCTGTTCTCCCCCACCCCCCGCTCATGCCCCGTGTCTCCCCTGTTCAACCCCACCCCCGTTCATGCCCCGTGTCTCCCTCGTATTACCCCCCACCCCCTGCTTATGCCCCATGTGCGCTCTGTTCCCCCCACCCCCTGCTCATGACCCGAGTGTGCCCTGTTCCCCCCACCCCCTGCTCATGCCCCGTGTGTGCCCTGTTCCCCTTCACCCCCCGCTCATGCACCGTGTGTGCCCTGTTCCCCCCACCCCCCGCTCATGGCCCGTGTGTGCCCTGTTCCCCCACACCCCCGCTCATGCCCCGTGGGTGCCCTGTTCCCCCTCACCCCCCGCTCATGCCCTGTCTCCCTCCCATTCCCCCCCACCCCCTGCTCTTGCCCTGTGTCTCCCTCCTTTTCCCCCCACCCCGCTCATGCCACTTGTCTCCCCTGTTCCCCCACCCCCCACTCATGCTTCGTGTCTCGCTCCCGTTCCCCCCCACCCCCTGCTCATGCCCAGTGTCTCCCTCCCATTCCCCCGCACCCCCCGCTCGTGCCCCGTGTCTCCCTCATGTTGCCCCCCACCCCCCACTCATGCCCCATGTGTGCCCTGTTCCCCCCCACCCCCGCTCATGCCCCATGTCTCCCTCCCGTTCCCCCCACCCCCTGCTCATGCCCAGTGTCTCCCTCCTTTTCCCCCCAACCCTGCTCATGCCCCTTGTCTCCCCTGTTCCCCCCGCTCATGGCCCGTGTCTATCTCTAGTTCCCCCACCCCCTGCTCATGCCCTGTGTCTCCCTCCTTTTCCCCCCACCCCTGCTCATGCCCCGTGTGTGCCCTGTTCCCCCAACCCCCGCTCATTCCCACGTGTCTCCCCTGTTCCCCCCAGCCCTCGCTCATGCCCATGTGTCTCCCCTGTTCCCCCACCCCCTGCTCATGCCCTGTGTCTCCCTCCTTTTCCCCCCCACCCCCGCTATGCCCCTTGTCTCCCCTGTTCCCCCCACCCCCCACTCATGCTTCGTGTCTCCCTTGTGTTACCCCCACCAACCCCCGCTCATGCCCCGTGTCTCCCTCATGTTACCCCCCACCCCCTGCTCATGCCCCGTGTGTGCCCTGTTCCCCCCCACCCCGCTCATGCCCCATGTCTCCCTCCCGTTCCCCCCACCCCCTGCTCATGCCCTGTGTCTCCCTCCTTTTCCCCCCACCCCTGCTCATGCCCCGTGTCTGCCCTGTTCCCCCCACCCCCCGCTCATGCCCACGTGTCTCCCCTGTTCCCCCCACCCCTTGCTCATGCCCATGTGTCTCCCCTGTTCCCCGTACCCCCCGCTCATGCCTGTGTCTCCCTACTGTTCCCCCCACCCCCCGCTCATGCCTCGTGTGTTCTCTGTTCCCCCCCACCCCCTGCTCATGCCCAGTGTGTGCCCTGTTTCCCCTCACCCCCTGCTCATGCCCCATGTGTGCCCTGTTCCCCCACACCCCGCTCATGCCCGGTGTCTCCCTCCCATTCCCCCCACCCCTTGCTCATGCCCTGTGTCTCCCTCCTTTTCCCGCCACCCGCTGCTCATGCCCCGTGTCTCCCCTGTTCCCACCCCACCCCCCGCTAATGCCCCGTGTCTCCCTCGGGTTACCCCCACCCCCTGCCCCGTGTTTCCCTCCCATTCCCCCACCCCCTGCTCATGCCCTGTGTCTCCCTCCTTTTCCGCCCACCCCCGCTCATGTCCCTTGTCTCCCCTGTTCCCCCCACCCGCTGCTCATGCCCCGTGTCTCCCCTGTTCCCACCCCACCCCCCGCTCATGCCCCGTGTCTCCCTCGGGTTACCCCCCACCCCCTGCTCATGCCCCGTGTCTCCCTCCGGTTCCCGCCACCGCCCACTCATGCCCCGTGTCTCCATGGTTCCCCCCACCCCACGCTCATGCCCTGTGTCTCCAGTGTTCCCCCCACCCCCTGCTCATGCCCTGTTTCTCCCTACTGTTTCCCCGACCCCCCGCTCATGGTCCGTATCTCTCTCTTGTTCCCCCCACCCCTGATAATGCCCCGTGTCTCCCTCCTGTACCCCCCACCCCCCGCTCATGCCCCTTGTCTCCCCTGTTCCCCCCTGCTCATGCCCTGTGTGTGCCCTGTTCCCCCACCCCCCACTCATGCCTCGTGTCTCCCTCCTTTTCACCTCCACCCCCTGCTCATGCCACGTGTCTCCCTTGTTCCCCCCGCTCATGTCCCCCTCCGTTCCCCCCACCCCCCGCTCATGCCCCGTGTGTGCCTTGTACTCCCCCACCACCCGCTCATGCCCCGTGTCTCCCTCCCATTCCCCCCCACCCCCCACTCATGCCCTGTGTTTCCCCTGTTCCCCTACCCCCCGCTCATGCCCTTTGTCTCCCCTGTTCCACCCCACCCCCCGCTCATGCCCCGTGTCTCCCTCGTGTTCCCCCCACCCCCTGTTCATGCCCCGTGTCTTCCTCGTGTACCCCCCATCCCCCGCTCATACCCCGTGTCTCTCTCTTGTTCCCCCCACCCCCGCTCATGCCCCGTGTCTCCCTCCTGTACGCCCCATCACCCGCTCATGCCCTGTGTCTCCCTCCTGTACCACCCAACCCCTGCTCATGCCCAGTATCTCCCTCCAGTACCCCCCACCCCCGCTCATGCCCAGTATCTGTCCTGTTCCCCCCACCCCCGCTCATACCCCGTGTCTCCCTTGTGTTACCCCCCACCCCCTCATGCCCTGTGTCTCCCCTGTTTTCCCCACCCACGCTCATGCCCCGTGTCTCCACTGTTCCTCCCACCACCCGCTCATGCCCCATGTCTCCACTGTTCTCCCCACCCCCTGCTCATGCCCCGTGTCTCTCTCGTGTTCCCCCACCCCTCGCTCATGCCCCATGTCTCCCTCCTGTACCCCCCACCCCCCGCTCATGCCCTGTGTCTCCCCTGTTCACCCCACCCCCACTCATGCCCCATGTCCCCAATGTTACCCCCACCCCCCTGCTCATGCGCCGTGTCTCCACTGTTCCCCCAACCCCCGCTCATGCCCCATGTCTCCATCCTGTTCCCCCCCACCCCCTGCTCATGGTCCGTGTCTCTCTCTTGTTCCCCCCACCCCCCGCTCATGCCCCGTGTCTCCCTCCTGTACCCCCCACCCACCGCTCAAGCCCCGTGTCTGCCCTGTTCCCCCCACCCGCTGGTCATCACCCGTGTCTCCCTCGTGTTCCCCCCACCCCCTGCTAATGCCCCTTGTCTCCCCTGTTCCCCCCTACCCCCAGGTCATGCCTCGTGTCACCCTTCCGTTGCCCCAACCCCCGCTTAAGCCCTGTGTCTCCCTCCTGTTCCCCCATCCCCCGCTCATGCCACGTGTCTCCCTCCTTTTCCCCCCCACCCCCCCGCTCATGCTCCATGTCTCCCCTGTTCCCCCCCACGCCCTGCTTATGCCCCGTGTGTCCCCTGTTCCCCCACCCACTGCTCCTGCCCCAGGTCTCCCCTGTTCCACCCCCCCGCTCATGCCCCGTATTTCCCTCGTGTTCCCCCCACCCCCCGCTCATGCCCCGTGGTCTCCTGTTGCCCCCCATCCTGCGCTCATGCCCCGTGTCTCCCTCGTGTTCGCCCCACCCCCCGCTCATGCCCCGTGTTTCCCTCGTGTTACCCCCCACCCCCCGCTCATGCCCCGTGTCTCCCACATGTTTCCCCCCACCCCCCGCTCATGCCCCATGTTTCCCTGGTGTTACCCCCACCCCCGCTCAGGCCCGGTGTCTCCCTCCTGTTCCCCCACCCCCCGCTCATGCTATGTGTCTCCCCTGTTCCACCCCACCCCCGCTCATGCCCCGTGACTCCTTCGTGTTACCCCCCAACCCCCGCTCATGCCCCGTGGTCTCCTGTTGCCCCCCACCCTGCGCTCATGCCCCGTGTCTACCTCGTGTTTGCCCCACGCCCGCTCATGCCCCGTGTTTCCCTCGTGTTACCCCCACCCCCGCTCAGGCCCGGTGTCTCCCTCCTGTTCCCCCACCCCCCGCTCATGCTATGTGTCTCCCCTGTTCCACCCCACCCCCGCTCATGCCCCGTGACTCCTTCGTGTTACCCTCCCAACCCCCGCTCATGCCCCGTGGTCTCCTGTTGCCCCCCACCCTGCGCTCATGCCCCGTGTCTACCTCGTGTTTGCCCCACGCCCGCTCATGCCCCGTGTCTCCCTCATGTTTCCCCCCACCCCCCGCTCATGCCCCGTGTTTCCCTGGTGTTACCCCCCACCCCCGCTCAGGCCCTGTGTCTCCCTCCTGTTCCTCCCACCCCCCGCTCATGCCCCGTGTCTCTCTCTTGTTCCCCCCACCCCCCGCTCATGCCCCGTGTCTCCCTCCTGTACTCCCCACCACCCGCTCATGCCCTGTGTCTCCCTCCTGTACCACCCAACCCCTGCTCATGCCCAGTATCTGCCCTGTTCCCCACCCCCGCTCATGCCCCGTGTCTCCCTTGTGTTACCCCCCATCCCCGCTCATGCCCTGTGTCTCCCCTGTTCCCCCCACCCCCGCTCATGCCCCGTGTCTCCTCTGTTCCCCCCACCCCCCGCTCATGCCCCGTGTCTCCACTTTTCCCCCCACAACCTGGTCATGCCCTGTGTCTCCCTACTGTTCCTCCCACCCCCTGCTCATGGTCCATGTCTCTCTCTTGTTCCCCCCACCCCCTGCTCATGCCCTGTGTCTCCCTCCTGTTCCCGCCACCCCCCGCTCATGCCCCGTGTCTCCATGGTTCCCCCCACCCCCTGCTCATGCCCTGTGTCTCCACTGTTCCCCCACCCCCTGCTCATGCCCCGTGTCTCCCTACTGTTCCCCCGACGCCCCGCTCATGGTCCGTGTCTCTCTCTTGTTCCCCCCACCCTCGCTAACGCCCCGTGTCTCCCTCCTGTACCCCCCACTCCCCGCTCATGCCCCGTGTCTGCCCTGTTCCCCCCACCCCCGCTCATGCCTCGTGCCACCCTTCCGTTCCCCCCAACCCCCGCTTATGCCCCGTATCTGCCTCCTGTACCTCCCACCCCCCGCTCATGCCCCGTGTCTCCCCTGTTCCCCCCCACCCCGCTCATGCCACGTGTCTCTCTCCTTTCCCCCCCACCCCCTGCTCATGCCCTGTGTGTCCCCTGTTACCCCCACCCCCGCTCATGCCCCGTGTGTGCCCTGTTCCCCCCAGCCCCCGCTCATGCCCCGTGTCTCCACGGTTCCCCCCACCCCCGCTCATGCCCCGTGTCTCCACGGTTCCCCCCACCCCCCGCACATGCCCCGTGTCTCCCTACTGTTCCCCCCACCCCCTGCTCATGCCCCGCGTCTCCCTCCTGTTCCCGCCACCGCCCGCTCATGCCCCGTGTCTCCATGGTTCCCCCACCCCACGCTCATGCCCTGTGTCTCCACTGTTCCCCCACCCCCTGCCCTGTGTCTCCCTACTGTTTCCCCCGACCCCTCGCTCATGGTCCGTATCTCTCTCTTGTTCCCCCCACCCCCGCTAATGCCCTGTGTCTCCCTCCTGTACCCCCCAACCCCCGCTCATGCCCCTTGTCTCCCCTGTTCCCCCCTGCTCATGCCCCGTGTGTGCTCTGTTCCCCCACCCCCCACTCATGCCCACGTGTCTCCCCTGTTCCCCCCGCTCATGTCCCCCTCCTTTCCCCCACCCCCGCTCATGCCCCGTGTGTGCCTTGTACTCCCCCACCACCCGCTCATGCCCCGTGTCACCCTCCCATTCCCCCCCACCCCCTGCTCATGCCCTGTGTTTCCCCTGTTCCCCCACCCCCCGCTCATGCCCTGTGTCTCCCCTGTTCCACCCCACCCTCCGCTCATGCCCCGTGACTCCTTTGTGTTACCCCCCAACCCCCGCTCATGCCCCGTGTCTCCCTCGTGTTCCCCCCACCCCCCGCTCATGCCCCGTGTCTCCCTCGTGTTCTCCCCACCCCCTGTTCATGCCCCGTGTCTTCCTCGTGTACCCCCCACACCCCGCTCATGCCCCGTGGTCTCCTGTTGCCCCCCACCCTGCGCTCATGCCCCGTGTCTCCCTCGTGTTCGCCCCACCCCCCGCTTATGCCCCGTGCTTCCCTTGTGTTACCCCCCACCCCCGCTCATGCCCCGTGTCTCCCTCATGTTTCCCCCCACCCCAGGCTCATGCCCCGTGTTTCCCTGGTGTTACCCCCACCCCCGCTCAGGCCCTGTGTCTCCCTCCTGTTCCTCCCACCCCCCGCTCATGCCCCGTGTCTCTCTCTTGTTCCCCCCACCCCCCGCTCATGCCCCGTGTCTCCCTCCTGTACTCCCCACCCCCCACTCATGCCCTGTGTCTCCCTCCTGTACCACCCAACCCCTGCTCATGCCCAGTATCTGCCCTGTTCCCCCACCCCCGATCATGCCCCGTGTCTCCCTTGTGTTACCCCCCATCCCCGCTCATGCCCTGTGTCTCCCCTGTTCCCCCCACCCCCGCTCATGCCCCGTGTCTCCTCTGTTCTCCCCACCCCCCGCACATGCCCCGTGTCTCCACTGTTCCCCAACCCCCTGGTCATGCCCTGTGTTTCCCTACTGTTCCCCCCACCCCCCGCTCATGGTCCGTGTCCTCTCTCTTGTTCCCCCACCCCCACTAATGCCACGTGTCTCCCTCCTCTACCCCCCACTCCCCGCTCATGCCCTGTGTCTGCCCTGTTCCCCCCACCCCCGCTCATGCCTCGTGTCTCCCTTCCGTTCCCCCCAACCCCCGCTTATGCCCCGTATCTGCCTCCTGTACCTCCTACCCCCACGCTCATGCCCCGTGTCTCCCCTGTTCCCCCCCACCCCGCTCATGTCCCGTGTCTCTCTCCTTTCCCCCCCGCTCATGCTCCGTGTCTCCCCTGTTCCCCCACCCCTGCTCATGCCCTGTGTGTCCCCTGTTACCCCCACCCCCGCTCATGTCCCATGTCTCCCTCCCGTTCCCCCCCACCCCCGCTCATGCCCTGTGTTTTCCCTGTTCTCCCCCACCCCCCGCTCATGCCCCGTGTCTCCCCTGTTCAACCCCACCCCCGTTCATGCCCCGTGTCTCCCTCGTATTACCCCCCACCCCCTGCTTATGCCCCATGTGCGCTCTGTTCCCCCCACCCCCTGCTCATGACCCGAGTGTGCCCTGTTCCCCCCACCCCCTGCTCATGCCCCGTGTGTGCCCTGTTCCCCTTCACCCCCCGCTCATGCCCCGTGTGTGCCCTGTTCCCCCCACCCCCCGCTCATGGCCCGTGTGTGCCCTGTTCCCCCACACCCCCGCTCATGCCCCGTGGGTGCCCTGTTCCCCCTCACCCCCCCGCTCATGCCCTGTCTCCCTCCCATTCCCCCCCACTCCCTGCTCTTGCCCTGTGTCTCCCTCCTTTTCCCCCCCACCCCCGCTCATGCCACTTGTCTCCCCTGTTCCCCCACCCCCCACTCATGCTTCGTGTCTCCCTCCCGTTCCCCCCCACCCCTGCTCATGCCCAGTGTCTCCCTCCCATTCCCCCGCACCCCCCGCTCGTGCCCCCGTGTCTCCCTCATGTTGCCCCCCACTCATGCCCCATGTGTGCCCTGTTCCCCCCACCCCCGCTCATGCCCCATGTCTCCCTCCCGTTCCCCCCACCCCCTGCTCATGCCCAGTGTCTCCCTCCTTTTCCCCCCACCCCTGCTCATGCCCCTTGTCTCCCCTGTTCCCCCCGCTCATGGCCCGTGTCTATCTCTAGTTCCCCCACCCCCTGCTCATGCCCTGTGTCTCCCTCCTTTTCCCCCCACCCCTGCTCATGCCCCGTGTGTGCCCTGTTCCCCCAACCCCCACTCATTCCCACGTGTCTCCCCTGTTCCCCCAGCCCTCGCTCATGCCCATGTGTCTCCCCCTGTTCCCCCACCCCCTGCTCATGCCCTGTGTCTCCCTCCTTTTCCCCCCCACCCCCGCTATGCCCCTTGTCTCCCCTGTTCCCCCCACCCCCCACTCATGCTTCGTGTCGCCCTTGTGTTACCCCCACCAACCCCCGCTCATGCCCCGTGTCTCCCTCATGTTACCCCCCACCCCCTGCTCATGCCCCGTGTGTGCCCTGTTCCCCCCCACCCCGCTCATGCCCCATGTCTCCCTCCCGTTCCCCCCCACCCCCTGCTCATGCCCTGTGTCTCCCTCCTTTTCCCCCCACCCCTGCTCATGCCCCGTGTCTGCCCTGTTCCCCCCACCCCCCGCTCATGCCCACGTGTCTCCCCTGTTCCCCCCACCCCTTGCTCATGCCCATGTGTCTCCCCTGTTCCCCGTACCCCCCGCTCATGCCTGTGTCTCCCTACTGTTCCCCCCACCCCCCGCTCATGCCTCGTGTGTTCTCTGTTCCCCCCACCCCCTGCTCATGCCCAGTGTGTGCCCTGTTTCCCTCACCCCCTGCTCATGCCCCATGTGTGCCCTGTTCCCCCACACCCCGCTCATGCACGGTGTCTCCCTCCCATTCCCCCCACCCCCTGCTCATGCCCTGTGTCTCCCTCCTTTTCCCGCCACCCGCTGCTCATGCCCCGTGTCTCCCCTGTTCCCACCCCACCCCCCGCTCATGCCCCGTGTCTCCCTCGGGTTACCCCCACCCCCTGCTCATGCCCCGTGTTTCCCTCCCATTCCCCCACCCCCTGCTCATGCCCTGTGTCTCCCTCCTTTTCCGCCCACCCTCGCTCATGTCCCTTGTCTCCCCTGTTCCCCCCACCCGCTGCTCATGCCCCGTGTCTCCCCTGTTCCCACCCCACCCCCCGCTCATGCCCCGTGTCTCCCTCGGGTTACCCCCCACCCCCTGCTCATGCCCCGTGTCTCCCTCCGGTTCCCGCCACCGCCCACTCATGCCCCGTGTCTCCATGGTTCCCCCCACCCCACGCTCATGCCCTGTGTCTCCAGTGTTCCCCCCACCCCCTGCTCATGCCCCGTTTCTCCCTACTGTTTCCCCGACCCCCCCGCTCATGGTCCGTATCTCTCTCTTGTTCCCCCCACCCCTGATAATGCCCCGTGTCTCCCTCCTGTACCCCCCACCCCCGCTCATGCCCCTTGTCTCCCCTGTTCCCCCCTGCTCATGCCCTGTGTGTGCCCTGTTCCCCCACCCCCCACTCATGCCTCGTGTCTCCCTCCTTTTCACCTCCACCCCCTGCTCATGCCACGTGTCTCCCTTGTTCCCCCCGCTCATGTCCCCCTCCGTTCCCCCCACCCCCCGCTCAGGCCCCGTGTGTGCCTTGTACTCCCCCCACCACCCGCTCATGCCCCGTGTCTCCCTCCCATTCCCCCCACCCCCCACTCATGCCCTGTGTTTCCCCTGTTCCCCTACCCCCGCTCATGCCCTTTGTCTCCCCTGTTCCACCCCACCCCCCGCTCATGCCCCGTGTCTCCCTCGTGTTCCCCCCACCCCCTGTTCATGCCCCGTGTTTTCCTCGTGTACCCCCATCCCCCGCTCATGCCCCGTGTCTCTCTCTTGTTCCCCCCACCCCCCGCTCATGCCCCGTGTCTCCCTCCTGTATGCCCCATCACCCGCTCATGCCCTGTGTCTCCCTCCTGTACCACCCAACCCCTGCTCATGCCCAGTATCTCCCTCCAGTACCCCCCACCCCCGCTCATGCCCCGTATCTGTCCTGTTCCCCCCACCCCCCGCTCATACCCCGTGTCTCCCTTGTGTTACCCCCCACCCCCTCATGCCCTGTGTCTCCCCTGTTTTCCCCACCCACGCTCATGCCCCGTGTCTCCACTGTTCCTCCCACCACCCGCTCATGCCCCATGCCTCCACTGTTCTCCCCACCCCCTGCTCATGCCCCGTGTCTCTCTCGTGCTCCCCCCACCCCTCGCTCATGCCCCATGTCTCCCTCCTGTACCCCCACCCCCCGCTCATGCCCTGTGTCTCCCCTGTTCACCCCACCCCCGCTCATGCCCCATGTCCCCAATGTTACCCCCACCCCCCTGCTCATGCGCCGTGTCTCCACTGTTCCCCCAACCCCCGCTCATGCCCCATGTCTCCATCCTGTTCCCCCCACCCCCTGCTCATGGTCCGTGTCTCTCTCTTGTTCCCCCCACCCCCCGCTCATGCCCCGTGTCTCCCTCCTGTACCCCCCACCCACCGCTCAAGCCCCGTGTCTGCCCTGTTCCCCCCACCCCCTGGTCATCACCCGTGTCTCCCTCGTGTTCCCGCCACCCCCTGCTAATGCCCCTTGTCTCCCCTGTTCCCCCCTACCCCCAGGTCATGCCTCGTGTCACCCTTCCATTGCCCCAACCCCCGCTTGAGCCCTGTGTCTCCCTCCTGTTCCCCCCATCCCCCGCTCATGCCACGTGTCTCCCTCCTTTTCCCCCCCACCCCCCGCTCATGCTCCATGTCTCCCCTGTTCCCCCCACCCCCTGCTTATGCCCCGTGTGTCCCCTGTTCCCCCACCCACTGCTCATGCCCCAGGTCTCCCCTGTTCCACCCCCCCGCTCATGCCCCGTATTTCCCTCGTGTTCCCCCCACCCCCCGCTCATGCCCCGTGGTCTCCTGTTGCCCCCCATCCTGCGCTCATGCCCCGTGTCTCCCTCGTGTTCGCCCCACCCCCCGCTCATGCCCCGTGTTTCCCTCGTGTTACCCCCCACCCCCCGCTCATGCCCCGTGTCTCCCACATGTTTCCCCCCACCCCCCGCTCATGCCCCATGTTTCCCTGGTGTTACCCCCACCCCCGCTCAGACCCGGTGTCTCCCTCCTGTTCCCCCACCCCCCGCTCATGCTATGTGTCTCCCCTGTTCCACCCCACCCCCGCTCATGCCCCGTGACTCCTTCGTGTTACCCCCCCAACCCCCGCTCATGCCCCGTGGTCTCCTGTTGCCCCCCACCCTGCGCTCATGCCCCGTGTCTACCTCGTGTTTGCCCCACGCCCGCTCATGCCCCGTGTTTCCCTCGTGTTACCCCCACCCCCCGCTCATGCCCCGTGTCTCCTTCATGTTTCCCCCCACCCCCCGCTCATGCCCCGTGTTTCCCTGGTGTTACCCCCCACCCCCGCTCAGGCCCTGTGTCTCCCTCCTGTTCCTCCCACACCCCGCTCATGCCCCGTGTCTCTCTCTTGTTCCCCCCATCCCCCGCTCATGCCCCGTGTCTCCCTCCTGTACTCCCCACCACCCGCTCATGCCCTGTGTCTCCCTCCTGTACCACCCAACCCCTGCTCATGCCCAGTATCTGCCCTGTTCCCCACCCCCGCTCATGCCCCGTGTCTCCCTTGTGTTACCCCCCATCCCCGCTCATGCCCTGTGTCTCCCCTGTTCCCCCCACCCCCGCTCATGCCCCGTGTCTCCTCTGTTCCCCCCACCCCCTGCTCATGCCCCGTGTCTCCACTTTTCCCCCCACACCCTGGTCATGCCCTGTGTCTCCCTACTGTTCCTCCCACCCCCCGCTCATGGTCCATGTCTCTCTCTTGTTCCCCCCACCCCCTGCTCATGCCCTGTGTCTCCCTCCTGTTCCCGCCACCCCCCGCTCATGCCCCGTGTCTCCATGGTTCCCCCCACCCCCTGCTCATGCCCTGTGTCTCCACTGTTCCCCCACCCCCTGCTCATGCCCCGTGTCTCCCTACTGTTCCCCCGACGCCCCGCTCATGGTCCGTGTCTCTCTCTTGTTCCCCCCACCCTCGCTAACGCCCCGTGTCTCCCTCCTGTACCCCCCACTCCCCGCTCATGCCCCGTGTCTGCCCTGTTCCCCCCACCCCCGCTCATGCCTCGTGCCACCCTTCCGTTCCCCCCAACCCCCGCTTATGCCCCGTATCTGCCTCCTGTACCTCCCACCCCCCGCTCATGCCCCGTGTCTCCCCTGTTCCCCCCCACCCGCTCATGCCACGTGTCTCTCTCCTTTCCCCCCACCCCCCGCTCATGCCCCGTGTCTCCCCTGTTCCCCGACCCCCTGCTCATGCCCTGTGTGTCCCCTGTTACCCCCACCCCCGCTCATGCCCCGTGTGTGCCCTGTTCCCCCCACCCCCACTCATGTCCCATGTCTCCCTCCCGTTCCCCCCCACCCCCGCTCATGCCCTGTGTTTTCCCTGTTCTTCCCACCCCCCACTCATGCCCCGTGTCTCCCCTGTTCAACCCCTCCCCCGTTCATGCCCCGTGTCTCCCTCGTATTACCCCCCACCCCCCGCTTATGCCCCGTGTGTGCTCTGTTCCCCCCACCCCCTGCTCATGCCCCGAGTGTGCCCTGTTCCCCCCACCCCCTGCTCATGCCCTGTGTGTGCCCTGTTCCCCTTCACCCCCGCTCATGCCCCGTGTGTGCCCTGTTCCCCCCACCCCCCGCTCATGCCCCGTGTGTGCCCTGTTCCCCCACACCCCCGCTCATGCCCCGTGGGTGCCATGTTCCCCCCCAACCCCCCGCTCATGCCCCGTGTCTCCCTCCCATTCCCCCCCACCCCCGCTCATGCCCCTTGTCTCCCCTGTTCCCCCACCCCCCACTCATGTTTCGTGTCTCCCTTGTGTTACCCCCCCACCCCCCGCTCGTGCCCCGTGTCTCCCTCATGTTGCCCCCCACCCCCCGCTCATGCCCCATGTCTCCCTCCCGTTCCCCCCCACCCCCGCTCATGCCCTGTGTTTTCCCTGTTCTCCCCACCCCCGCTCATGCCCTGTGTCTCCCCTGTTCAACCCCACCCCCGTTCATGCCCCGTGTCTCCCTCGTATTACCCCCCGCTTATGCCCCGTATGTGCTCTGTTCCCCCACCCCCTGCTCATGACCCGAGTGTGCCCTGTTCCCCCCACCCCCTGCTCATGCCCCATGTGTGCCCTGTTCCCCTTCACCCCCCGCTCATGACCCGTGTGAGCCCCGTTCCTCCCACCCCCCGCTCATGCCCCGTGTGTGCCCTGTTCCCCCACACCCCCGCTCATGCCCCGTGGGTGCCCTGTTCCCCCCCACCCCCCCGCTCATGCCCTGTGTCTCCCTCCCATTCCCCCCACCCCCGCTCATGCCCCTTGTCTCTCCTGTTCCCCCCCACTCATGCTTCGTGTCTCCCTTGTGTTACCCCCCCACCCCCCGCTCGTGCCCCGTGTCTCCCTCATGTTACCCCCCACCCCCGCTCATGCCCCGTGTGTGCCCTGTTCCCCCCCACCCCTGCTCATGCCCCATGTCTCCCTCCCATTCCCCCCCACCCCCTGTTCATGATCTGTGTCTCCCTCCTTTTCCCCCCACCCCTGCTCATGCCCCTTGTCTCCCCTGTTCCCCCCGCTCATGGCCCGTGTCTCTCTCTTGTTCCCCCCACCCCCTGCTCATGCCCTGTGTCTCCCTCCTTTTCCCTCACCCCTGCTCATGCCCCATGTCTGCCCTGTTCCCCTCACCCCCCGCTCATGCCCACGTGTCTCCCCTGTTCCCCCCACCCCTCGCTCATGCCCATGTGTCTCCCCTGTTCCCCCCACCCCCGTGTCTCCCTACTGTTCCGCCCACCCCCGCTCATGCCTCGTGTGTTCTCTGTTCCACCCCACCCCCTGCTCATGCCCCGTGTGTGCCCTGTTCCCCCTCACCCCCTGCTCATGCCCCATGTGTGCCCTGTTCCCCCACCCCCCGCTCATGCCCTCTGTCTCCGTCCCATTCCCCCCACCCCCTGCTCATGCCCTGTGTCTCCCTCCTTTTCCCCCCACCCCCGCTCATGCCCCTTGTCTCCCCTGTTCCCCCCTCCACCCGCTGCTCATGCCCCGTGTCTCCCCTGTTCCCACCCGACCCCCCGCTCATGCCCCGTGTCTCCCTCGGGTTCCCCCCCACCCCCTGCTCATGCCCTATGTCTCCCCCGTTCCCCCCACCCCCTGCTCATGCCCCGTGTGTGCCCCGTTTCCCCCACCCCAGGCTCATGCCCCGTGTGTGCCCTGTTCCCCCCCACCCCCCGCTCATGCCCCGTGTCTCCCTCCTGTTCCCCCCATCCCCCTGCTCATGCCCCGTGTTTTCCCTATTCCCCCCACCCCCCACTCATGCCCTGTGTCTCCCCTATTCCACCCCACCCCCTGCTCATGCCCCGTGTCTCCCTCCTTTTTCCGCCACGCCCTGCTCATGCCCCATGTGTGCACTGTGTTTTCCCTGTTCCCCCCACCCCCCGCTCATGCCCCGTGTCTCCCCTGTTCCACCCCACCCCCTGCCCCGTGTCTCCCTCATTTCCCCCCGCTCATGCCCCGTGTATGCCCTGTGTTTTCCCTGTTCCGCCCACCCCCCGCTCATGCTCCATGTCTCCCTCATTTCCCCCCGCTCATGCCCCGTGTGTGCCCTGTGTTTTCCCTATTCACCCCACCCCCTGCTCATGCCCCTTGTCTCCCTCCTTTTTCCCCCGCCCATGCCCCTTCTCTCCCCTGTACCCCTCACCCCCTGCTCATGCCCTGTGTGTGCCCTGTTCCCCCCACCCCCGCTCATGCCCCGTGTCTCCCTCCTTTTCCCTTCCACCCCCAGCTCATGCCCCGTGTCTCCCCTGTTCCACCGCTCATGTCTCCCTCCTTTAACCCCCCCACACCCCGCTCATGCCCCGTGTGTGCCTTGTACTCCCCCACCACCCGCTCATGCCCCGCGTCTCCCTCCCGTTCCCCCACCCCCCGCTCTTGCCCCGTGACTCCTTCGTGTTACCCCCCAGCCCCCGTTCATGCCCTGTGTCTCCCTCGTGTTCCCCCACCCCCCGCTCATGCCCCGTGTCTCCCTCGTGTTCCCCCCACCCCCGCTCATGCCCCGTGTCTTCCTCGTGTACCCCCCACCCCCTGCTCATGCCCCGTGTGTCTCCTGTTGCCCCCCCACCCCGCGCTCATGCCCCGTGTCTCCCTCGTGTTCGCCCCACCCCCGCTCATGCCCCGTGTTACCCCCCAGCCCCCGCTCATGCCCCGTGTGTCTCCTGTTGCCCCCCCATCCCCCGCTCATGCCCCGTGTCTCCCTCATGTTTCCCCCCACCCCCCGCTCATGCCCCATGTTTCCCTCGTGTTACCCCCCACCCCCGCTCAGGCCCTGTGTCTCCCTCCTGTTCCTCCCACCCCCCGCTCATGCCCCGTGTCTCTCTCTTGTTCCCTCCACCCCCGCTCATGCCCCGTGTCTCCCTTCTGTACTCCCCACCCCCCGCTCATGCCCTGTGTCTCCCTCCTGTACCCCCAACCCCCGCTCATGCCCAGTATCTGCCCTGTTCCCCCACCCCCGCTCAGGCCCTGTGTCTCCCTACTGTTCCTCCCACCCCCCGCTCATGGTCCATGTCTCTCTCTTGTTCCCCCCACCCCCTGCTCATGCCCCGTGTATCCCTCCTGTTCCCGCCACCCCCCGCTCATGCCCCGTGTCTCCATGGTTCCCCCCACCCCCTGCTCATGCCCTGTGTCTCCACTGTTCCCCCACCCCCTGCTCATGCCCCGTGTCTCCCTACTGTTCCCCCGACGCCCCGCTCATGGTCCGTGTCTCTCTCTTGTTCCCCCCACCCTCGCTAACGCCCCGTGTCTCCCTCCTGTACCCCCCACTCCCCGCTCATGCCCCGTGTCTGCCCTGTTCCCCCCACCCCCGCTCATGCCTCGTGCCACCCTTCCGTTCCCTCCAACCCCCGCTTATGCCCCGTATCTGCCTCCTGTACCTCCCACCCCCCGCTCATGCCCCGTGTCTCCCCTGTTCCCCCCCACCCCGCTCATGCCACGTGTCTCTCTCCTTTCCCCCCCACCCCCCGCTCATGCCCCGTGTCTCCCCTGTTCCCCCACCCCCTGCTCATGCCCTGTGTGTCCCCTGTTACCTCCACCCCCGCTCATGCCCCGTGTGTGCCCTGTTCCCCCCACCCCCACTCATGTCCCATGTCTCCCTCCCGTTCCCCCCACCCCCGCTCATGCCCTGTGTTTTCCCTGTTCTTCCCACCCCCCGCTCATGCCCCGTGTCTCCCCTGTTCAACCCCACCCCCGTTCATGCCCCGTGTCTCCCTCGTATTACCCCCCACCCCCCGCTCATGCCCCGTGTCTCTCTCTTGTTCCCTCCACCCCCGCTCATGCCCCGTGTCTCCCTTCTGTACTCCCCACCCCCCGCTCATGCCCTGTGTCTCCCTCCTGTACCCCCAACCCCCGCTCATGCCCAGTATCTGCCCTGTTCCCCCACCCCCGCTCAGGCCCTGTGTCTCCCTACTGTTCCTCCCACCCCCCGCTCATGGTCCATGTCTCTCTCTTGTTCCCCCCACCCCCTGCTCATGCCCCGTGTATCCCTCCTGTTCCCGCCACCCCCCGCTCATGCCCCGTGTCTCCATGGTTCCCCCCACCCCCTGCTCATGCCCTGTGTCTCCACTGTTCCCCCACCCCCTGCTCATGCCCCGTGTCTCCCTACTGTTCCCCCGACGCCCCGCTCATGGTCCGTGTCTCTCTCTTGTTCCCCCCACCCTCGCTAACGCCCCGTGTCTCCCTCCTGTACCCCCCACTCCCCGCTCATGCCCCGTGTCTGCCCTGTTCCCCCCACCCCCGCTCATGCCTCGTGCCACCCTTCCGTTCCCTCCAACCCCCGCTTATGCCCCGTATCTGCCTCCTGTACCTCCCACCCCCCGCTCATGCCCCGTGTCTCCCCTGTTCCCCCCCACCCCGCTCATGCCACGTGTCTCTCTCCTTTCCCCCCCACCCCCCGCTCATGCCCCGTGTCTCCCCTGTTCCCCCACCCCCTGCTCATGCCCTGTGTGTCCCCTGTTACCTCCACCCCCGCTCATGCCCCGTGTGTGCCCTGTTCCCCCCACCCCCACTCATGTCCCATGTCTCCCTCCCGTTCCCCCCACCCCCGCTCATGCCCTGTGTTTTCCCTGTTCTTCCCACCCCCCGCTCATGCCCCGTGTCTCCCCTGTTCAACCCCACCCCCGTTCATGCCCCGTGTCTCCCTCGTATTACCCCCCACCCCCCGCTTATGCCCCGTGTGTGCTCTGTTCCCCCCACCCCCTGCTCATGCCCCGAGTGTGCCCTGTTCCCCCCACCCCCTGCTCATGCCCTGTGTGTGCCCTGTTCCCGTTCACCCCCGCTCATGCCCCGTGTGTGCCCTGTTCCCCCCACCCCCCGCTCATGCCCCGTGTGTGCCCTGTTCCCCCACACCCCCGCTCATGCCCCGTGGGTGCCATGTTCCCCCCCAACCCCCCCGCTCATGCCCCTTGTCTCCCCTGTTCCCCCACCCCCACTCATGTTTCGTGTCTCCCTTGTGTTACCCCCCCACCCCCCGCTCGTGCCCCGTGTCTCCCTCATGTTGCCCCCCACCCCCCGCTCATGCCCCATGTCTCCCTCCCGTTCCCCCCCACCCCCGCTCATGCCCTGTGTTTTCCCTGTTCTCCCCACCCACCGCTCATGCCCCGTGTCTCCCCTGTTCAACCCCACCCCCGTTCATGCCCCGTGTCTCCCTCGTATTACCCCCCACCCCCCGCTTATGCCCCGTATGTGCTCTGTTCCCCCACCCCCTGCTCATGCCCCGAGTGTGCCCTGTTCCCCCCAGCCCCTGCTCATGCCCCATGTGTGCCCTGTTCCACTTCACCCCCCGCTCATGACCCGTGTGAGCCCCGTTCCTCCCACCCCCCGCTCATGCCCCGTGTGTGCCCTGTTCCCCCACACCCCCGCTCATGCCCCGTGGGTGCCCTGTTCCCCCCCACCCCCCCGCTCATGCCCTGTGTCTCCCTCCCATTCCCCCCCACCCCCGCTCATGCCCCTTGTCTCCCCTGTTCCCCCCACTCATGCTTCGTGTCTCCCTTGTGTTACCCCCCACCCCCCGCTCGTGCCCCGTGTCTCCCTCATGTTAACCCCCACCCCCGCTCATGCCCCGTGTGTGCCCTGTTCCCCCCCCACCCCTGCTCATGCCCCATGTCTCCCTCCCATTCCCCCCCACCCCCTGTTCATGCCCTGTGTCTCCCTCCTTTTCCCCCACCCCTGCTCATGCCCCTTGTCTCCCCTGTTCCCCCCGCTCATGGCCCCTGTCTCTCTCGTGTTCCCCCAACCCCCTGCTCATGCCCTGTGTCTCCCTCCTTTTCCCCCACCCCTGCTCATGCCCCGTGTCTGCCCTGTTCCCCCCACCCCCCGCTCATGCCCACGTGTCTCCCCTGTTCCCCCCACCCCTGCTCATGCCCATGTGTCTCCCCTGTTCCCCCCACCCCCGTGTCTCCCTACTGTTCCGCCCACCCCCCGCTCATGCCTCGTGTGTTCTCTGTTCCACCCCACCCCCTGCTCATGCCCCGTGTGTGCCCTGTTCCCCCTCACCCCCTGCTCATGCCCCATGTGTGCCCTGTTCCCCCACCCCCCGCTCATGCCCCCTGTCTCCGTCCCATTCCCCCCACCCCCTGCTCATGCCCTGTGTCTCCCTCCTTTTCCCCCACCCCCGCTCATGCCCCTTGTCTCACCTGTTCCCCCCTCCACCCGCTGCTCATGCCCCATGTCTCCCCTGTTCCCACCCGACCCCCCGCTCATGCCCCGTGTCTCCCTCGGGTTCCCCCCCACCCCCTGCTCATGCCCTATGTCTCCCCCGTTCCCCCCACCCCCTGCTCATGCCCCGTGTGTGCCCCGTTCCCCCCACCCCAGGCTCATGCCCCGTGTGTGCCCTGCTCCCCCCCACCCCCCGCTCATGCCCCGTGTCTCCCTCCTGTTCCCCCCCATCCCCCTGCTCATGCCCCGTGTCTTCCCTATTCCCCCCACCCCCCACTCATGCCCTGTGTCTCCCCTATTCCACCCCACCCCCTGATCATGCCCCGTGTCTCCCTCCTTTTTCCGCCACGCCCTGCTCATGCCCCATGTGTGCACTGTGTTTTCCCTGTTCCCCCCACCCCCCGCTCATGCCCCGTGTCTCCCCTGTTCCACCCCACCCCCAGCCCTGTGTCTCCCTCATTTCCCCCCGCTCATGCCCCGTGTATGCCCTGTGTTTTCCCTGTTCCGCCCACCCCCCGCTCATGCTCCATGTCTCCCTCATTTCCCCCAGGTCATGCCCCGTGTGTGCCCTGTGTTTTCCCTGTTCACCCCACCCCCTGCTCATGCCCCTTGTCTCCCTCCTTTTTCCCCCGCCCATGCCCCTTCTCTCCCCTGTACCCCCCACCCCCTGCTCATGCCCTGTGTGTGCCCTGTTCCCCCCACCCCCGCTCATGCCCCGTGTCTCCCTCCTTTTCCCCTCCACCCCCAGCTCATGCCCCGTGTCTCCCCTGTTCCACCGCTCATGTCTCCCTCCTTTCCCCCCCACCCCCCGCTCATGCCCCGTGTGTGCCTTGTACTCCCCCACCACCCGCTCATGCCCTGCGTCTCCCTCCCGTTCCCCCACCCCCCGCCCATGCTCCATGTTTCCCCTGTTCCCCCCCACCCCCGCTCATGCCCTGTCTCCCCTGTTCCACCCCACCCCCCGTCTTGCCCCGTGACTCCTTCGTGTTACCCCCCAGCCCCCGTTCATGCCCCGTGTCTCCCTCATGTTCCCCCCCCCGCTCATGCCCCGTGTCTCCCTCGTGTTCCCCCCACCCCCGCTCATGCCCCGTGTCTTCCTCGTGTAGCCCCGTGTGTCTCCTGTTGCCCCCCCACCCCCCGCTCATGCCCCGTGTCTCCCTCGTGTTCGCCCCACCCCCGCTCATGCCCCGTGTTACCCCAGCCCCCGCTCATAACCCGTGTGTCTCCTGTTGCCCCCATCCCCCGCGTCTCCCTCATGTTTCCCCCCACCCCCCGCTCATGCCCCATGTTTCCCTCGTGTTACCCCCCACCCCCGCTCAGGCCCTGTGTCTCCCTCCTGTTCGTCCCACCCCCCGCTCATGCCCCGTGTCTCTCTCTTGTTCCCTCCACCCCCCGCTCATGCCCCGTGTCTCCCTTCTGTACTCCCCACCCCCCGCTCATGCCCTGTGTCTCCCTCCTGTACCCCCAACCCCCGCTCATGCCCAGTATCTGCCCTGTTCCCCCACCCCCGCTCAGGCCCTGTGTCTCCCTCCTGTTCCTCCCACCCCCCGCTCATGCCCCGTGTCTCTCTCTTGTTCCCTCCACCCCCCGCTCATGCCCCGTGTCTCCCTTCTGTACTCCCCACCCCCCGCTCATGCCCTGTGTCTCCCTCCTGTACCCCCAACCCCCGCTCATGCCCAGTATCTGCCCTGTTCCCCCACCCCCCGCTCATGCCCCGTGTCTCTCTTGTGTTACCCCTCACCCCCGCTCATGCCCTGTGTCTCCCTGTTCCCCCCACCCCCACTCATGCCCCGTGTCTCCTCTGTTCCCCCCACCCCCCGCTCATGCCCCCCGTCTCCACTGTTTCCCCCCACCCCTTGGTCATGCCCCGTGTCTCCCTGCTGTTCCCCCCACCCCCCGCTCATGGTCCGTGTCTGCCTCCTGTTACCCCCACCCCCTGCTCATGCCCCGTGTCTCCACGGTTCCCCCCATCCCCCGCTCATGCCCCGTGTCTCCACTGTTTCCCCCTACCCCTTGGTCATGTCCCGTGTCTCCCTACTGTTCCCCCACCCCCCGCTCATGGTCCCTGTCTCTCTCTTGTTCCCCCCACAACCCGCTCATGCCCCGTGTCTCCCTCCTGTACCCCCCACCCCCGCTCATGCCCCGTGTCTGCCCTGTTCCCCCCACCCGCGCTCATGCCTCGTGTCTCCCTTCCGTTCCCCCCAACCCCCGCTTATGTCCCGTGTCTCCCTCCTGTACCTCCCACCCTCGCTCATGCTCCATGTCTCCCCTGTTCCCCCCACCCCGCTCATGTCCCGTGTCTCCCTCCTTTTTCCCCCCACCCCCCGCTCATGCTCCGTGTCTCTCCTGTTCCCCCATCCCCTGTTAATGCCCTGTGTCCCCTGTTCCCCCCCACCCCCACTCATGCCCCGTGTCTCCCTCCCGTTCCCCCCCACCCCCCGCTCATGCCCCGTGTTTTCCCTGTTCTCCCCACCCCCCGCTCATGCCCTGTGTCTGCCCTGTTCAACCCCACCCCCGTTCATGCCCCGTGTCTCCCTCGTATTACCCCCCACCCCCCGCTTATGGCCCGTGTGTGCTCTGTTCCCCCCCACCCCCTGCTCATGCCCCATGTGTGCCCTGTTCCCCTTCAACCCCGCTGATGCCCCGTGTGTGCCCTGTTCCCCCCACCCCCGCTCATGCCCCGTGTGTGCCCTGTTCCCCTCACCCCCTGCCCATGCCCCATGTCTCACTCCCGTTCCCCCCCACACTCTGCTCATGCCCTGTGTCTCCCTCCTTTTCCCCCCCACCCCCGCTCATGCCCCTTGTCTCCCCTGTTCCCCCCACCCCCGCTCATGCTTCGTGTCTCCCTTGTGTTACCCCCACCCCCCGCTCGTGCCCCATGTCTCCCTCATGTTACCCCCCACCCCCGCTCATGCCCCGTGTGTGCCCTGTTCCCCCCACCCCCGCTTATGCCCCATGTCTCCCTCCCGTTCCCCCACCCCCTGCTCATGCCCTGTGTCTCCCTCCTGTTCCCCCACCCCTGCTCATGCCCCGTGTGCCCTGTTCCCCCCACCCCCCGCTCATGCCCATGTGTCTCCCCTGTTCCCCCACCCCCTGCCCCGTGTCTCCCTACTGTTCCCCCCACCCCCTGCTCATGCCCCGTGTGTTCTCTATTCCCCCCACCCCCTGCTCATGCCTCGTGTGTTCCCTGTTCCCCCTCACCCCCGCCTTGTGTGTGCCCTGTTCCCCCACCCCCCGCTCATGCCCCGTGTGTGCCCTGTTCCCCCCCACCCCCCGCTCAGGCCCCGTGTCTCCCTCCTATTTCCCCCTACCCCTGCTCATGCCCCGTGTGTGCCCTGTTCCCCCACCCCCCGCTCATGCCCAGTGTGTGCCCTGTTCCTCCCCACCCCCTGCTCATGCCCCGTGTCTCCCTCATTTCCCCCCCACCCCCGCTCATGCCCCGTGCGTGCCCTGTGTTTTCCCTGTTCCGCCCACCCCCGCTCATGCCCCGTGTCTCCCCTGTTCCACCCCACTCCCTGCTCATGCCCCGTGTCTCCCTCCTTTTCCCCCCACCCCCCGCTCATGCCCCTTGTCTCCCCTGTTCCCCCCACCCCCTGCTCATGCCCAGTGTGTGCCCTGTTCCCCCCCACCCCCGCTCATGCCCACGTGTCTCCCCTGTTCCCCCCGCTCATGCCCGGTGTCTCCCTCCAACCCCCGCTCATGCCCATGTGTCTCCCCTGGTCCCCCCCACCTCCCGCTCATACCCTGTCTCCCTACTGTTCCCCCCACACCCCGCTCATGGCCGGTGTCTCTCTCTTGTTCCCCCCTACCCCCTGTTCATGCCCTGTGTCTCCCTCCTTCCCCCCCCCACCCTCCACTCATGGCCCATTGTCTCCCCTGTTCCCCCCACCCCCTGCTCATGACCCGTGTGTGCCCTGTTCCCCCCCACCCCCCGCTCATGCCCACATGTCTCCCCTGTTCCCCCCACCCCTTGTTCATGCCCATGTGTCTCCCCTGTTCACTCCCACCCCCCGCTCATGCCCCGTGTCTCCCTATTGTTCCCCCCACCCCCCGCTCATGGCCCATGTCTCTCTCTTTTTCCCCCCACCCCCTGCTCATGCTCACGTGTCTCCCCTGTTCCCCTCCACCCCCCGCTCATACCCTGTCTCCCTACTGTTCCCCCCTACCCCCCGCTCTTGGCCAGTGTCTCTCTCTTGTTACCTCCTGCTCATGCCCTGTGTCTCCCTCCTTTCCCCCCCACCCCCACTCATGGCCCCTTGTCTCCCCTGTTCTCCCACCCCCTGCTCATGCCCCGTGTCTCCCTATTGTTCCCCCCACCCCCACTCATGGCCCATGTCTCTCTCTTTTTCCCTCCACCCCCTACTCATGCCCTGTGTCTCCCTCCTTTCCCCCACACCCTCCGCTCATGCCCCTTGTCTCCCCTGTTCCCCCACACCCCCTGCTCATGCCCTGTGTCTCCCTACTGTTCCCCCCACCCCCTGCTCATGCCCTGTGTCTCCCTCCTTTTCCCCCCACCCCCCGCTGATACCCTGTTGTGTTTTCCTTATACACCCCGCCTTCCCTTTCCATGGTGGCCATCTTGGTAAAAGATTTTCCTTCCTTCCCGGTTTGGGAAGAAAAATCTTTTTTTTACCACCCGGGGTTCCCACTTTGAGGACCTAGATGCTAGTGGTCTTGATCTATTGAAAAGGATGTTATGGTGACGTTGCACTAATAAAAAACTATGAAATTCAATGAAAGAACTTTGATAAAGGGATGTTATGGTTAAGTTGCGCTACTAAAAACCTACGAAATTCAATGAAAAAACTTTGATAAAGGGACGTTATGGTTAAGTTGAGCTACTAAAAACCTATGAAATTCAGTGAAAAAACTTTTTAAAGGGACGTTATGGTTCCGAGTAAAACCGAAAAACCCTTGAAATTCGCCAGTTATGGTAAGCTAAGCAACCATAACTCGCGCCACCACCGTGCACTGCTAAGACTAACGCCCACAACATCAAAGATGACATCACAAATGTCACAGTTTTCAGATGTTTTCGGACCTTAAGGAAGTCAAGCTAAATTATAAAAGGAGCAGGAAGGCTGTTCCGAAGAGAGGCACTGAGTGAAGACAAAATCATGGCCCGCTCTCTGTTTCGAAAAGCATTTGACAAGAAGAATATTAGAGTTACAGCAGCAGAGAGCTGTAGCAGGGCAGTATTCAGGAAAACAAAGTTGCACTTAGCAGCAACCTATGTACACATTTTCAGGCTGCAGCAATACATCCCTGGGCTTCAGGCCAAGAATAATTCTTGCAGCCCTATTCTAGATTAGCTGAAGGGGCTATAGGCAACAAATGGGGAGGTTAAGGAAGAGGCTGTTGTAGTAGTCCAGCCTACACAGTATGAGGGCTCTCCAGATGTTGAACTTATGTGATAAAGTAAGGAACGGTAGAATGCCTTTAAGGTGGTCAAGGTCAGACAATGGGCTTTATTTCCAAGCTACATGTTCGAAGTAAATGAGACAAAAGACTTAAAGATAACCCCAAGGTTCTTGGCCTAACAGAATGTTAACAGTTCACGGCACAAAGACAGCAGCCACAACATAGGAGAAAAACAGGGCATATGTGTCTCTGTCTTACTGCCACTGAGACACATATTGTTAGCCGCACACAATGCCTCAATGGTGGTCAGACAATCAGGGATGCAAAACAAGGAGAACAAATGAGTTCAGGGAAGTTGAAGGATAGCTGTGTTTCATTAACATAACACTGGAAATGAGAAAAGAAAAAAAGCTAGCAGGTAAACCAGAGGTAGGAAATAGATATACAATTGCCACCATGGTAGGATACAACCCTGCAGTACTCTGCAGATACACAGTGAGGTGGTGTACAAAAGCCCTGGTGCAGCTGGGAAGGACAGTTAGGGAGGAAAACAGATGAGCCAGTCGAGTGTCCGGTCCATGATGCTATCATGTAACCGTTTAATAAGGACACAATGGTTCACCGTGTGAAAGGTGGACGAGACATCAAGGAGCATTATCCCCAATTGTAGTACAATCATAAATACCATATACACTATTGAGACAGAGATTGTTAGCCAAACACAATGCCTCAATGGCGGTCAGATAATCGGGGATAGAAAATGAGAACAAATGAGTTCAGGGAAGTTTAAGAAAAGCTGTGTCCAGGGCTTTAAGTGGGCCGGGGCCTGCCGGGGCCGGGCCCCGGCAGTCTCCAAACAGTGGGACTGAGCCGGGGCCCTGCCGGGGCCCCCCCTTCCACTGCACGCAACATTGGCGGGATGCATTATCCCATCGCGACGGGAGATGCGCCTGCCATGAAGTCAGGCATCTGACAGAAGTGGCAGCCAACCACAGCGATGCTGTGCCTGGCTGCCACTTCTGTAAGTCATAGTAACTGCCTCTGGTGACCTCTCGCGCGAGGGGTCACCAGAGGCAGTTACTGTCCCTTTGTTTCCCCAGGTCGCCGAGGCGTCTTTAACCCTCGGCGAACCTGGGGATTCCTCGACATTTTTAGAGGTCTATGAAAGATTGCTTGAAAAGTACACAATTCAAGCCATATTTTATAAATCTTTGCCGACGGACAATTTTGTCCGTAGTCAAAGTTTTATAAAAGATGGCTTGAATTGTGTACTTTCAAAGCCATCTTTTATAAAACCGAAATGTTTAAAAAAAAATGGCCTGAAAAGTAGGCAAACCGTAAGGTATGCACACACACATATATATGCATGTTCTATATCTGTGTGCGTGCACCTTACTATGGTTTGTGTACTTTGCAAGCCATCTTTTCTAAACATAGAAATAAATATGTTATAAAAGATGGCTTGCAAAGTACACAAACCATAGTAAGGTACGCACACAGATATATAACAGGCATATAGATGTGTGTGCATACCTTACGATTTGCGTACGTTTTAGTTAAAAAACTTTGTTAAAGGGACTTTATGGTTAAGTTGCGCTACTAAAATCCTATGAAATTCAGTGAAAAAACTTTGTTAAAGGGACATTATGGTTCCAAGTAAAAGAAAAAAACCCTTGAAATTCGCCAGTTATGGTAAGCTAAGCAACCATAACTCGCGCCACCACCGTGCACTGCTAAGACTAACACCCACGACATCAAAGATGACATCACAAAAACAGAGCAATCAAAACTGTGTTTTAGTGTTCCTGTTTTACTTAATCCCTTCCCTGCTAATTCATACCACTGCCACTTACACTGGTTGCTTGGTTCCTCGTAAACCTCACAGGTTCCAGGCCCTTTATTTAGTCGACACCAGTACACCCCTC
Organism: Ambystoma mexicanum; assembly: GCF_040938575.1. NCBI lineage: Eukaryota > Metazoa > Chordata > Amphibia > Caudata > Ambystomatidae > Ambystoma > Ambystoma mexicanum. Next base: position 454,171,279 of record NC_090933.1, on the reverse strand, counting down.
CACCCTTAAGCAAAGGAAATTCATATAGAAAGGATGTGTACAACATTTTGAATTGGCATTTGGTGGGTGGAAGTTTAATATGCTGATAGGGTTATCTGTAGAGTTTTCTGAACTAATTGGTAGATATTTGTGTGACTGTTTCAAAGCAGGACATGAGGGAGTGTTACAAACATAACAGGACAAATAGTAGAAGGGCTGTCTTGTGCGATGGTGTAGGCGTGCAATCTGGGTTTTTTAATAAAGCATGGCCTAGAGAGGGAACTGCAGAGAATGCCAGTAGTCATGAAGGGAAATGGATTATGGTCTTTATTGTACGCTAGAGAAAAGTATTTGGGACAGAATATTGTTTTTGTTCTTTATCTTTAGTATACCATTGTCCATTATTTCCATTAACATAGTTTAAAATGCTAATGGAATGTTGGAGAATCTTATTCAGTCTAACTACTTTACTGAAAAATGTAAAGTAGATAGATTCTATAAGCTTGTGAAAGGTGGTCCCTAAAGGAACCTTTTTTTTGGTGTTTTTCTTTTTGCAGGAGAGGCCAGATTGGCATATCGGGTATAGGATTGGCCTGGTTTGGCTCCTTTTTGGACGACCGATCCCAAACCCTCTCTCTGCCTCCTTTCCTTTCTAAAACCTCATCTCTCAGCTGTGGTGTCCCCCAGGGTTCGGCTTTGTCTCCCATTCTCTTTAACATCTATATCTTTCTGCTGGTTCAACTCATCCACTCCCTCGGCATCAGGTGCTACTCATATGCAGACGATACCCAGTTGCTTATCCGTCTAGACCTGGATCAGGTGATGGTGTCTGCATCCCTGCATAAGTGCCTGACTGCCATTGGGGAGTGGATGGGCTATAACTGCTGAAACTGAATGGGAACAAAACTGAGGTGTTGGTGGTGGGCTCTCCCCCTGACCCCCCACTATGGATCTCTTCTTTCTGGCCTTTGTCTTTGGGTCCTCTCCCGGTTCCTTCACTGAAGATAAAAAATCTCGGGGTGACTATGTTGGCTGACCTTTCTCTGACAGCCCAAGTTTCCTCTGTGTGCCAGCAGGGGCACATCCACCTTAAGATCTTAAGGAAAATGCTCCCTCTGATTTCAGCTACATTGCATCCACCGGTAGTAGCAGCTATTATTCTGAGTAGGCTGAACTTTTGTCATTCCCTGTATCCGGTGCAACCCAAGGGGTTAGTCGGTAGATTACAGTGCCTCCAAAATTTGGCAGCTAGGGTGGCAATGGGTACCCCTTATGGGTCCCATATATCCCCTGTGTTATGCTCCCTACAACGTATCCAGTTTTAATCACTCTGCATCGTCCATCGGGCGGTGCACAGACAGGTTGCAGAGTATCTGCGTGTTACGTTTGAGCGCTATGTTCCCAACTAACTGCTGTGTTCCGGTTCTGCTGGCCTGCTATGCGTGCCCTTCTTCCGATGTTCTCGGCTAGGAGGGCAGGCCTTTTCTATTACAGCAGCCCAGCTCTGCAACAGCCTGCCATTTGCTATAAAATAGTACTCTAATCATTTGGCTTTCCGGAGGGCTCTGAAGATCGATCTCTTTTTTTTCTGGCTGTTTAGGTGCCCCCCATGGCCCTGTAGTTTTTCCTCTTCAGCGCCATTATGCCTTCGGGCGACCGTGCCCTATATAAATAGCCTTAACATAACATAACATAACAAGTAAGGTGGGGAGGGATATACGGGAAGGGACAGCAAGCACAGCTAAGGAGGGGCAGGTGAAAAGGGGAAGTTATTGGGCGTGCATTAAATCTAAGGCAGGGGGCAGTGTACGGCCTGGAAAGCACTTTGAAACTGCTCCCCCCTGCAGAGTGGTGTATTGCAGTATATACAGAGCACAGTTGTCTTCAAATGATATGGATCAACAGCCTCCTTTATAGCTTGCAAGGTAGGTGGTGAGATATTGTTCCCCACAGGAGTAGCCTGTGTGGTGGCACTACTGGTTGAGGAAGATGAGGTAGAGGAAGACAGCCTACTACTTCCTGAGAAAGGAACAGCCTTTTTCAGAGCATCCCAGTGGTTGGATTTGGTGTGGAGGCACATGGAGGTGGTCCCGTAGGCGTAATGCCCAGTTTGTGCGTGACTTTTTACCTTGGTAGCTTAAGCCTTTGGTAAACCCCCAATGGTGGTAAAGAACTGCCACATCCATGATTCTCTCTAGGTGCTAGAGGTAGGCATTTCCTCTGCCTCATGTTCATGGTCCTGTTGATTGTTTTCTGAATTATTGAGCTTCTTCCATTTTCTAAGCCTGCCAGCTGGTGGTAGTGGTGGTGGTGGCTCCTGGGGAGGAGGGATGGCAATAGCCGATGCCTTTTTTGAAGATACATAGCAGTTCTGCAAATATTCTTCCAAGCATGTGCTGTATTCTGGCTTGCAAATGGATAATCAGTAAATATAGGTGTAGGAGCTTTGCAAGGGTACATTTTCAGTTTAAAACTCCCTAGATCAGATGGAAATGCAGTTTCAAACTGTTTATGAAGCACGGACCTGTTAGCGAAGTGTGGACACGTTCGCGAACATTTCATCATGCCGTGCGCACGTGGTCATATGACACTGTCCAGAAAGTCTGCGTAGACGTTGCACGTTTGTGAACATCGAACACAAAAAAAGTGTCAAAAAGTTGCTAAAGTGTATAGAAATTTAAAACATGTTGCTAGGAGGTGGGGAATTACAGTTTTCAGGTAAAACTTTGTACAACCATCAAAGATTTGGCTATATTAGGGGTAAGTCTTATATTAGGAAGTTGTTGCAAATTAGGATGCACTGGTAAAAACCCATGAAATTCAGTAACAAAAACTTTGTTAAATTGGACAATATGGTTAAGTTGCACTAATACAAACCTATGAAATTTAGTGAAAAAATTTTGTTAATGGGACATTATGGTTACATTTGTGAAGTCATCTTTGATGTCCTGGGTGTTAGTCTTAGCAGTGCGCCATGGTGATGCGAGTTATGGTGGCTTAGCTTCCCATTACTGTGGAATTTCTGGGGGTTTTCGGTTTTACTTGTAATCATAACATCCCTTTAACAAAGTTTTTTTGCTAAATTGCATAGGTTTTTATTACTGCAACTTAACCGTAACGTCCCGTTGACAGAGATTTTTCACTGAATTTTTCACTGAATATACATATGTATGCATATGCAGGGAAACTTGCTATGTCCAACTCGGCCATTTGCTGTTATTGAGTATTGTTGGGACAGTTTTGGTGGTAGTTTTATACCATACTTCACTGCATTTGTTATGGTTCTCAGGTGGATGTCTGGTCAGCTGCATCAGGGTGCACGCACTATATTGAGAGGAGTTAAGAGGGGAGTCTTCATTGAAGGACATACTGGAGGGCAGACTCGGCCAGGGACCGTCTCTTCTGACAGACAGTACAATCCCAGGTGGGGAGGGCTAGGGTCTCCAGTAGGGAGGGCAATGGTGGACACGTAAGGCGGATTTTGGAGACTTAAGGATGTTTCAGGGGAAAAATAGGTGGGAAGATGGGACGATTGGCAGCGGAGTGATAGGATGGTCGGTGATGGTTTAGGGTTGTCAGTTAGGAGGAATGTGGTTTTAGGAGTTCTGGCGCTCGAGACGGTGGTAAGGTAGAGATGAGGCTGGCCCAATTTGGGTATGGAGAGCCCGAGTAAAGGGGCATATGGGTGGGAACTCATCCCCCACAGCAAGCAGCAGCACCGGAGGTGCTTCAATCGTTCCCCCGAGAGCGGCAGCAGAGGGGGAACAGGACGGGCCCTTGCACTGATACAACGGCGAGGGGAGATGGCTGGCACACCATCGCCCACACAGAGAATCGAGGAGGTAGATTGGACGGCTACCATTGCAGTGATTTCAAGAGTGATGGGGTGGATGCCCCATGCAGGGATGGAATGGAGTAAGCATGTTTTTCTTTCTTTCCCAGCAGGGGTTTTTTGGAAGTAGGAGAGAGCTCGAGTGAAGATGCACGGCCTAGTCGGAACAGAAGGAAAGGTCATTCCAGTGTGCAAATAGTTGAGTATTGGAGGTAAGGGGCGGGGTAGTGGGGAGGGAGTACTTGGGTTTGTATAATGCATCTTCCATATTTTAAGGATCGAGAGCAAAGGAGCGGAAAAAGACTCAGTATAGGGACATAACACATACATTGCTGTGGAGGGGGCCACACTTAAGGTTGGAAACAGAGGAGAAAAGAGGGAAAGAGGAGTGTGGAGCTCTGTGGGTTCACAGGGAGGTGAATGCAAAATAAATACAAAAATAAGTGGACATGTTTTAAAAAAATGGGGAGGGAGTTTAGTGTTGAGAGCAACGATGCCAGTGACCATAGAGAATTGGATCTCATTCATGACATGTGCAAGTGTTTACCAAGGGAGATACCCTGATAGAAGGAGGGGAGCTATTTACATACATGGTTGCTATCAAGAAGGCATTTGGGAATGCCAGATTATTGACATGGATGAGGTACAATGAACGGTTTAGAGCAAGGTCAGGAGAGGACCAGGGTATTATATAGTGGGAGAGAGGCATGGATATATGGGTACAGTATTTGGTACCTATGCACCTGGCCCTGACCTGGGATGCAGCAAGTGGCTTTATCATGGCCCTTACTAACCCCTCCCTTTTTTATGGGTCACCCCAGCTCGCATGAGCGGGGGCAGGGGACAGCAGCCAACAGTATGTTGGGCATGTAATGAGGAAGCATGCTTCAGGGCGGTCAGCATGTTCTGACATGTGTGCAGTAGGTGTGCAGGATGGCACCCGTTCAAGCAAGGAAGGGTTTAGGAGTAAGGGCCAATACGCCATTTAAGGGGGGCTTACTGGTGCTTGACTGGTTAGTTACCCGGTTCTGGACAGGGCACCGGTTTTGGGGGACGAGTTCAGGGAGGGCTTGTTAGTTAGGCCTAGTGTGGTCATAGGGTGAGAAGGCTGGAGAGATGTTACGTCAGCTAAGGTGCGCCTGGAATTAGTGAAGAGGAAGAGGGTGAAGCAGGTCACAGTGCATAGGGGGAATAGAGATCCGTCCATGCAGAAGTGGTACTTTGTAAGAAGCGGGAGAAGATAAGATTATGAATGCATTGGCTGCACCCACACAGCATGTAAATAGTAGTAGGGATTAGCATTGAAGGGGCGGGGTGGACAAATGCAGAATATATGTGAAACAAGGTAGGTGGAGAGCTGGTCAGAGGTGTTGCACAGTTAGGTAATATTCAAAGCAAGCTTTTTTAAGCCACAAACATTACCATAAAAGGAAATTAACATAGGAAGAGTAACACCGGGAGGATGCAGCGAATGAGGGGGCATGCATTAATGATAAGAAGGACATGCGAAGCAGGAGAGCTCTAGCACTGGTTAAATTATTTGGGGCAAGCGATTTAAAGGAGTACCCAATAGAGGACAAGGGTTGTACACTGGACTGGGCTGGCAAAGGGTCAATACACTCAAGGCACAAGGGAAAGTGATGGAGATGTTGCCAAGGAGATGATAATGAAGGGAGCTGGTAATAGCTGGATCGGACAAGAATTTAAAGGAAGTATCGTGGAGAGGGGAGGGATTGATAAGGGATCAGGCCGGCAAAGGGACAATTATCCATGCCACGAGGACGAGTTATGGAGACTGGTACCAAGTTGTTGCAGGTGCATGGGGCGGCACCCAGGAATTGGGAGAAAAAGTTGGGGACTCAGTTATTTTTAACGCAGGGAAGTGTAGGTTGAGTTCATATTGGTACGGGGGCAGAAGGTCCGCAGAATGGAAAGGAACAAAAGAGGTGGCATACTGGTTAGGTAATAAGAGTGGCATTGGAGGGGAGTGGAAAGTTGTGGACAAGTGAATGCAGAGGTAGCACCTGAGGACACATGGAGTGCACAGTAAAGTGCATGGCAGAGGGAGCGTGGGAGGGCACGTGGTGTGAGGGGTGCACTGCTCTGCTGGAGCATCACAAGAGAGCACAGGGCGTCAATGGCATAATTGGGTTGGAGGGCCATCATGGGAGCACGAGTGCAGGTTTATGGTCATTGAGGGATCAGGGGTGGTCGGGCAGGGGATGGTATCATTGATGGGGTTGGTAGATCACGTTGTATAAGGATGAAAACATTGTTGTCTCTTAAGGTGGCTGTGTAGAGGATTAGGATTTAGTTAGTGGAATGTTGTAGAGGGGGTACAGGGCTACAATTCACCCAGAAGAAAAGGAGGATACAGGTCACATTGGGGGAAAACAGGTTTGGGGATTTGGAGGTGGAATGGTGGGTATCATGGATGGTGTTGGGATATCATGTTGTAATAAGGAGCAAAAAACTGTTGTCTTGTAAGGAGGGTGTGTAGTGGGTTTATTTAGTTCAAGGATGTACAGGGCTCCAATCTACCAGAAAGGGAGGAGGATACAGGTCGCAGTGGGGGAAAACAGATCTGGGGATTTAGACCTGTACGGGTGGTATGGTGGGTTTTTTAAGTGGCTCTGATGGGAACTCCCAGTCAGGGTGTGGTAGTGTATGAAGAATGACTGGGGGATAGGCCGCTTGGCCGGAGCAGCTACAGGAGGTACAGCTGAATGCTGGTGGCTATGTTATTGGTGGTGTGAAAGAGGGCAAGAGGAGACTGAGGAATACAAGGGTGTCGGCCGATTTATTCAGCGAATAGCAGGGGGTGAGGTTATTGCTTATGTGCTCAGGTTGATCTAGCAGGGTATCTCTAGGGTAATGCCAAGGGAGCAATTGTCAGAATTTACCATTATTCTGATTGGTTCAGGGATTTTTGGGCCAAAAGGCGAAAGATGGGGAGAAGGATGCCAGAAGGCTGGTGCATGGAAAGAGGTCACAAAGTGGGGGGTCAAGATGAAGGTGGTGACTGCCGGTTGCGGGCAAGATCATGAGGGAAGTTGGACATGGTAGGTGTGATTGGCATCGTAGGGAGAAAGGTTAAATGCAATGATCTTGAAAGCAGTGTCGGTCAAAAGGGGGAGATGGTAGTATGGAAGGCTGTGAGTTTGTTGGAGGAGAGACTAAACATGTACAGGAGGTCTAAGGATAATTAGCAAGGAAAGAGGTGTGTCAGTACTGGGTGAAGGTGGGGCAGCATTGTGCCCCATTAAGGCAGAGGGAAGTTGACAGGAATGTTTCGCCCAGGGGCTGGATATTATTTCAGGAAGCGGAAGGGGGAAATTGACAGCATGCGCATATTCTGGGGGAGTTACAGTAAGTTTGGGCTGCACTGGGGGGAGGACTGGCAGCTTTAGGGTCACACTCCATTAGGAGGGGAGCTTTAGGGATGAAGGGTTGGACATGTAAGCTTTGGGGACATGGAATAAGAGGGTGTGCAATGGTTTATAGTAAGCGGATGTTGATGCATTGAATGAGGAGGAAGTTGGCACTGTAAAAGTGGGGTTTAAATAGTTCTCACTATGATGTCTCTTTTCGCAGATGTAATGCACGGAATGGCGGAATTCCTGAAAGGAGACTAGGGAACATTTGCTGGTGAAGAGTGCAGGGAAATGAGGGTTTCGGTACACAGCGGGATGCAGCTACAAAGATGTGTAGTGAGAAGATAAGGTTGGCGAGTTTACGGGGATCAACTGCTATTAATATTGTTGCAAAGGTAGGTGGGCCATGGTGTGCAGAGGACAATATCAATTTATGTGTGGGGCTTAAATACGAATTGGGGGTGGCCCCCGGGAAGAATACTAAGAAGGGCTTTATGAACTTGGAAAATAATGGGGTGGAGAATGTGTTATATTAGACTGAGTGAGGCCATGAGGGGTGTTGAGGGGTACTGGTAAGGGATGGGGGGGCAGGGGAAACAACCATGGAAGGAAATAAAATGGATAAGCTCTGTGAGTTTGGGGGTCTACACATGATATGGCAACTGGATATTAGGCATGATTAATTTAGCTTGTTTAGGAATGAATGGGCTATGCGATTGGGTGCAAAAAAAGGTAGCAGGCGCCGTCTCTAGAAAGGACATGGCATGAACCTTCTCTGTGGTTTTTTCGCACTTTGAGTGGCCGCAGCCATCGCTTTTGGCTCACTGTGCTTTTCACAAAGGAGGAATATCTATTTGCATCTCAGGGCCTCATTCCGAGTAGGGCGTAAAGGTTAACGGTCACCGGTAACGAGACAGGTGCCATTAAACCCTTACCGCCCTACCACGAGTTCCCTTTGCGGGTCCTTCCTTAACGCCTGCTTCCAGGGACCCGCAAAGGGACTTTAGTGCTAATAACGGTACCGTAATTTACAGTACCGTTATTAGCACCTTCCCCATTCCCATTGAGCCCTACGGGGGCTCAAATTGGAATGGGGAAGGGCCCTGGTGAATGGGGAATTACCGGTCCCTCCAACTTTGCAATGGACCAGTAATTACTCCATTCACCAGGGCGGAGTCGGAACGATTTTGGAGGCAGCCATGCCGCAAATAGCGGCGTGGTTACCTCCAAAGCCGGAATGAGGCCCTCAGTTCTCCCCACAAGGGCAGTCCAGCACTGAAATGCCAGGCGAACCTCATTTGAACAAAAGTACCAACATCAACCCTAAACACGTGTTTCAGCCTTATTGGGCATCATCAGTGAGGTGGAGCTGTGCCTCTCTGAGCACAGTGAGCAAGGTGTCCGCGTCTGGGTTCCCCCAGGTAACTTAGGGTGACCAACCACAAGTTCTTTGCATAAATACAAAAAAGGTAGCATGTGGCTCTCTCTAGAAAGAACATGGCATGGTAATCTGTTCTGTCGTTTTTTCCCACTTTGAAAGTCCGCAGCCTTTGCTTTCTGCTCACTGCACTTTTCACAAAGGAGGAATATCCAGTTGCATTTTCAGTCTTTATATTGCTTGTTAAAGCAAAACAATAATGGTCACCAAGAGTCAGTGGAAGAGTAATAGCAGCACTTCATATAAAGTCCTGGCATATCCAGGAAACAAAATGGATCACAGCAGCAAAGCTAACTGCCTTTTGTGTTGGCCAACTACAAGCAGGGACTTTGCTGTGGCTTTGAAATATTGCTACAACCATGACTATCCTGAGGAGAGTATGACTATTGTTTTTGTCTCTTAAGAACCAACTCAACACCACATGGATTTTTGCTGAAGCCAGGTAGGCACCCTCTGAAACAATAACTACTCATTGGGTTTCAGTACCAACTCAAGGCCATTTGTGAACATCGTTCTATGTGTAATAGACTAACATGTCGATTTTGAGCAATGTGTGAATGTAATCTGAAAACAAAGTTGCCTCTGACAGAATTTTCACATGCTATGTGAAGGATGCTGCTTTTTAGTTTGGGTTATTAGGTGTCGCTTATGACACCTATCAGCCAAAACTATTGCATTGGAGTACAGATAGGGAGGAATGGGGCATATGAGAAGGGACGCAGAGAAATTAGATATGAGAGGGACACACAGCTGGTCGGTGTTGTTTGGTTATGTGTCCACCAGTTGGCTGCTCATAGCCATGCTAATCCCTATGACTGCTTCCATCCATTCCTGCCTCTGTCCGACCAAAACACCTCCTCCTGAGATCTCTCATAGCTCAGTGAAATCAGACTTTGCATTCAAAGTGCCTGCCAGTTTTTGTTCAAAGTAGTCTTCTGGGAGTTAATGAACACCAGGACAAAAAAGCTACAAGATAATTCCTGGAAAATAATGATACCACTCATATTCAACTGATCTTGAGCCTAACAGTCTGTATGGGTCATTATGATGCAACAAAAAATTGCAAAACCTCATTCTTCTGTACAAAAACATCTTTCATTTGTTGACATCTTTAACAATATATGACAAACATATTCAACACATAGAGGTAAGTATACCATGTAATACATAAAGTGGCCAGTGCTTTCAACAATAAGCCAAACTTAAATGTGTGGTACAACTATTTTGCAGAGCAATTAATGCAACAAGTTTGGCAACATCTGTACATAGAACAGACTGTACCACATTAACAGCTACAACTATATGTACACAATTACACAAATGGTTGTGCTAAATGCTGGTAAATGTTATGCACAACCTATCGAACACACCTAACTAATGCTAACACATTCACACACAATAGGTGTATTAAAAAACACCCAACATGTTTCATTCCTCCCAGAAAATGGTCTTGAAGTGAGCAAATTCATCAGGGGAAAATAGCCTTCTTTACTTTAAGTAGCTACACCCACTTACATCTTGGGATAGCTATGACAATGTCTCTAGGTGGCAGTCATCCATGCAAAATGAATGTTCAAGCCCATATCCTTTGACAATACGATATTGCCTCCACTAGTAGTTGCTACATGCATCACAAAGATACACAACAAACAGCTCTCATTGATGCTGTTTTACAATTTAGAAATGCAATAAATGCATGATATTTTAAATGTCTAACAATGCTGATTTCTAATCCAGACTTACCTCAGATCGTGTTCATAAATAATAGGTCTTTCCCTAAGAAAATCACAAGCTAACTATCTCTCATTGGTAAAGCATGACAAATATGTCACAGCAACAAATAGTATTATTATACACATATAAGCATCTACCAGTGAATCATGCAAGACCCACTTACTTATGTGATGCCACAGTTGTCCACCATCAGAACGATATTGAATAGCCCATGTAAAAATCAATGTTATTCCGACTGGAAATGTATTCTACACCCGAAAATGTCAATGTAAAGACATATGCACACTCTAATAAATATGACCATTCTCTCATGTGGCCATCATCTACCATTAGCAATACATTAGTTCATGCTGACAGCTCATAGTTTATTACACTTACCTGGGAGCCAGCGTACGTGTGTGTAAAAGCCTTTGTATACACTGTATTCCCAAATTTTTTGCTTCTACGGGTGAATGTGCATCGTCTGAATCAGGGGTGGTGGGGAGGGGTAAAAACAAGTAATCTCACTACAAGTGGAATAACACAATGGCTAAATTCATCAGTCTTGAGGCTTCAATACAGACACAAGTCACAACATGTTTGTACAACATGTGAAGCTTGCTGTTTCACCCAAATGGGCTCATTATCACACGTCTTTGTTGCTTTTCTGTTCTAAGCATTCTGTGACAAACATTTACAGTCCCCCGAATTCGTGCGGTGTAGTGTACAGTTTACCTCTACATATCTCCATGATTCCGCACCTGAATCCTAGTACAGTCCGCCTTGCAAGCTGTGAACGGAACGTGTCATGGTATTGACTAATGACACGCTCTTACTGATCATGTGTGAGCCTCCAATGAGGTTATTTTTGTGTAAATGGAGAAGCCAGCGGCTATCTTAACCAACTCACTTTACTTCTACTAGAGTCATTTAAGCATAAAGCCAGCCTCATATCCACCAACAACATATAGCCGGGATGAAAGATATAGTTCATACAGAATATTCCACAACTCTACTCGGTCATTAGGGAGTTGCTAATGAGATTGAGAACCAGATTCACACAATGTGTAACCCATAGGTACTCATACAAATGTAAATCATGTCAATGGACCTGATGCCAATCTATTTTATCATTTAACCCTACTAGATGACTATTGGTGAGAAGTATCATACACATCTGAAGCCTAGACAACTTCTTTTTTATAATTCTCCTAAAGCAGTATTTTCCACTTTAATGCTTCAAAATGATGGTCTGCTGCTAGAAAATTGCCCACCATCGGGGCTGTCAATACTGAATTCCTAATGCAGCTTTTGTGTTCAGTGATCCTAGCCCACACTTTCCAGTCACTTTTCCCTATATACATTTTTATACATGGACACCATATGGCATGAATTACCCAACTGCTGTTGCAGGTAGTTAAGAGACGTTGTTGCCATGGTTTTCATAGGCCTATGTCCACTTTATAAGTTCTCCTGGTTTGCACACAACATTTAGTATTGCCACAAGGGCTATGTCCTGCTTGCCTATGCACCCCCCAAGTCTCTGTTAACATTCTTTTAGTATCTGATTTTTCATACACATCATTCCGTGGCACCATTTCTTTCACATTTTTGAACCTTTTAAAAGCGCATCTGGTTTGCTTCAATGTGTTGTCTCCCTTGGCTAGAATGTGCCATTTTTAAGAATAATTCTTTGTATTTGGTTGGACACAGTGTTAAAAGTACTCACAAAAGTGATTTAATCAGTTAGCACTTGCTCTTTATTGTATTCCGGTAGGGCTTTCCTGTTGTTCTTCGAGACCCGTTTTAATGCCTCTCCTCTTACTTTCAGATTACAGCTTAAATTTGTAGTCTATTTTTCAAATTAATCTTTATTGGTACTATTCCTTTTTAGACATAATAATTGTCCCACTGGTAAGTTTTCCCTCGTACGTTTTGGATGGAAACTATTAAAACATAATAACAAGTTCTTATCCGTTTGTTTGTGAAAGGGTTTAACTTTTAGTACACCATTCAGCTGGTCTGCATATATTGTTAAATCACAAAAATTGATTTCTGTACTGCTTTGGTTTTTAGTGAACGTCAAACACTGATTCTGTTGGTTCAACCATATGCAGAATTCATCAAACTGAGTCGAATCACCTTGCCAAATCACCAGTACATCCTCTGAATGGTGTCTGAATGGGTTGGCATCGGACAGGATTTAACTCCTCTCCAGGCTCTCTATATACAGGTTGGCCAGTCTCGGTGCTACCGCAGAGCCCATTGCTGTCCCATGTACTTGGTGGAACAAAGTGTTGTGAAATAAAAAACACTTCCGTACACCAAAGTATACATGAGTCAGGTGTGTAGCCCTCTTCCCATCTGGCCATAAGTAATTCTTCCACCATTTCTAGAGTGGCTTCCTGAGGTATTTTGGTATAAAGTGAGACAATATCTAAGCCCACTAGCAACTCAGTTTAAGTATCAAATGGAAGGCCTTCAACTAAATTGATCACTCCAGTAGTATCTCGTGTGAACCACGGCATTTCTTTAATATAAGCTTTCAAATAAACGTCAGCAAAATTTGCTAGAGTTTCAAGCACCAAACCTGTGCCTGACACAATTGGTTGCTCTGGTGGTTCAATCAATTTTTTATGTACTCTTGATAAGGTATAGTACTTAGGTATATTATGAACCACAAAAACGCAGCTTAGACAACCATTTGTGGTTAAAGGCTTTTTCTAACTTAAGTGCTATCTTTTGCTGTGATATCATAGTGGAGTCAATTGCTACTCTCTCGTAGAAAAAGGTATACTACGTTGGCGGTCGTATTCCTTGATGTATGCTATTCGGTCCTGTAGGGCAATTACATCACACTTTTCATCTTTCCTCAATATAATGTCCTTATTGTTTTTTAATAATTGTATCTCTGATCTTTCTCTATTCGATACATTCTGCAAATGGTCCTTGGACCTGTTATTAATCTCCAGTTTAGTGATCCCCCCCATGATCCTTATCTCATATACTAATGACTCAGGGCTATGGCTCATAGTTGGTGGACAAAATGTAGAAGGTTTTTTTTCCGATCACTAATGTTGTCACTTTGAGCATAAGGATTATGTGCAAAATATTGTTTCAGATAATCTTGCGTAGCAATTGCTGTACCTCAATTCTTTTTCTAAAACTGTCATATGAGTGAGTTGCAATGAATCCAAACCCTTTTTCTAATACTGACACTTCATTAGGCGTGGGGGTATAGCTAGTCAGATTAATTAGAAGGGTGTCTGACTCCCTGTTTGTCGTGGTTCGTAATTGCATGTTGTTTGGTCCCTGTTGGTGGTTTTGACCCTTACCTCTCTGCCCTTGATACTGTTGGTGGGGTCTCCGTAATTGGAGTTGCATACATCGTGCCATGAAGTCAAAGGGTTGCTCAATTGATATAAAATCAAATACAAATGCTGGAAAAATAACACATTTTCTAGTGGTTTGTTCTGTTTTCATGTAAATGTTTACTTGGCAGTGTGCACAAATACACTGACCTGTGAGCAAAACCTGAGTTCGCCTTGTATTCCTGCTCATTTTCTTTCTTCAAGCAGAGCATTTAAAGTGGAGGCGATTTACAAGTGATGTCCCATTGTTTTGGATGAGATGTCTGTCCTAACAAATGCTAATTGGCATTTTAATTTTAGAAGAACACAGAAAGCACACGTTAACACCCTCCTCCAGGTCAATTAAATTATATCACACAGAATTGTTTTAAAGTAACCACATTATTTTCAGATGGTCAGCACACCAAAACGTGTTTATTTTTGGTAGAATGTAATATTTCTCTGACCTCTAGCTTCTTTCTGTGTCACTGTTTCTCCAAGTTTCTTTGCGTTCTTCTGTCTTCGCCTCCATGTCATCATTCAATCGGCATGATTTACGTAACTTTAACGCCTCACTCTTTACATCCACGTGTGCCTCCGTCCTTCCTCCCCATTCCTCTTTTTCATCCCTAATACCTGAAGAGGCTGCCTCCACTTTTGATTTATTTGTCACTATCTTCCTCTCTTGAGTCACTTTCTCCCTTGTCGCCTTTCCATCCCACTCACAAACATTCTCAACCATGGCTTCTCGCTCATTTCTGTTCCATGCGCCGTTTCCTCTGTTGTCTTAAAAGACGTTGGCTCAAGAACAAATCTACTGCGGATCATTCTTCATTCTATTCCTATCATGCTCTCTATGACAACTATTCATTCTTTGCTAAAGGTCTGTACTTTTCTGATATCTTACACATTTAAGGAAACGGGATCAGTCCATAGGCATCGCGCTGTCCACCAGCGCATGTGCAATGGGATCCGTCCCAAGCACTCCGTATGCGCATGCGCGATTGGGAAGCAGTCGGATCCGCTTTAACGCATGCGCATAGATATCTAAACAGCATTTAATACAGTCTGCACTTCGTAAGCTCACGGACCAGAGGAAGCCCCTCGATTTCCAGATACCTGATGGCTCTTGGCACACACACGCCTCGCGCATAGAGGTGAGTGAGAGATTGATACCCAATCAGCAAAATAGCCCCTTCTTTGCTATTGAGCTAAGGAGTTACTCTGAACACTGCTAAAAGTCAGAATTACCTTTAGGTAAAGCAAACAAGGTAGAACTCGCCACCTAAGGAGGGTGTCAGGGAAGATTAAGTTCACTCCATTAATACCAAGTGGTTCGCCATAGGAACCAAACTTATAGATGATGACATCAAAATGTACCATAATCCCTCTAGAAACATGCACTGAATCCACATTCTGTCCTGTTTTTTTCCCCAGAAATTCTTGTTGTGAGAGTCTTCCCGAGGTGAAACCAATTACACACACAGCAAGTTATGCACAATCAATCCCACCTACAGGGTGTGACCAGAGATAAAGGTGCTAGCGGCACTAAAAAAGAGGTACTTTGAATAGAATGCTTGTAATTATTAGAAGTATAACTCTGAAAGTGTTAATTTGTTTGGAGATGAGATTGCCAGAATTGAGCCAGCTTAATAACACTAATAGCGGAATACTTTCTATGTATTTTGCTTTAGGAATTGAAATCACGAACATATAGAATTTTGGGAAACAAATAGTATCCTTGGCCCTGAAGATGGACTGTTGTAAAGTCCGAAACACATTGGCAATTCACTGAAACTCCCTGATACTACTTTGGATTGGTGACTTTGAACCAAAGAACATTACTATATTATTTCATTCTTTTATTATTATACTTAAGAAAAAGGGACTTTGCAAGTCTATGTGTGAAACAAAAGTCTTACAATTGAGAGCGTACTAGAACAAATTCTGTGAGACAAACCAACTATGGTTAAACCTTGGTCATGTTTATCAAAAATGTTTTGAAAAACGGTGCACTTTGGTTGATTAAAGTAACCCCTTTAGGGGCTTCTGGTTTTTTCAAATGTTGTGAATCATTGTATGAAGGAATTGATTCTTACACTCTGTGAACTGAGTTAGGTGCATGACGCACAACCGGTTGTTATACTAATAATTAACTAGATGTTATATACCCATCTTAACTCTATTGATCATCTGCACTTTGAAATCCTTATATATAAGACTGTATAACAATACGCAAAACTTCGAACAGCAAGCATTGGGACCTACATTAAAACCCACGTGCATGCAACTTTAATGATTTTGGGATTGAACTCCCCTTGGAGTGCACTAAGGGTTGGCACGTAGCAATACATGCCCTTTTTCCTATTCTTACACACTTAGTCTGGCCACCATAGGCGTCTTTTTCAAATTCTTTCAGGACTTCTGTCTCCTCCCATCCTTGACTACTCTTCTAATTTTCACAACTCTTTTACCATTCCTCTGCTCTTTTTGGGCTCCCAATCTCTTGTCTTGCCCCTCTCAAATCTGTTCTTAACTCTTCTATTCATCTTCTTTGGCTCATGCCTTTCTGAGACTCTATCGCTTCCTCTCTTTCTACTCTTGGCTGGTTATCTTTTCACTCAACTTACATTTAATTTCCTATGCTTCATTTTCAAATTCCTCTATAGTCTTGCTCCTGACTATCTATGTGTTCTGGTATATTTCTATACCCCTTCTCGTTCTCTCCGCTCCTCCTCTCAATTTCTCTTGGTTGTACCTCACACCCCTTGTGCTCAATATAGTTTTCATACTTACACTTGTTTAGCTGCCCTTCACTGGAACACCCTCCCTTACTCTCTTTGCTCTATCTCTGTATATTCTTTTTTTCATAAGTCATGAAGTCTAACCTTTTGCAACATGCTTGATTGATTGTTTTCTTATTATTTTTTGCTTATTCATTTTATTGTACCGTTCCCTGTTCTCTGTGGAGTGCCTTGGCTTAAAGTGCTTTATAAAACATAAATAAATACAAATCCGAATCACATCATATATGAACCCTGCATTTGTCAAAAACTGAAACCTTTTCAAATATTACATGCTATTATTAGAGGTGTGCAAATGTACTATTCAGGCCAATACCGAATAGTTGGCCTAAGTATTCGGTCAGAGCCGAATAATGATCTGAATAGTTATTTACTACTGGAAATGTGTCAATGTATGCATAACAAATGAAAACTGTTGGCTATGTAACTGAGCTTTAGAAGGGGAGTTGTGTTATTGCTTGCTTGCATTGCCTAATAGAACGTAACATCAAAACTCCATTTACATATTACAGTAAACACTGCTAATAACAAAGAAAGAAACAACATAAAAACGTGATTTCCCCTCTTTCCAAATCAATCCCTGCTCCATCAAGTAAAAGGTGAAGCCCACTTAGCGTAATGGTGTTCAGCGGATAGTGTGCTGAGAGCATGTTTGTCTTTACTTTTGTTCTGCATGGTGGGCTCCTAAATGAGACATTATGGGCACTGCGGGTGGTGGAGAGAGGAGGAGGGATAGAGCACTGCTTTCTGTGCTCTGCCAACCTTTCCTAATTTACTTTATGCAGCTGAACAAACACCTGGAGCAGGCACACGAGCAAAGCCATGATGCATCTATGCAAATAGGAGAAGGGGGAGACGAGCTTCAAAAAGCCCCAAACTCAAACAAAAGTCGAGCAGAAGCAACGGGAAAAAAGAGCCTGAAATGGGAGAGCAATGATGATGATGTTTAAAAAAAAAAAAAGACAATCAAAAATATTCAACAACAAAAGAAGTGACTTCCGGGTGGTCCTCTAGTGCCGATGATGTGATGCCTGCACGGTGAGAGCGGCAGGCGGCTGCCAAGTTTTTCACTTGAGAATCCTGAGACTTCTTCCATCTGAGCTTTTCTCAGCTCCCCCACTGCACTCACACTGGAAAGTGCAGTCTGAGGCTGCCTATGGCAACTACCATATTCTCCCAAGGGCACAGACTGCACATGGCAGGCATTTTCCCATTACCAACAAGCTCTGCTTGTGTTAGGGAGGATTTTCTGTTTAGGCTGAATTTCCTAACCTAGTGAGTCACCCAGCAGCTTTGCTGGATTTCTGGAGTTTGTTTTTTTCCATCCTGCCAAGAGTGAGACTCTTTTCTCCCACTCTTGGACATGTATGTGTGTGTAATTCCTTTGACGTGTCAATGTGTTCGATGGGCTATGGGGTCTTTTATTCCATAGGGTCTCATATGTTTTTCTATGTGTGTTACACCGCACTCTACGTGCCGTAGCACTGGGGCGTCCTAGCGGACCCCCACCATAGACTCCATACCCGGGGACTGACTACTGTCTCCCCGGGCATGTAAAGTCACCATTGGCTTTACTAGACCTAAATTTACTAACAGGACTAGTACAAACCATCTTATTGTGGGCGTACTAGTAGGGGTAATTCGATTACTCCTGGATCTGTTACTCGAGGGGGCACTGTCCCGTCCCCCCTCGTCGAGTTTTGGCTGGTGGCAGTGGAAACTACTTTTTATGTTCGTCCCCGAACCTAACCCTATGGGATTCGTCCCATTGTTGGAGATTGATACTGTTTCTCGTTAATCTCCAACGTACCACCGTCTACTTATCCTAAATAAGTTTATCGGAGGGTATTTTCTGCCAGAACTCGGTTTTTAAAATGGCGTCTGTGTTCGTCTCTGTGACTCCTAAACCAAAGGTTGAGCCCTTTGTTCCACTTTTGGCGGGCCTCTGTACAGAGACCCTCCAAAGTGGTGCCATTCTGTCTGGGTTACCTCAGGGGTGTGGGAGGGGGTTTAGGCACCCTGGACCGAGTTGCCTTGCCAACTCAGGTCGCACTCTGGAGTGATTGGCCCAAGTGGTGAGCGTTCCCGCTCACCACTTAGCATGTGTTGATTGACAGCTAGGCTGAATGAATGGGGGTCATCTGCATAAAAGCAGGGCTTTTTGGACTGGATCTTCAGAAGTCGCCACAGGACCTAAGAATCCGATGAGGGTAACGCTGAGCCGACCTGCACGACGACACCTCCGGTGGAGCCCTGAGGAACAGACTCACCACTTCCCGACGACAGAGGAGATCTCCCTGCCGGAGAGTCTCTTCCCCTGACTGGTGGGAGCAACCAGTCCCCTTTGCTTTTTATTCGCCTCAGGACGCAGTGGTCGAATTTCCCGTGCAGAGCACCTCAGCAACCGGATAGCCACTACCCCTGAACCGCGACCAAAAGGTGGTGCCTTGTGACGGAGCACTCTGCGGCTGGTCTCTTCCCTGGTGGTGCACCGGACTTCATTTTCTTCGACGACGAGATCATCTCTACTCTTGGCAAAGACCCGACGTGCATCCACCACCAGGAACAACTGCCCCCGCCGGAGCTGCCCTCCACAACAAGGTACCGTGTCCGCCTGGCTTCCCTTTCGATCGGTTCGAGTGAGGTGTCTTAATCCTCTCCGTTCCGTTGGGTCGCCTCCAAGCTTTTCTCACTCTTTGTTCTGAACTGGTTCAATCCGCCGATAACAATTTGCGATACAGACTTGAATGCATCTCCACTAGAGACTTTTTGGGACATCGTGCCTTGCCTCTCTCGGAGTGGGCCTGGCCTCTGAACTTTACGATCTATTGTGATTCTTGCCTTCCTGCCTTGCATTTTATCCGCTTGGATCGAACTGTGTTGATTTCATAACCTGCCTATCTTTTTCTCTCTTGTCCTAACTAATATTCGAGTGTCATCTGGGTTGAGGTATACACCTCTGTCTGAAAATAAGTGGTACCAGTAGAACCTAGAGTTGTCGATATTGCTAGGGGGATTGATCATCTACTTCGTAGAGTAATTGTTTTTGATTTGTTTGCCGTGATTTGCCTTAGTGTTTTTCATAGACGTTTTGTTATAAATAAATACCTTAATATCTTTACACTAAGCCTCGTTGCGTGTTTGCTTGTCTTGCTGTGAAGAATTGCCCTATTTTGTAAACTCCACATACTGCTCAACTTTTCTTGAGAGAAGTCTGACTGCTCAGCCACAGCTACCACGTGAATCTGTGTGGTGCAGACTGCTACCAAGTGGGTTCACCGCCAACGCCTGTAGTCCTAAATCTTTTGCAGTGGTCCCAGAGGGAACTGCACAGGTTTCCGCCTAACAGCTTGCGGCACAATCACATTCTTCAATGGTTCCATCTCCCGTGGAATGAGTGGAGCAACCACTGCCCACAAGTGTGTGAAGCAGTTAAGAACTTTAAAAGTTGCACACTGTCCATTTCCTGTATGTCACCTTAAGAAGTGATATCTGATTTCTGGAATTAAAATATTTAAATGTGTGATCTTCAAACACTGTCCGTTTGTTAACATCTTTCACAGTCTTTTTTTCCGAAAAGGGCTGACATCTTTCTGACTCTCCATAGGCTGCCCCTCACCTTCCACATAAATGTCCAGCAAACCAGCTGTTCCTACGCAGATGCACGAATAGAAAGTCACACAGTGCAGAAAAGGGTTTCGCTCTGAGGGGCTGATGTTTTGCACAATGTTATGCAGGTGCTTTGAAAATAGAGGGCTTTTGTAGAAAAGATTAAATAAAGAGTGCATGTTAATGACCCTTTCAAGAAGGCTTGTCTTATTCAGGAACTCAATACAGAAACCTTGTTAATTCAATAGCATTTTGTGTGAGTTACATTTCTCCAATTGCCTGTAACGAACCTGGCAAGAAAGAAGCCCTATTATGATTGTGATGCTGAAGAGAGGCGGTCGATGGTTGCATTCGTTTGGAGAGTGCAACATGTCCCACCCCATCAGAGGGGCGCGGGCCCTAGCTATTGTTGTGGTCATTGTCAGGCCACAGTAAGGGGCCTGCAGCTTTGGATCTGCTCCGCTCCAGTTAATGGCTGCGGCTTTCATCGAAAAAACGTAGACACTGTTTTGGGGGGATGAGGATGCTTGGCACGCAGTTCATACGTGTACAGCTCTAGTACCAGTGAGGCAAAGGCCCTCATATTTCTGGGCTGCAGCTGTGCTGTGTCAAGGATTTGGGCCCGTTGGTGGGGGAGCTCGGAAGGGAGAATATGCACAAGTGTGTTTCACATCTAGGTTATATGCGCCGTAAGTGAGCGCAGATAAAAGCTTACTAGCTGCCCAAGCAGAACCCAGACAGCAACTGGACGCCCTCAGCAATACAGGAAAAAGCACTGTTCGCCACAACACACCCCCCACATGCCTGTGTGAGGATCTATCAGTTCAGTCGCAGAGCCATGTCTCTATAAATGTATCTGCATAACTATTTACCGGTCGTTCTTAATTCCCTGTTATTCCTTGCCAGATGGCAGGCTATGTCTGCCTTTCAAATTCACGCTTACATATCCGATTGCATTGTTCTGCAGCCTAGACTTGCAGTGGGCTGTAGGTTGTGTATTACGTCTTTCTCTCCTCAAATAAGATGAAATGCCTGGCTGGGTGACTCACAGCCATGCAGACTTGCTTTGGCTCTTCCAGCCCGCACCTTGCTAATCACACACATTTTAAAGAAAACATCAAGTTTAAGACATTTGGGAATACCCCTCAGCATTCTGTGCCGTAAATGGACCGACTACAGTGTTTCGCAGTATATTTCTATGTCATCAGCTAGATCTCTAAGTAGGCATATCTGATGTTTACGTAAATTCAACTTAGAATAGGATCTGTATTTGATCCTTCTCAAGTCTTTGCTGGTTTTGCGTTTACACAGATCAATAACTGCATTATTGACTTGGGGATGGAAGGAGCTTTTATCTTTCATCTCTAAAAAATCTAAAGTATTGGACCTTTCCTGGATCTCTGGTAAGGATTCAAAGAAAACGTTGAGTTCCATCTTCCTTACTAATTTAAAGAGATTAACCACCTCTTCAAAACATGTACTGTTCAACCTCAGAATGTAAAATAAGCCTAAATCTAGTGTCTCAACGTGAGCTGTTGTCAATGCTTCTGATGAAATATTCATGACAAGTGTATGATCAATTTGTTTCTTGCTCTAGGTTTTCGTTTTCTCTCTTCGGGTCTTCCTACATCTAAAAAAGGCACCTGTTGTTACACTTGTACTCAGTGATATAGCTACAGGTCCCACAACTGGTATACTACCCGATACAACTGTCATTGTCCTATGGTCAGTTTCAACGAAAAACTGAAGAGATATCCAGAGAGCAAAACACTATTACTTACAAAAGTATCAAATTATTTTATTTATCATGATACAAAAATTTGAACAAGTCAATTAATGGCATTCTACTTTGTAGAGCATCAATAAATCACGTAACACACCAGCATAGATGAACAAATAACTGTGACTAAAATACATCCATCTCAACAAACATTCATAGTGCAGCATCCAAACCATACATCATACATAGTGACATTCAACCAACCAACAATGGCTAAAAAGATAACTAAATTAATTAACATTATTTGCCAATTGGGAGTGGGACAAACATTCATCACATCCCATTTGATTATTTTAATGTTTACAAATATATTAAACAAACAGCAATAGAATTCATTAAAAACAATCTATCACAAGGGCGGATCTGTGAGGAGAAGTGTTATGTAGATCACATCCCTAAAAGAATGAACTCAACCGGTTTCGACGTAGAGTGTATAGTAAACAACGTCTTCATCAGGAGATACAAAGCGAGAAGCTGCAGAAAAAGAACATTACTACATAAATATGCGGCAGTGTCCCATCACATGAACTAAACTCAACAATAGATTGTATATAGCCACCATGTGCCACCTGTTACGAACCAATAAAACTAGACATTTGTGCTGGGGAAGTATATCTAAATGAGAACAGCCCCAGAAGCAGGGTTTTATTTAGAAAAACCAGAGGCGAGGCACCGACCCTGAGAGTGTAAAAAATAATTAAAATTAATAAGGTGCACCATAGGGGCCACAAAGGTCGAAATAGCCCAGACAGGAAAACACTAGACACCCCCATATGCGGCATAAAAATATCATGGCTAAATAGATGCAATATGCTAGACTAAACAAACCTTATATAAGTAGCCATTAATATGCAAAATGCCAAAGATGGATCGTATGCTGGAATCGTATCGCCAATGGAGTTGTGACTAGTGGAAAATGAGAAGTTGATTGAAGCACACATAAGGTAAAAAAGTGACTACAACAACCAAAGGAATCAAATGCGAGCGGTCAATTGTTACCTGTAGTTAACATGACACTGCTCTCAGTAGCCCCCTTCAAAGATTATGGTACGATGGCTTTCTGGAGGGTGATGCAACGAAGCAAATCGTGTCAGCAGATGTGCGCCTAGTGTACTATCAAACAAAAAATAATATTAGCCTAAACCGCACATGACAAAATCAAACTAAAGATATCCCAATAGAGTCATATACAGTTAAAAAAGTTTAAAAAGTGGCTACTAATTGAAAAATTAGCTGGCTGCTGGCAGAAGTCTGACAGACGAACTGCATACACAGGCATGAGTACGTAAATGAGAAGTGTCTATGATACTGCAGGCTAAGTAAAGCACGAATCTTCATATACAAATGCAGCCGAACTTGTATATTCATATAGACGACAAAACTTCGTCTCAGAACAAGGATTGTACAATACTAAAGCGGCAGTGTGAAGAGCAGCAGATCATGTTCGTATTTACTTGAAGTTAACACCCGGATTGGCGTGGGCGGCTGGAGTTACTAAGCACAGCCTAGCCGTAAATCTCAATGAGCATGCTACATCGGCCGTGTGCAAGCAGCCGACTGAAGCCGTCGCTGCTGTGGACGTAAGTCACGTGGAAGATCACGTATCCTCAGTGGGAACGTGTTGCGTGTGCGTAACGAACCCAAAACACGCCCAGTTTAAAAACTCTATACAAGAAGGAGCAGTGTGACTCATAGAGGTGACATGGAACTAGAATGGAAACTATGTACACCATACAATATCTGTACAAAGAAATTATCTATCTGCTATTGAACTCCCATGTTTCCATGGAGTTCAGGCCTTTATGGAGGGTGCCTAAATTAAAAATCCACATTTGTTCTTTGTAGGCCAATTTATTGGCAGTATGCACATGGCCACTTGCTGTGATTTTTCGATGCAAAACCATCTTAGTGAATCTGCATCATGCCCCATCTCGAAAAAATGGGAAACCAGGGGGGCAGTAAAACAACGCATCCTGATCTTGGAACGATGTTCATTGATGCGCACATGTACCTCCCTGGAAGTCTTGCCTATATAGAACAGATTACATGGGCACTGAATGGCATATACAACATTCTTGCTTTTGCAAGTGGTGAATGTACGCAAGTCCCATCTTCTGCCAGCATTCTCAAAGTGTGTAATTTTTGGGGAAAATCTGCAGGCCATACAAGAGGTACAAGGGTAATGACCTACCACAGGTTGAAGGTTAACATCCCTAACCACGTTACCTTGTAATGGTAACCTGTTGGCTCTCGTGAGTTTCTGCGCCAGGCTCTTGCCCTTTTTAAAGGCAAAAAGAGGTTTATGCAAGTTAATCTCAGCAGAATTCAGAATTCTCCAATTTTTAAGGATGATACCCTTAATAGACTCACTGAATTTGCAGAATGTAGAAACACAGACAATTTGTTCTCTCTCTTTGTTTTTGGGGCGTACACTAAGTAGGGCATCCCGGTTGGTATACCGCGCTCTTTTTCTGGAATGTTTGATCAATTTTTTGGGGTAACCCCGAAGTAACAATCTGGCTTGTAGTACATCTGCATGTTTGTCAAAATTGGAAATATTAGTGCAATTACGTCGTAACCGTAAAAACATACCATACGGTAAATTCCGTAGTAGGCTTTTTGGGTGTTGGCTCTTGAATTGCAAAGTTGTATTGCGTTCTGTAGGTTTTCTATATAATTCTGTTTGTAAGCATCCTTCATCCACAAAAATGGATAAATCAAGGAACGCAATCCTAGAGGTGGAAAATTCAAAAGTGAATTTAAGATTGGGATCTACCTGATTCAGCCAAACCATAAATGTATTCAATGTAGCAGAGTCGCCCTCCCACAGCATTAAGATGTCGTCTATGTAGCGACGATACAACTTAATATGTTTGACAAAGGGGTTGGTGACGCTAAGCACATGATTTTCTTCAAACAAAGACATGAAAATGATGGCCAAGTTAGGAGCAAAAGTGCAGCCCATCGCCGTACCCTTAGTTTGCAAAAAGTAGGCATCCTTAAACTTAAAAAAACTATTGGACAGCACTAGTTCAACACAGTTAATAAGACACTGACAAAGAGAATATTTGTGAAAATAATACTTCGGGCTTGGCCAAACCTTCATTTTTCACACCTAATTCAGCTGATCTCCCACCTGAAGTTCTCATTTTTGAAACCATTGTGCTTAAGGAGTTAGACAAATGCTTGACACGTCCCAGAAGCAATTTAAGACCTAATCTAGAACTTGCAGAATTTCATGCCATTGACTCTCTAGCTCAGGATCCCACTATAGTGATTAAAGCCGCCGACAAAGGCGGGGGGATAGTGGTCTGGGACGCAGAATTGTACGATCAAGAAGTATACAGACTTCTCAGCATACCAGGCCACTATCAAAAAATCACTGGTGACCCTTCTACATCTATAAAAAAGAAGATTCTTACGTTGAGTGAAAGTGGTCTTCATGAAGGATTCTTGTCCTCTAAGGAGTGTGAGTTCATTAATTCGTCTGAAGAGAGAATTCCGCTCTTTTACATTATTCCTAAAGTACACAAGGACACTCTGAAACCTCCCGGTCGTCCCATTGTTTCTGGCTGCAGTTCCATTTTAGAGCCTCTGTCCAAATATATAGACACCTTTATTAAACCACTTGCTATGGCCACTCCCACGTTTCTTTTGGACTCTAGGGATGTTATAAATCTGGTTGAAGCACACCCTTTTGATTCCTCCACACAAATTTTGGTCTCTTTGGATATTGAGGCGCTTTATACTAACATCCCTCAAGACAAAGCTGCCTCCAGTCTACGCATTATGCTAGACAGACGGCCTTTACCTCATGCTGTCCCTACTGAATTCCTTATTAACTGTGTTGAACTAGTGCTGTCCAATAGTTTTTTTAAGTTTAAGGATGCCTACTTTTTGAAAACTAAGGGTACGGCGATGGGCTGCACTTTTGCTCCTACCTTGGCCATCATTTTCATGTCTTTGTTTGAAGAAAATCATGTGCTTAGCGTCACCAACCCCTTTGTCAAACATATTAAGTTGTATCGTCGCTACATAGACGACATCTTAATGCTGTGGGAGGGCGACTCTGCTACATTGAATACATTTATGGTTTGGCTGAATCAGGTAGATCCCAATCTTAAATTCACTTTTGAATTTTCCACCTCTAGGATTGCGTTCCTTGATTTATCCATTTTTGTGGATGAAGGATGCTTACAAACAGAATTATATAGAAAACCTACAGAACGCAATACAACTTTGCAATTCAAGAGCCAACACCCAAAAAGCCTACTACGGAATTTACCGTATGGTATGTTTTTACGGTTACGACGTAATTGCACTAATATTTCCAATTTTGACAAACATGCAGATGTACTACAAGCCAGATTGTTACTTCGGGGTTACCCCAAAAAATTGATCAAACATTCCAGAAAAAGAGCGCGTATACCAACCGGGATGCCCTACTTAGTGTACGCCCCAAAAACAAAGAGAGAGAACAAATTGTCTGTGTTTCTACATTCTGCAAATTCAGTGAGTCTATTAAGGGTATCATCCTTAAAAATTGGAGAATTCTGAATTCTGCTGAGATTAACTTGCATAAACCTCTTTTTGCCTTTAAAAAGGGCAAGAGCCTGGCGCAGAAACTCACGAGAGCCAACAGGTTACCATTACAAGGTAACGTGGTTAGGGATGTTAACCTTCAACCTGTGGTAGGTCATTACCCTTGTACCTCTTGTATGGCCTGCAGATTTTCCCAAAAAATTACACACTTTGAGAATGCTGGCAGAAGATGGGACTTGCGTACATTCACCACTTGCAAAAGCAAGAATGTTGTATATGCCATTCAGTGCCCATGTAATCTGTTCTATATAGGCAAGACTTCCAGGGAGGTACATGTGCGCATCAATGAACATCGTTCCAAGATCAGGATGCGTTGTTTTACTGCCCCCCTGGTTTCCCATTTTTTCGAGATGGGGCATGATGCAGATTCACTAAGATGGTTTTGCATCGAAAAAATCACAGCAAGTGGCCATGTGCATACTGCCAATAAATTGGCCTACAAAGAACAAATGTGGATTTTTAATTTAGGCACCCTCCATAAAGGCCTGAACTCCATGGAAACATGGGAGTTCAATAGCAGATAGATAATATCCTTGTACAGATATTGTATGGTGTACATAGTTTCCATTCTAGTTCCATGTCACCTCTATGAGTCACACTGCTCCTTCTTGTATAGAGTTTTTAAACTGGGCGTGTTTTGGGTTCGTTACGCACACGCAACACGTTCCCACTGAGGATACGTGATCTTCCACGTGACTTACGTCCACAGCAGCGACGGCTTCAGTCGGCTGCTTGCACACGGCCGATGTAGCATGGTCATTGAGATTTACGGCTAGGCTGTGCTTAGTAACTCCAGCCGCCCACGCCAATCCGGGTGTTAACTTCAAGTAAATACGAACATGATCTGCTGCTCTTCACACTGCCGCTTTAGTATTGTACAATTCTTGTTCTGAGACGAAGTTTTGTCGTCTATATGAATATACAAGTTCGGCTGCATTTGTATATGAAGATTCGTGCTTTACTTAGCCTGCAGTATCATAGACACTTCTCATTTACGTACTCATGCCTGTGTATACAGTTCGTCTGTCAGACTTCTGCCAGCAGCCAGCTAATTTTTCAATTAGTAGCCACTTTTTAAACTTTTTTAACTGTATATGACTCTATTGGGATATCTTTAGTTTGATTTTGTCATGTGCGGTTTAGGCTAATATTATTTTTTGTTTGATAGTACACTAGGCGCACATCTGCTGACACGATTTGCTTCGTTGCATCACCCTCCAGAAAGCCATCGTACCATAATCTTTGAAGGGGGCTACTGAGAGCAGTGTCATGTTAACTACAGGTAACAATTGACCGCTCGCATTTGATTCCTTTGGTTGTTGTAGTCACTTTTTTACCTTATGTGTGCTTCAATCAACTTCTCATTTTCCACTAGTCACAACTCCATTGGCGATACGATTCCAGCATACGACCCATCTTTGGCATTTTGCATATTAATGGCTACTTATATAAGGTTTGTTTAGTCTAGCATATTGCATCTATTTAGCCATGATATTTTTATGCCGCATATGGGGGTGTCTAGTGTTTTCCTGTCTGGGCTATTTCGACCTTTGTGGCCCCTATGGTGCACCTTATTAATTTTAATTATTTTTTACACTCTTAGGGTCGGTGCCTCGCCTCTGGTTTTTCTAAATAAAACCCTGCTTCTGGGGCTGTTCTCATTTAGATATACTTCCCCAGCACAAATGTCTAGTTTTATTGGTTCGTAACAGGTGGCACATGGTGGCTATATACAATCTATTGTTGATTTTAGTTCATGTGATGGGACACTGCCGCATATTTATGTAGTAATGTTCTTTTTCTGCAGCTTCTCGCTTTGTATCTCCTGATGAAGACGTTGTTTACTATACACTCTACGTCGAAACCGGTTGAGTTCATTCTTTTAGGGATGTGATCTACATAACACTTCTCCTCACAGATCCGCCCTTGTGATAGATTGTTTTTAATGAATTCTATTGCTGTTTGTTTAATATATTTGTAAACATTAAAATAATCAAATGGGATGTGATGAATGTTTGTCCCACTCCCAATTGGCAAATGATGTTAATTAATTTAGTTATCTTTTTAGCCATTGTTGGTTGGTTGAATGTCACTATGTATGATGTATGGTTTGGATGCTGCACTATGAATGTTTGTTGAGATGGATGTATTTTAGCCACAGTTATTTGTTCATCTATGCTGGTGTGTTACGTGATTTATTGATGCTCTACAAAGTAGAATGCCATTAATTGACTTGTTCAAATTTTTGTATCATGATAAATAAAATAATTTGATACTTTTGTAAGTAATAGTGTTTTGCTCTCTGGATATCTCTTCAGTTTTTCGTTTTACGATAATACTCTGGTCCAGAGGATAGAGTTTTCCTGCATCTTTCCGCTTTTGCTATGGTCAGTTTCAACCTCTCCACTAGTGATGTCACTACTGTCTGTATTTCCTGGGTGGTAGTGGGAGTTCTTTGTGGTTTGAGAAGTTGAACCATTGAGGTGGACCCCATATGATTATACACTACACTGCGGGCCTCATTCCGAGTAGGGTGGTAAGGGTTAACGGTCACCGGTAACGAGACCGGTGCCGTTAAACCCTTACCGCCCTACTACGAGTTCCCTTTGTGTGTCCTTCCTATACGCCTGCTTTTAGCAGGCGTTGAGGACAGGACCCACAAAGGGACCCCGGGGTCAATAATGGTACCGTAATTTACAGTACCGTTATTGCCGCCTTCGCCCTTCCCATTGAGCCCTATGGGGGCTCAAATGGGAATGGGGAATGGCCCTGGTGAATGGGGAATTACCGGTCCCTCCGACCTCGGAATGGACTGGTAATTACTCCATTCACCAGGCCGGTGTTTGGACGAGTTCGGAGGCAGCCATGCCGCAAATAGTGGCGTGGTCACCTCCGAACTCGGAATTAGGCCATAAGTCTATTTAGGTAAGAAGATTTCTTATCAATTTTGGATACTCACAATATTGCTATCCATTGACTAGCATAGGTAGCCAGGGGATTTATTTTGACACACTGATAATTCTTTCTGGTTGATGTCTTCTTAGGCATTTGCTATGGATGTTCAGCACGTAGGTCCTTAACCAACCAGACAGACAGTCCAGATTTCCTCTAAATACAGAGACTCCTGGTGAGACATATACTTTCAATATGGTATCCAAAACACATCATATTATTTTGTTGAAGTTAGGAATCTATGTTATATGCATATATGTTTCCCAAATATCTGTGGCTGAGAGCCATGGAGAATTGTATGTTTGAAGGGATGACCTTTGTTTTTCAATGAATGGTCTAAGGATCAGTGATTGGGTGAGAATGCTTTAGCTCATTGAATATAGCACATGGAGAAAATTGGGTTGAACGGATAGTAGACAACAACCTTAACTAGGGTATTTCATGTACCAACAGATTGGTTACACCTTCTAGCAAGTGTCAGTGAAATATTAAGGGGCAGATTGCCCCAGTTTCAGTGATGTGATCGAATGTTAAACACAAGAGGTGATTTACCAAGCGTATTTTATGGAATATAAAAATTTGACTATTGGGAAGAGTCCTTTACTTATAATCTTTTTCTGATTACTGTCAGTACCTGTTAAGGATAACATTAATAACACAACCGATGAAGAGAATTGCTTCTCGAAACCCATTGGGATCAGCTGTCTATATTTAGAAATGGGGTCAGCTGTTTTTTGCTTTAAATGATTAATATATTTTTGCTATTAACAATTTCGATACTGCATACATTGTGTTGCCTAATATTGTATGATTACTTTATTTCATTTAAATATGCAAAACTACAACTATTGCTCTTATTTATAAATTTAACATTTTGGCTCTTTTTTTTAGGCCACAGATAGAGTGCAGGGGACGTGAGTTCCCAATGTTGATAACATTTTCTCTTTCACCTTATACTTTGCCAGCGTACTCATTGGAACATTTCCTCGCTCAGGTTATTTTTCTGATGTTTTTACTTTTTTTTGAAAGGCAAATGCCTTTGTCTTTTGAACATTCTTCTAAGGGGAAAGGTCGATTGCACTAAGTTTTCATATTTCACTTTAGCAGTTTAATTACATCACAAGTTGGTTTATAGCTGTAATTAAGCCATTACCTTCCACAATGTTGCTCAGAAAGCACAGTGCTAGACTCAAAGCGATCTAAGGGGAATATGTTTTGTTCAGAGAGAAGAAAGGAAAGGCCGTAGGGTCTAACATGTCCTTGGGTGGTCAATGGGTGCGTGAAAAACCAAACACCCTCAGGCTGTGTGTCCCTCCTTACAAGTCATAACCTTTTATATTCACCTACCTGGGAATGGTTTTGGCTTATAGGTAGCACTTTTAGGGAATCAGTACATAGTAATCATTGACCACCTCAGACCATTAAACTCAAAACCACTGCAATCCCATGCACCAAACTGCTGCCCCTTCCCTAAACACCATGAATGCACTCTATGGCTACTGCAGCTGCACACGTTCTGGCTGTGAGGGCTACCGAACAAATTAAAGCTTACCTCTGCTATGCTAGGCAAAGACGGGAGTTTGTCTCACCCCTTTATTATTTAATAAAATGGCGACTTGTGGCACACCTATACTTACGGTCCCGTCTCACATGTCTGACTCCTCACAACAGTCTATAGAGAGCAATTATTCCATCCAGCAACGACATGCATGGAAATATTATGTTCATGTTAGTGCTCTATGTCATGCAATGCTGCTACCCTCTTGTACTGACTAGCCCTCATATAATCGGAAAAATAAAAACGAATGGGAGATTTGACCAAATTTCAGCTGTACGAAAATTACGGATGGTGGAAAATTTCTACCAAGTCTACTAGTCTGTAGTGTAATAACAAATGATATAATTTTTATAGGGAACTTTTTAGGGCAAATCACTCTTTGACCTCCGCGACTTCAATTATGTACACCAAATCTGGTGGTGTCGCAATGGTGTGTGCAGCAGAAACGGAGACAAAGAGTTCCCTCACTCCGATTGTGAAAGAGATATCGAGGGCTGCACACATCTCTTTACTGCGCCACAATTGTATTTCAAAAACTTGGACTCTTGGTCATAGTGAGAGTAGGTTTATTAATAGCCCTTTTTTGATAACACGTGTTTCGGCACACTCCTAGTGCCTTCCTCAGATCAGGGCAATATCTATTCACCATCGACTGTTCTGTCCGCTACAAATAACGTATTTGGTGGCTGAGTCCCATCAGACTCTAAACGTTTACTGACAAGTTCTGTTTTACTGCATCACGCGTGATGCAGTAAAACAGAACTTGTCAGAAAACGTTTAGAGTCTGATGGGACTCAGCCACCAAATACGTTATTTGTAGCGGACAGAACAGTCGATGGTGAATAGATATTGCCCTGATCTGAGGAAGGCACTAGGAGTGTGCCGAAACACGTGTTATCAAAAAAGGGCTATTAATAAACCTACTCTCACTATGACCAAGAGTCCAAGTTTTTGAAATACAATTGTGGCGCAGTAAAGAGATGTGTGCAGCCCTCGATATATAATAACAAATGATGTTTGCGCCATGTTGCAAAATAACTACCTTTGCCTACATTATTGTAGTTCCTGGCCCTGTTTCTTACTGTGCAGGCGTGTCAGCAGCGGCACATCTGGGAGGTGCTAGTCTGTACGAGTCTGCGCAGCACGTGCTAATGTGCAAACACTCCTCCCGGGACATCAGCCTGATACAGAAGAGGTTTATCGGGACCAGCTTGTTAGGTGAGTTGGCTGTTGTCCCGCCAGGACACATATCAATTGCCTTCTAAACAACTAAATTCTATAGCATTTTTGCCTATAATATAATTACATCATTAGGCTGTGAAAAAGAAATTGATTTCCTATTACACCCATAATTAACAACATAGATAACTCTGTGGAAGATATAATTACCTTGGGTGAAATACAGACAAAGGATGGGAAGCTCCTTAAGATCTGTCTACTAAATACAAGATTCCTGGATATACATGCAATCAGTATCTCTGATCACATCTTATATGGACATATAGATATTATGTGTGTCACTGAAAGTGGCTCAGAGACTCAAGTGGTACCGGTATTGATCTTGCTACTCTTGATGGATACACATTCCATGCACAACACAGAGAAAATGGCAGAGGAGGAGGGGTGGCAATTTTTGCCAAACAGTGAATAGACTTTTTTTCAGACACCTATTACATGTACAGGGTGTGAAATTATACTTATGAAAGTTACAACCACCCCAAACGACTTCCTAAAACGTATCCTGGTTTATCGCCCTCTGACCGAAATCCCCATGTTTCTTGAAGATATATCGGGCATCCTATCAATTTTCAACAAGCCTCATAGCCCCAACATTATACTTGGTGATTTTAACAAATAGATAGGGAATCCTAAAGACCCTAAGGCGATACGGAGTAGGAGCAACTATGCTATAGCCATGATTTTATTGTATTGAGTAAAGAACCGACAAATGAACAGGGTAATGCCCTGCACTGGGTAGCTGCTAGAAATCTACATCTACAAATGCCCTGTGTTAAACCATGTATTTGGTCAGACCACTATACTGTGAACTTTGAGATTACTCTTCCCAAAATGACTGCACAAAGGAATAATAACCTACAAAAGATAATTAGTAGAAATGTTAATACAATTAAACCTAAAGACTTGCAACAACACTTCAACGGGTTGATGATTTCCACATCTAACCAAGACTCATCCCTTTAATTTGCATCCAGCTATGTTGAATGTGTTCATAGATGCTAAATTAGGTAGCACACCTGAAAGAGAGGAAAGTTAGAGAAAGGCAAACTAACCAAAAATGGTTTACTCCACATCTCGCCTCTATGGAGCAAGAGAAGAGGAAAGCTGAACTGATATGGACAAAAACACAATCACAAGATATTAAAAATGAACGGAAAATCATTGAGAAAAACTACAGAGTGGAAATAGTTCATGCGAAAAGGAAGTTTATTGACTCTCAAATCTCAAGTGCTACAAATAATATTAAGAAATTGGAAAAACCTAACGTTTCCAAAGAACATTGTAATATTGCTAATATGAATATGGCTAATGTAAAACCTACCTCTCAGACTTTTGTTCCTGAATCCCAAGTCTGACAAAAGCCATTATTCTTATTTGAGACTATTACAGTGAACTCACTTGTTAACACTATGAAAGAGATGTGTCCTACGACCTATCAAACAGACATCCCCAGTTCTAAAATTGTTCTAGAACACCCATACATATTTTCACCTTTCTTGACTCGTTTTTATCAACACCTCGTTTTCTGATAACGATGTGCCTGACCTTCTGAAAAACGTAACTGTCACCCCACTGTTAAAGAAACCTAATCTAGATCCTGCAATCCACTCTAATCTTAGACCCATTACAACTGTCCCGTTTTTGTTTAAAGTGGTTGGAAAAGTAGTGGCTACTCAATTCCAGAAACACCTGGAGAGGTCAGATATATTAAACTGAGCCATTTGTGCTTTTGATTTTCCCTACCATGCTTTATTTGTTCTTGTTCTGAGGAATATCCATGGAATTCTTCAAAAGGGAGATGAATACTCATTGTGCTACCTGACAGACCCAAGGTCTCTCAGGATTTGTGTAAAGAAAGTTGGCCTAATTCCCTGTGTGAGTCTCCTTGTACAAAGGCCGGTGTGTATTCACTATTTAATGGCAGCTTTTGATACATTCTAGGGGGCCAACCTGCTGTTCTCCAGGATCAATACTACAAGGAATCCATGTGTTAACTCAGTACCAAGTCCAATGGTCAGATATTGTTACTATGAAAGGGTATGTGGATACACATGTTGCAAAATGTGTTTATGGTTACAGCCTGTCTCATAGAGCGAGGGCTAAAATTACCACAACCATAAGTGATCCGTTTTGGAATGGTGTTTGGATTCCAAATGTCATCTACACCCCAGGGAAAGCCCAAGATGAAGCAAATGAACATGCTTGTGGCAGCCCCAAGTAATTAAGTGGCCCCAAAGGTTTGAATTATTGCATCAGTGTGGATAGTGGCTCAGTAACCACTTCAGACCCCTCACTCACTATGCAACATAAACCTATGTATCCATAAATTATCACAACTTGTAAAAAGTCCTGGGGCACAGAAGGTGAACACAGTTCAAGCAAGAATCATGCGGCAGCACAGCTTGTCTCTTTACTCCTCCAAGATATCTCCGGAAAGCAAAGCTATGGCCACATTTGTACAGACTGGACACCCACTTTCTAATGATCAGAAGGAAACAAAGATCTGGCAGACACAGGTGAGTATTAAGCCCACAGAAGTCCACCTATTTTCATTAAAGACTTGCTACTTAGTTTCTTAGCAGACCAGAAATGAAGACGAGAAGGCATCAGAAACTGAGTTCACTTGCAGCTATTAGACCCCAATGCAATGTGGTTGCAACCTAAGACAAGAACTAAGCTATGACCTTGTTGCAACCCATAAGCTATGTACCATCTAGAAGCCTTGCATAACCTGTTCACTGTAATCATCAATGACAATGAAGTTTCAAGAAAGTATTAACTTAGATACCTGGTAACTTTCAGGGGCCTCATTACAAGTATGGCGGTAAGGCAACAACGGTGCCAGTATCGCGACCGGCACTGTTGCTACCGTATCACCATACTACGAGTTCTGCTCGCGGGTGCCCTTGCAGCCATCAGGTATGACCTAGTGGCCGTACCGGCACCAGCGAGCAACATGATGGTAGCACCGGTACCATTATTAACGGTACCGTTGCTACCACCCTTCTCATTCCCATTTGAGCCCTCTGGGGCTCAAATGGGAATGGGGATGTACCGCGCCCGGCACCTGCGAAAGGACAATTACCGGGTCCGGCTGGGCCGAAATAGCCCAGTAATTGCCCATTCGCGGGTGCCAGACCCGGATGCGAGTTTGGAGGTAGCCTTGCCGGTTTTACTGGCAAGGCTACCTCCAACCTCGTAATGAGGCCCATGTCTGCAATGGTAAAAATCCAAACAAACGCTAGAACAGTAGTGACACC
The DNA here is from genome assembly GCF_040938575.1 of Ambystoma mexicanum. Classification (NCBI taxonomy): domain Eukaryota; kingdom Metazoa; phylum Chordata; class Amphibia; order Caudata; family Ambystomatidae; genus Ambystoma; species Ambystoma mexicanum. The sequence continues at coordinate 454,135,789 of NC_090933.1, read as the reverse complement.
TAAACCAGTGCCTTCATTACCCCTCAAATACCCAACATGTGTGACACCTGATGCCATTGCTGTGGTGCTTGTACTGCATTGGGTGTACCCACATCATGTTCATCACTACTGGCCCTGCATGCACTGCACAGCATCAACAACAAAAATAGAATGAGACTTCTTGAACACCCGGACAAAGGAACCCCTGTCCTGAGGAGAACCAACGCACAAAGTTGCTGCGGACTATTGTGACTGAGACTACAACTCGGTGTGCACATCTCTTGGGTTTTCATCTAGTAACCTGTGCTGCACCAGAAGAGAATACTAAACTCATGGACTGAGCATAACAAACTCTCCTTGATAGTTTCTGGGCTTGGATTACTTATCTGTTATCCCATCAAGCTTAACACTCTGTTCATGTTCCAAAATGATGTGGTAGGATTGCTGTGGCGGTGGTGGGGTGGGCAAGAGCATAATAGATATGGGGACCTTTATCCTAAAACCAAATCTTCAAACAAAGTCATATTCCACAGATTAAAGTCCTTGCAGAAATAAGGCTCTGACTGGGATGCAGATGTTATTGTATTGTTGTTTGTATTATATTGTTTGTTTTGATAGCGCCTATACATATGAAAGTATTTCAAAGCGCTCAAGGAGGGTCCTTGAAATGATGTTGCTGATGTAAAGACATGGATGCATTGCATAACACTGATCATGCCCAAGATAGCTGATAACAGTATACTAAATCACTACAGAATAGACATACTTTGCATTGGTGTATTGAATTGATGGTCCCTGCTGGATACAGGGGGAGGTCGAAGGAGGGCTAGCGGTTCAAATCTTGGCAGCCTAAGCATCTACCCTTTCTATTGGCAGGTGGTCTGTGGTCCAACGCTATGGGTCCCGAGGAAGCGGGGAAGGGTCTAGAAGGCTTCATCGCTCCCGCAGAGACCCAGGTGAGTGTGACAGAACACGAAGCCGTTCTGAAACACTCTGCCTGGACAACGGAGACTTCTGAGGTTGATCAATTAGCATAGTTGTTGGTGGAGTTGCGGGCAGAAGTACATGCAGCCTCCTTAGCGACCAACTCATTGAGCCGGAGTTAGTGGTAAACAGAGACAAGACCGAGCTGTTGGCAAGGCAGTTACTACAGACACAGGCAGATTTGTCCCCTCTTCTGGGTGGGGTTCCCCAGGGGCCAAGCCCAACATCTTCATCAGCTATGCTTTTACAAATAGTAATCCCAGGGAATGTACCCTTGGCCCCTCCGGAGCAGTTCACAGGAGATCCAAAAAGGTTTGGAACCTTCATGAATCAGTGTCGCTTACACTTTTTGTGTAAGCCGGGACTGTTCCCCACATATCAGTTGAGAGTAGCGTTTGTGCTCTCGTATTTGGGGGGTCATGCAGCAAACTGGTCAGTTCCATTGGTCAGCAGAGACAACCTCTTACTACGAAATTATGCAGGTTTCCAACGTGAGTTGGTGAAGCTCTTCGCCTTCCGCACACAGGGCCAAGTACTTGATGAGGAGCTACTGTCCCTTCGGTAGGGTAATCAGGAACTTATAGCTTATGTAGCCACTTTCAACCGCCTGATTGCTGAATCAAACTGTCCAGAAGAAAAACGCATCACATTGTTTTACCGGGGCTTACGTGGTGAATTAAAGGATGTCCTTGCCCAAGTAGTTAATCCTCCGGACGGCTTTGCTGAGTATATAGATTTATCTATGCAATTAGACATCATCTACAGAAACGCAAGCTGACTGGGCCTGTACTGAAAGCCGGGCAATTTACGTACGACTTAAGGAGATCTCGACACGACAACACGCAGAAACTCATCCAGAACCCATGCAATTGGGGGAGCTCCGCGGCCCTCTCACAAAGGCCGAACGTGAATGAAGACACCAGGAACAACTATGCTTGTACTGTGGCCAATCAGGTCACTTCCTTTTAAATTGCCCAGCAAAGCCTCCACGAAAGGCGGTAGGAGCCATGGACAGCACCAAAGGAGAAGATGAGACAGGAAATGCTGATGCCCGGCAGGCTTAGAGGTCAGTTTGTCGAGCGCAAGAAAGATTCAATTGACCTCCCATTTTGCAATTCCGGTGGTCTTAGTATACCAGCAACAACCAACCAAGATGCACGCAATCGAGGCGTTTGTGGACAGCGGAGCAATCGGGAATTACATGGATCCAGACACCATGGGCAGGATGGGTTGCCAATCTGCATGAAAAAGAATGAAGAGAATGTAACAGTAATGGATGGAACCCAATTGCTTTCGGACCCAGTAACCCAATGCACTGCCAAGATCACATTAATCTATCAAGAAGGCCATAGGGAAAGCATCTCATTTGATCTCATCACTGCTCCTCGGTTCCAAGTGATACTTGGCATACCCTGGCTGGAACTACATAACCCAATTGTAGATTGGCATGCACGAATGCTGACTTTCCCCAAGGAGTGCAGCCACTGTTACAGTAAGGACTAGGGATCAGAATATCCATTACCAACGTCCCTAAGGGTGATATCAGGGTTGGGTATTATTGGAACATTACCTACAGAGTATCAAGATTTCCAGGATGTTTTTGCCAAAGAGCAAGCCAACACCTTGCCTCCTCACAGGGTCTAGGATTGCCAAATTGACCTGATACCCGGAGCTCAGATACCCTGCAGTCGCATTCACACCCTGACCGAAAAAGAGAACGCTCATTTGAAGATTTTCTTAGACCAATATCTGGCAATCCATTGATCCCAGTACTACTTGACCAGGTGCAACAAGCTAAAATCTTCACGAAATTGGATCTTCGCGGCGCCTATCATTTAGTACGCGTCAAAGAGGACGATGAATGGAAGACCGCTTTCCGCCCCAGGTACGGTCTGTTCGAATACCAAGTAATGTCCTCCGGGCTTCACAACGGTCCAGAAGCATTTCAACACTTCATGAATGATGTACTCAGGGAACTACTAGATGTCTGTGCAGTCGTATACATCAATGACATTCTTATCTATTCAGCTAATATACAAGAACATGTGTCGCAAGTACGAGCAGTGCTTCAGAAACGACAGGAAAACAACTATGTGCCAAACTTGAGAAATGCTTGTTTCATATCACTGAAGTGGAGTTTCTGGGATTCGTATTATCACCGAGTGGAATTAAGATGGACAACAGAAAAGTGGAGGCAATCATCACTTGGCCGTCACCTATATCAGTAAAGGGAGTGCAAAGCTTTCTCAGTTTTGTGAACTTTTATCGATGGTTTATACCTGGGTTTTCACACCTAGTACACTCAACCACTTCCTTGTTACGCAAAAACCAAAAATTTGATTGGACACCTGCAGCAGAAGAGGCGTTTCGAGCCTTGAAAGACAAGTTCACCTCAGCACCGGTGCTACAACATCCACAACCAGATCTTCCGTACATAGTGGAAACAGACGCCTCCAGCATTGCCATGGGGGCCATCCTGTCTCAGCAAAGCCCGGAGATGGGGTATCTACACCCGGTGGCCTTTTGGTCCAGAAAATGTTCTCCAGCAGAACTCAATCACGCAGTTACTAACAAGGAACTGCTCGCGATTAAAGATGCCTTGTCGGAAAGGAGACACTACCTACTCGGTGCCAAATACACTATCACCATCATAACTGATCACCGGAATCTACAATAGTTACGCTCTGTAAAAGCGCAGTCATCCCGGCAACTCCGTTAGGCCCTGTTCCTTTCAGATTATGACTTTGTGATCACATACTGGTACGGAATCAAGAATGGCAAGGCTGACACCCTCTCTCACATTGGCAAGGGTGAAGACGCTTACATTACCCCTGACCCGGTAGATATAATTCCTGGCCACAAGATTCTGGGGCTCTGTGGTGGATCTTCCACGTCACTGGATGCACTTCAACAAACAGTCAAGAGCAGTCTATCAAGAAACGAGAAGCAGACCTGGAGCAAAAAAGGAAAACAGTTTACTATTCGGAACGGTCTGCCTTACCACCAAGATTGTCTGTACCTCCCAACTCATGCTCTTCAAAAGGAAGTAATAGCCAGTTAACATAAGTCTCCTTTGGAAGCCCATCCGGGAATAACTAAAACCCTTGAGAAAGTCAAGAGAAATTACTGGTGGCCGATGTGGCGAGAAGATGTTGCTGAGTTTGTTAACTCGTGTGGGGTCTGTGCTCAATACAAAATATCCAGACAGAAACCAGCTGGTCTTTGGCGATACCACCTGCACCTTGGCATACCATCTCAATGGACTTCACAGTTCTACCTCTAAGTTACGGGTACAATACCATACTAGTCGTTGTTGACCTCCTTCGGCATCAATTCTAGCATCAATACTAGCACAAGTCTTCCTTGAGCGCATAGTAAGAATACACGGATTCCCCTCTGTGATCATTTCGGACAGGGGCAGTCAATTTGCGTCTAACTTCTGGAAAAAATGTTGCACCCTAGCAGGGGTCAAAATTCGATTGTCAACCAGCCATTATCCCTAAACTGATGGCCAGCCAGAATGCACTAAGCAGACCCTAGATCAGTCGCTTTGCAGTCTCATACATCAAACCAATCAAGCTTGGACAGAAAACTTATGGATGACAGAATACGTCTATAATAACTCAACCCATGCTTCTACACAGCTGACCCCCTTTTATACTCTGTATGGCAGAAATCCATGGATCTCAGTGTTCGACCCACCAGAAGCTATTGAAATGCCTGCAGTCAAAACTTTACATGAGCAAATAACTCTAGCGGCACAACAAGCAATCACACATTTGCAGGCAGCCAAGGCTACACAAAAGAGGTATGCAGACCAGCATCGGAGGGAAGCACCGGATTACCAAGTGGAGGATTCTGTATGGTTGGCGTCTAAATATATAGCCCTGAAAGGACCAAGGAAATTTCAGCCAAAATATATCAGACCGTTTACCATTGAAAAAGTAATCAATCCTGGAGCCGTGAGACTGGCACTACCATCCCACATGCGAATACACCCAGTATTTCACGTCTCGTTATTAAATCATGTACACCCTGGCACTCAGGTGCACACTTCTCAGGCACCAACAGTGCTCGAAGGAGGTGAACCCGAATATGAAGTGAAACGTGTCCTGGACTCTAAAATGATGAAGAAAACTCAGTACTATTTGATAGACTGGAAAGGGTATGGATCTCAAGATAGGTTGTGGGAACCCAGTGAAAATGTCCACGCCCCTCGATTACTATGCAAATTCCACCAAGATAACCCTACCAAACCAAGAGCAGGAAGCATACCATTAGGAGGAGCCTGGAGGGGGAAGACTGTCATATATGCTGCAGAGCAGGCAGGGGCAAGATGGGTTAGGGCTGGCAAGCTAGACATACGTTGCAGGCATCCACCGCTCCCATTCCACCCTCTCATAATAAGGTACACTTTACAGCTGGCCCTTGCCCCCTTAGATGATCTTGATTGGTTCAGCCATACTTCCTGTACATCCAATATGGCCCCTGGCAGCCTTTCAGTGAATCTTGCAGCACGCTCTAGCCTCTGGGCGTGGTTGGCTTTATGAGCCACGCCCAGAGGCAGACCCGTGCTTTGTGTTGCATCTGTAGCTTCAAGCAACACGCTCACCTCGATCCAGCTTACTACGGCCCTCGAGTGAGACTCCTTGAAATTCAGCTACCTTGATCTGCTTTCAGCTCCGGAACCACTGCACACACACTCCTGCACCTAAGAGAAAAGGAAAGACAAAAAAGACAATACCTGTAACTGCTCGCGTGTTGATCTGACTCCTGGCTTGTCCTCACAAGCACGCACGCAAGCTGCAGCACAACTTACCTGCAGTCCTTGGTGAATCCCGAGCAGCATTGTGTGTTTTCGTGAACTTCCTTCTCTCAGCGAACTCTTCTGAGAAACCTGTGGAGAACAAACAAAGGTAGACTTGTATCAGCAACTCTTTTTCTCACGCACACTGGCATGCAGAACTCCCCATAACCTAAGCATATGCCACGGCCACTCAAAGTTGCCTCAAACATTTACCTTCAGATACTCACCTATCTACGAACTGGGAACAGCATTTTATCCAGTGAAGCAACTGGAAATCTGAACTTACCTGCAACAGAACGCTCGAAATCCACTGGGTGAAGAAACTCAGTGAATGGCAGAACAGTGATACCAGACCCATGGTCCAGTGGAGTAACTGATCCGTGGGTTCCAGAGACATAGCGCCCCTGCTTAGTTCATGATGGAGAGTTCGTCTAACTAATCCCTAAGGTGAGCCAAACTCCATACCACACCACCACAGCACACTACAGGGGGAGGGAGAAGGAGGGCTCGGGTTGAAATCTTGGCAGCCTAAGCATCTACCCTTTCTATTGGCAGGTGGTCTGAGGTCCAACGCTAGGGGTCCCGAGGAAGCAGGGAAGGGTTTAGAATATTTATGAAGAGCAAAATCCAAAAATTCCCCCCAAAAAAGAAACCCATACAGACTCCTGCACCAGCTGCCATTTATGCAGCTGAAGTGAAGAGTACTACCCCTCAGTGGACTTAGAGACTTAACTCACAGGGAGAGAAGAGCCGCTGTTGAAACCCTTCCGGCTAACCCAGCACCTGGCATGCAAAGAACAGATCCAACGAAACCAGAGACGTTTGTCCTTAGTACTTTGATTCTAGGTTCATCCTTGGTTACACATATGTTCCTCCACCAGAAACAAATAATCTGAACCTAGGATAGGTTTCCAGGGGCATCCGAACAAGAAATGATCCCTGGACCAAAACCAATCACCTGCTCCTAAAACCAATTACCAAGAAACATTTATCCTCCTCATAGGTTCCAGGATGGCAGTTTTCCATACCAGGGTGATCAGAGACCTAGCAATGCGTACAACAAAAGATGCCGGAAAAACTAGAACTACTTTACTAGAATTGATATGGAGGAAAAGAGATGTGGCCAAAGAATACCTCACATTTAAGAGAGTGAAGAAAGGATTTCCCATCTGGAGCAACAGCTAAAACAATTGACTGATTGGCACTGGTCGAATGATGAGATGCCAACAGGGAAATTCTGATTTATTTGCTTACATAAACATTGTACAATCTTAATTTACAGGTCAGGTTTGAAAATGAAAAGAGGAAACAAATGTACACTGAGTAGACAAAAAGGGGGATGCAATAGTATAGAGAAAGCTTCTTTTTACATCTGTTGTTTGCTGGAAACATTAGTAAAAGCCTAGAGTGATCCCTTAAAATAAAATCAGATTAAAATAAGCGAGTGACTTTTAGTGAGGAGAACAATGTGACTATCAGTTTTGAGAAAGAGAGGACTAGGCTGATGTAGACCCAAGAGTTTTCTCATTTAAAGATAGTTTGCCAGTGCCAATAGAGAAAAACAAATCAGAATTAAAAGTGTAACCAATAGTTTAAAAGACAAGAATGAGATTAAGAAAGAACCCCCCAGGCACAAATTCGAGGATGAAGAAAATAAAACCCTGATTGAGAGACAAAAACAGATATTCTTTCCTCTCTAGACCTTCCGTGGCATCACACTACAAGAAGAGACATTGACCTGGAACATAAGGTTGGGAAAACATGCCTGTTCCATTTGTGATTTTGGAATTTGTTTTAATACCTGTGTGTGTTGTTGTACTGGTCCACATACCAGTCCAGTGTAAATTGTGATGGTGTGTGGAAAGTGATTTGAATGAAATCTTCAATCTTTTACATTAAATTACAACTTCCACAGTGCCCACATCAGGTTCTGCTGCAGACATGAAAAGGCAATGGGAAGCAAAACTCAGTCTACCTATTGCTTGTTTTGTTGTTGGGGGCATGTCGTCTCCATGTGCCATTCACTCACTGACTGGTTTATCACCCACCTCTCTGAATATCTATGTCTTCTCACAATCATCATGCAACCACTATTCTCTCCACATGCTGTCCCCAAGGATTCCGAGCTCCTCCTGCTCCTTGTCCTAGGTGTCATCCATAGACATGTTTCTGATCTAATCAGTTTCAGTAAGAGACAGACTGGTGCATAGCCCGTGGCCTCATGTGGCCTGGCTAGTAGGGGCTTTGTGCTTCTCCCCTATGGGAACACATAGAAATAAAGACACAGACACAAGGGTCATAAACACATTTTATTTCATGTGTAATGTGTTTAATTATGGGTGTGCTGTGTGTATGTGTTTAGTTTGGAAGAGTCCATCCAGCTCACCAGGGGCCTGGATGGAATGTTACGAGAAGAAAAAAGAAAAAGAGAAAAAGAGAACAATGGAGCAGAACTCCCAAGCACAGGAATAGGCTGGGAAGGGGAAACAAGAATCCAATGTGGTTTAAAAAGAACGTTTTAAAAAAGACAGTTGAAAAAAAAGAGAGTTGAGAGAAGAGAAAAGAGGGAATAAAAGAAGTGAAGGAGAGAGACTTACCTGGGGGGGCCCTCGAGCGTCTCCCAGAAAGATAATCAAGACTGGCACCTGGTGGCGCGTGGGAGAACCTGCCGGAGATTAGGGGTAGCCTAAATGGATACGTTTGTTTATAACTTAATCATGTGATGAGAGTACATCAACTGTGGCATAGTTCTTTCCTCATCTTCATTAATCATGAAATCAAAGATCTCATATAGGTGCCTAAAGCTACAGAAAAAGTAAGGGAACATGGGGCAGAGTTCAAAACCATGCAAACACACAAAACCTTGCATGTCCCATATACATATACAGAAACAATAAACATTTAAGAACTCTACAGTAAACGTCCTGGGGCAACCTCATAGCACTTCCTCTTTTCGATGCTCAATTCTCCTCTTCTGTAGATGCGCAATCCCCAAAATGTAGTAGATGGCAAACCACGTCACTTAAGGGAAATCTAGAAAATTACAAGCTATTGCTGGATTTCTTGAATGGTATATCCAGCAGTAAACATATTTTCTGTTAATCTCTTAAATTAAAGTTTTAGGCATTGTGCAGTTCCATAAAGGACACAAGTATAGAAGGTGAAGTAGGTCTCAGTTTGCAATTCACAAATAATGAATGCGGAGCAGTCTTCAAAATGTTGTACTTCAAAGGAGTTGGGGTGAGGAATAAGAGGATGGGGACAAAAAGTGAAAAACTGTCTGAAGTTGAATTGTTTTCTAAAATAACATTTTGAGAACAACCATTAACACTGACCACCTTAATCAGGGCTACTGCTCTTTGCATGCCAGGTATACAAGAAAATGTCTTCCTGAAAAGGTGCAAACATCTTGCAAGAGGCCAGAGGCTGTACCAGCACTCTGCAGGAGATTTGCACCAGTGATTCACCACAACCTAGTGGAGTTCTCTTTGAGTTAAATCTCCCATATCTATTAGAAGATTGATTTCTGCATGATCTGAGACTCTAATAGGCACAATCAACAGATTATTAATTGGACATGTGTGGTCATTACAAGCAAGGACATATCGGAGAAGAGAAAAATGTCTACACCTTAGCAGTTGGATTGTGCAATCTTCCTGGGTCTATAGGTTTTGAGGTTCCTTATGCCTTGATGGCTCTATTTAATCTTTTAGATGTAGTACCTGGAAGGGGGTTAATAGCTAAAGTAGTGCCCTTTACCACAATAAGCACTTCCAGTCAATCACCAGCATGTGGTTTCATTCCAGAACGCTTGGCATTCAGATATGGGTTCTGCGTCTAGATTCAGTTAATTCTGCTAGTTTGCACGATACAAATGTCTCAATCAATTATACACCAATCATACACCAATATAAAGTTTTGTTTTATTTTAGCTTGCATGTGCATGGAACTTCTGTCAACCTCCAAGGACTTTAGATCATTAGGAGTTGCCATGAGGGATACTGATTTTTAGAATTTTACTCAAAGTATCTCAGTGAATAACTGAAAGAACTACCAATGCTATATTTTATGTCTTTTCAAATGCTTAGCATACAGTGATCTCATGCACTTATGCATAGAAAACATAACAGGAGGAGTAACAACACAAATGACGAGAATCATGGGTGTTTTGCACAAGAGACTTAATGACTGTCCCTCAGATTCATGCAAAACAAAAAGAGGTGACGGCTAAAAAGTTTGGAATTAACCCTAACCTCTGGCATTGCTCTGAGCAACCATCCAAACCATTGTTTTTAAGCCTGCCAAGCCATTGCAGAAGGGGAAAGACCATCTGCAAATCAGTCTTGGTCCCACCCCAAAAGGGGCAATCCAACCCAAACTGCCAGGTTACATCCCTTCTGCACGAGACCACAAGAATCCCTAGACATGTTTCGGCCTTATTGGGTGCCATCAGTGAGGAGTACCTTAGGTCTCTAGGCCCAGCAGGCTTGTGACCTACGTCTGGGCATACCCGTCCCACTCAGGGTGTCTTATTCAAAACAAAAGAGATGGATGGAAGGTTTGGAATTAATCCTGACCTCTGGTATTGTGGTGGGTGACCCTCCAAACCATTGTTCTTCAGCTTGCCACGTCATTCCAGAAGAGGAAAAAACATATGCAAATCAGGCTTGGTATTACCCCCGAAAAGGGAAAAGGGGCAGTCCAGCCCAAATGGTTAGGCCACATCCCTTTTGCACGAGACCACAAGCACCCTCAGACATGTTTTGACATCATCAGTGACGAGTAGCTTGGGTTTCTAGGTTGAACAGGCTTGGGACTCACGTCTGGGCAGAACTGTCCCACTCGCTGACTTATGCAAAACAAAATAGGTGATTGCTGGAAGGTTTTGAAATAATCCTAACCTCTGCCATTGCTCTGGGCAACCCTACAAACCATTGTTCTCAGCCTGCCAAGCCCTTAACCAAGGGGAAAGACCATATGCAAATCAGGCTTGTCCCCATCCCAGGAGGGGCCGTCCATCCCAAATTGCTAGGTCACATAGGCCGAAACATGTCTGGGGTTGCTTGTGTTTCCGTGTGAAGGGCACGTGGCCTAGCAGTTTGGGCTGGGCTGCTACCATTGGGGGCAGTGCCTAACTGATTTGCATATGGCTGGACCCCTGTTGCAATGGCGGAGACGGCTAAATAATTGTGGGTTGGAAGTTTGCCCAGAGCAGTGCCATTGGTTCAGATTTATTGAAAGCCTTCCACCCATCACTTTTTTGGTTGTAGTTTGTCTCCCCCTGTGAGAGAGGGTATGCCCAGACGGGGTCCCGTTTTCACTGCGCCGCGGGGAACCAAGCTGCATCTCACTAAGGAGTTCCAACAAGGCCAAAACATGTCTGTGGTTGCTTGTGTTTCCATGCAGAGTGGACCTGATCTAGCAGTTCGGGCTGGGCTGCTACCATTGGTGGCAGTACCTGACTGATTTGCATATGGCTTGACCCCTTTTGCAGTGGCACAGACTGGCAAAAAAACTGTTGTGTAGAAGGTTGCCCAGAACAGTGCCAGTGGTTCAGATTTATTCAAAACCTTCCACCCATCACTTTTATGGCTGTAGTTTGTCCCTAAGATTCAGACATACATTCTAGTATTTGTATGTCATACGAGGTATTGTTCTTCAGGTGATTTAGCAGAGAGCATTTATATTGCAATTGGATGCTTCTGGCCCTCACAGGAACAGCCAATGAAGGGGACAAAGACACCAGTTGACAGTGCGCATAAGAGCTCGGTTTCAACGTCTTTCCAGGCTAGTACATTATTCTTGCTCAACATTTGTTCCACGTATACCATTTTTGGGCCACATGTTAGAACCACAGAACTGGATGGTTGATAGAACGAGGATAGCACCTGGGCATCGCACTGGTCTTGGAAGAAGACCACACAAAGCAACAGAGGTTTGAATCCCGGATCCGTTCTTAGAAACCAAACTCAAGTACGGTATTTGGCGTGTTATAAAAAGAAGAATTAATTAATTAATTAATTAATTAATTAATTAATTGAATAGAGGTTAGCTTATTAGCCTTGAGGATGGACAATTCAAGTATTCTATGTCTATTCTGGTGAATGCCTCATTTAATCTTCTGATCATTTTCTGTAGCGTTATCATTGCTGGAATTATTTGAAATGCCATAGTTTAACATCTATATTGTCTAGATTTGTAAGGAATTAACTTTATACTTCATTTGACTAGACAGTTGTTTGTGTTTATAGATGTTGACTCAGATAGGGGGAAATAAGCATGGAGACGAAAGACAACTTCAGTTATGGTGTCTCGGTTGCAGCAATGCCACTTTGGTCTAATAGGAACGTGTGGGCAATTTTGCCCTCCCTTTATGCTCGTTGCACTGTGTGCTGGTGAATATTGGCTACGAACAACTCAATCACTCAGACAAACGGCAGTAGAGAAATATGACATCTGTATTTTCATCCCGTAAGTAGGCAAAAATACAGAGACACACTACCATTAATGTGGACTTCAGCTAAGAGCCTGTACTATAGAAGCTGGATTATTTAGACAAAAGGCACCACTTTAATGAACTGTGCTAATGTCTCTGACACATAGACCCAACTGACCCAATCAAGCTTCTTTTCCATAAGCTGTCACTTAGACATACTAGAGATACACAAGTTGTTAAAGTAATGTTTCCCCTGAACAAAGGTCATGGGGTCATTGTACACAAACCCAAGCAGTACAGGCGTGTGCCTTAAGGCCAGGCACTTATCATTGGCATCCATATTTATAAAGCAGATGAGTCTATACAAACCGCACATGGCCCAGACTTACCCTGCTATGAAATATGGCAATGGTGGTCTCATATATGGTTGATGGTTGTGAGCTCATGGCCAGGCTTCTTGAAAGAGCAGTATCCAATTTGCTGAGAGATCCTGAAGAAACTAATGGTAACAATCCTATGAAAAACCATATCGGCTGACAATGTTATACTTAGGCACAGATTGTATTGAGTGTTCACTGCCCTTGCTCAAGATCAGTGCTTCAAATATATTCAGCATTCCCTGCAAGACTGTGAGCTAAACCTGTTGGTTTGTGAGGGAGTACCCACCCCCTTGCTCAAAATAATGCCCCACCCCAAATCCTCACCACCTACCTCCACCCCACTTACTGTCACCAACTCCCAATCATCCTTCCATTAATTGTTCAGTAGATGTCCTACTCTGTATTTGCCCGTGATCTATGAGCGACTCTCAACCCATCGCTACCAGGCCACACAACACTATGTAATGCTTGTTCTTTTTAATTTGTAAGGAACCAGAATCAAGGTTTGCCAGTGTTTCTGTTTGAGACAAATATTCTCTTAAGAAATACAAGTGTAGTATGCAAATATAAACCAGGTTACATTTTTCATACAGGTGCTGATGAAGTTAAAATATTGATCATGCAGGGCCATCGGATCAGTAACGAAATCATCAACCTCTTTCTTAATAGTATTTATGAGATTCATTTCCTGTCTGCCTATCAACATAAGTGTCAGGATACTAAATGTCCCTTTCCAAAAACGTTTTTTTTTCGTTTTTTGTTTACTCTTTGTCATTACATATTGGTCCTCTGCTTAAAGCACATTCCTGCCCGTGAATGCCCCTCGGGAGCAATCTCCCACCCATTATGGCAGCTTAATCAGGGCAAAACTATTCCTTTACATAGTTGTTCTCAGTGCTTCAAATGCTAGCATTGGGGGGTTCCCCTCGCCCCTTTAGTCTTTTACTTGAAGACGTACAGCATTCCTCAATCACAGCCTGCACAGTGTCCTTGCAAGTTTGCTGATGCAATGGTCCAGCTCCTAACAAGGATTCAGGGTGAACATCATGCTTGCACCTGGAGGATTGTATTGCAGCACAGATTGCTGCTCTTCTGAGTCATGTCATGTCGCTGGACTAAGCAGCCTGATCCCGGTAGTGGGTTAGCTCCACGTTTTTAAGCTGGGGCAATGCAGCAGATCTCCATCTATCTGCAATGGGGAATCGCCCAGATTTGCTTTAAATGATTGCAGCTCTATTAAAGGATTCAGCCGTAAACGACATATCTGCTTAACAGTCTGATTTCCAGTCATCACTCTTTGCTTTACAAACTGGCTTGCCAGGCATTGGGTGCATTATTGAACTTATGAATATACACTTACAACAAAAATGAAAGAAGTCAGTTGTGAGGGAACATTCATGACTACATCACGAAGATTCACCAGTTTATTTGTGTGTTTTAAAAAAAATAATTAAACAGGGTCCACAATTGGAAGAATAGTTATGTTTGATCCCTAATCGGGTGTATAGATCCCTTTATATCAGATTGTGATTGGGCACTCTACCCGTTTCACTATTCAAGGTGGGGTGTGGACTAGTAATTATTCACCTTTGTGCCTATTCCGCCCTTGCGAGGTGCCATTGCTGCAACATGTTCTTATTTCATGCCCAGCGATTGCTGATATCAGAGAGTGATGGAGTGAGGTAGAGTGGCTTGGCGATTCAAAGCTCCAGTTCCCTAACAGACTGGAGTCTGTCTTTGCTTGCTGCATTTCGCAAAGAGGTGGAAACTTTAAAATCCTCTCTTCCCCAGGCAGAGCGGTGGCAATTCGAAGCTCTGGTTCTCTAACAGACTGGAGTCTGTCTTTGCTTGCTGCATTTCGTAAAGAGGCGGACACTTTAAAATCCTCTCTTCCCCAGGCAGAGCCGTGGCGATTTAAAGCTTCGGTTCCCGAACAGACTGGAGTCTGTCTTTGCTTGCTGCATTTCGTAAAGAGGCGGACACTTTAAAATCATCTCTTCCCCAGGCAGAGCCGTGGCGATTCGAAGCTCTGGTTCCCTAACAGACTGGAGTCTGTCTTTGCTTGCTGCATTTCGTAAAGAGGTGGACACTTTAAAATCCTCTCTTCCCCAGGCAGAGCTGTGGTGGAGTGAGGTAGAGTGTCTGGGCGATTCGAAGCACCGGTTCTCTAACAAACTGGAGTCTGTCTTTGCTTGCTGCATTTTGTAAAGAGGTGGACCCGTTAAAATCCTCTCTCCCCAGGCAGAGCCGTGGCGGAGTGAGGTAGAGTGTCTCTGTGTCTGCCCGTGGTTGCAACGCTGGGGGAAACGTGAGCTGACTCCTGCGTGGTTATTGCGGGGACACAGGAGTATAACTACGGGCTGCTGTCACTGTGTGTTAGGATCAAGGATCAGCATAGGTAGTTAAGAAGTAACACAGTGAGTGCTGATTAGACTCTGTACATTACTGTAACAAACGCACCAGCACTTCTAACTGTACTTCATTGCCAGTAAAGAAAACCTGGTTTATAACTTTTGGAAATCTGTCCATAATTCCAGATATCTGCATATTATACGGGGGGACTCTCTCTGGCCATTGCTTCAGGCACCAAGTTCTGCCTCAGTTTAGCCTCTGCTCGTGAACTTTTGTAAGGGTTCCAAGAAAACCAGATATTGCTTAGGAAGCACATTGGCGATCAGAGGGAAGAGGGGCCATAGTCCACCCCTTTCCCACAAGCCCAGGGCAAATTTGGCCCACCCTGCGCAAAGAAGGGCAAAAAGGACATAATTGCGCAGGGAAAACAAACTAAAATTAAAGGCTATTTTTCCAAACCACAGGCCCCCCCAACGTCCAAAGAACTTCTGACCCTCTTTCGCCCATTTTTCAGCACCCAAAGGAACCCACTGATGCTGAAACCCAGCTGCCTCCCCTGCTCACTTCCTTCACGATAGACAACAACGGATCCCTCCTAAATCTCTGTGAAAATATCAGAAGGAAATCCTTGGGTCTGGAGGCCCCAGCTCAAACACTGACCCGAGCAACAAATGTATCTGGTACTCCGGACTTGGATACATTTGCAACCACAATAAGCAGAGTTGACGAAGACTCAGAATTTGTCACGTTCACATCAATAAGCGATGATTTGTATCAGGGCAAGGATGAGGGTTATGTCTTTCAGGCTATGCAGTCTTTGGAAGCCAAACTGGAAGCCCTCTTATTATTAGTCACCAAGTTGGCAGATAATCTAACACCACTTCTCTACTTGAAGTCATCATGCAGCTGATCATCACAGGCGAACAATCACAACAAAACAAGAGCCTGGCACCCACCAAAGTGGGGAGTCAAGTCTCAGCAACAACTAAACCTCTGGGTAAACCACCTACTAAAGTTAGTGGACCTATGCCGAGGTTTAGTGGGCCCAATCCTTTCCATTTACCATCAGTGGCAGATAGTGGCAAGGACATAGTGAACATTGCGGCCCTCTCTGAGGACCATGACCTTGAAGCACTATGTACCGAAATGTCTATGCTAAACATCCCGCCGGACATGATTTTGATCAATACCATAGCAACCATTCACTTTCTACTTGTACATGAGTTGGACGGCCGCTGGCCAGCCCTCACTCTCCTGCCCCCATTAACAACATGAACCCTCCACCACTTCCATCTTTAGTTTCTGGCCATCACAAGGGATACGGGCGATGGATCACCAAGGCAGGTACGATTACGTGTCCCCCTTGACGGATGGGCTACGGTAACAAAAGGGCATGGCAAGATGTGCTGTGTGGTGCAAAAATCATCTAAGAAAGAACCCAATCCCTGCAACAAGGTAAATATTGTCAATCCGGATAAAACACAGCACACCGCAACTCCCTCCTCAATGTCAACAACATCAAATAAACCGAACAGCCGAGGTAGATGGTTGGTATTGCCCAAAGGAGCCTGTCAAGCACTGACAAGTCAGGTTGGGCAGGGTTATCCTCCTGGGGACAACCGGTAGCAGGAAAGAATGACGTTGGCATCAGTGAACAGATAACCTAACCTTACCACTACAACCCTCTGCTACCAGCCCCTGCCATGGCGCTCCCCAACAACAGCGACAACAACAGCTAACTGCCTTGCGTGGCACACATCAAACAACTGCAACAGCGAAAAGAGGCAGTAGTGCCAGCTAAATTGCCCGACAATCACGCTTTGGGCTCGAGGTTTTGGAAAATAGTTGAGAAACATCCCTCGGACTTGAGCCCTTTTCTCAATCGCTCACGGCTCTTCCAGCTGCTCGGCCCTATTCCTGCATTGGCAAAGTTAACATTTCCTGATATTTCATCTTTGGAATTAGCATGGATAGGCAGTGCCACCAACTATGTGTCAGTAACTAAGTCCATGCTGGAGAGAGCTGAATTGATCTGTAGACATTCTGATGACCTCTGGCTGGGCTGGGATTTGATGTGCCGATCTTCCAATCATATAACAAACTGGCAGATGCCTACGAATTAAGACCGAAGTGCCATCAGAGTGGTTGCCTGTACATTCTTTCGAAAAAGGTCCTGCCCAGGCAAGAGGGTCATGTGTTGGGAACCTGGCAGCACATACCCTCCACTAAGCAATGACTTAGCCTCTTCTGAGCAATGATTTAAACATGTTCTCCTGGAACACACGTGGACCCAGCTCCTTTCTGGTTACCCCAGAGGGGATTGCTAAATTAAATAATACTACAATTTTTTGTTGCAGGAGACTTGGCTGACTAGTAGGTTTGATTTGGATGGGTATACTTTGTTGTTCAGCCTTTCAAATAACCATATTGTGGTTGCCAGAAGGGTGGTCTCTGTGTAGGGGCAAATGTTGATTATGGTCGAAACCATTCTTGGGCAGTTGGTCCCATCTTAACCTTCCTTGTTGGACTTTGTTGTACACTCCATTTAACACACGCCCCTCCCTTTTAATCACGCTGTATGACCCCCCTGATGGCAGCTGTACATTGAAATTAATGAAGTCGGTCAAGGACTGCCTAGGAGAATGGATGGCCCTGAACCCTAAGAGCAAAATTATCGTGGCCGGGGACTTTAATTCAAAATGTCTGGCTACGAAGTGGGGGAGGGTGGAGGCCCTAAATCTTCAAGGGGGGAGAATGATTGGTGTGGCATGTTTCGGGAATTCGATCTCCATCCTCTATTACCACACAATGGTGGTTTTAAACCTACGTGGTCAAATGGCACACACACAAGTAGGATTGACTTTATATTTATCAATGATGCCATGCTGCAGAGTAATCTGGTGGGAGAAGTATTATCAACCAACTTGAGTGATCATGCCATCCTTACTATGTCACTCACAGCGGGCATCACGAGAAAGGACACACTTACGAATATCGTTGAGGTAAATATCCAGGGCAATCCCCTCTGCTTGACAACCACAAACATTTGGAAATTCAATCATGAGGTTGCAAGCTCAGATAAATCTTGAGCCCAGATGTTGGTTTCCAATGATTGTCAACTCACAGGCCTAGTGAGATCATTTAGTTTCGATATCTCCAGACTTCTCCTACGGTCCAGACATAGGGACGACTAATTGGGTTCCATTGATATTGAGATTGCAAAAAAAGAAAAAGGAGCAAAATGGAGAGATTAGATTGACCCACAAACAAGTAGGTCTAGATTTGGCAGAGAAGAAGCTAGAAAGGCAGCGTATCCAAAAATGTTACAACTCTTGTCTGGCCAATCACTGATGGAGCTCAGTTAGTGCCAGATGCAATTACATCAACAGACTAATTCTAACAAATGACACAAAGAAATGCTGGCATACAATACGCTCCTCGGTGGCTGGGTCTGCAAAAAATGAGATCATAGCTGTCTCAGAGGAGTCCTGGGCGTCCCACATAAAGAATATCTATTGGGACGACAGGGAGGCCGTGGGCACAACCCTAATTCAACCTATGAAAGAGACATGGGTCTGGCAATGCCTTAATGAAACAGACCTAGAGGCAGCCATCATCTCACTAAAATCATCAGCAGCCACAGGAGTAGAAGGCATGAGCAATGTGGTACTTAAAGAAGATCCTGCTCTTTGGTCAGATGGCCAGTCCATACTATTTTCTCATATTAGCGAGACCGGCAACATTCCTCGGTCATGAAAGCAATCAGTATTGATTCCAGTCCACAAGACAGGCCCCTGTGATGTTCCCTCCAATTTTTGTGTTAGCTATGTTGGATAGCTCCTCTAAAATCTTTTCAAGCATATTATTGTGAATGCTGACAACTTGGGCCATGAGGAGAGGACTGCTTCACTACTCCCAAACAGGTTTTAGGAAAAATGACAGCACCCCCCTCCCCCAATATGGGTCATTCAGACACTGATATCTGATGCCTGGCATTACAAGGAGTCTCGCCTTTATGTTTGCTTTGTTGTTTATATGGGTGCTTTGACTCAGTTAGTCCAAGTAGACTTTGGAAGAAGCTTAGTGGTTGGGGCATCAACCCTTCACTATTGTACTTCCTGAACAAGTTGTACTCTGACACGATGATAAGAATCCACTTATCACGAATGGGGGAATTATCGGAATCCGTCTCTACCAACAAAGGGCTGAAACAGGGCTGACCACTAGCCCATTTGATATACAATCTCTACATCTCAGACTTCCCTTGCTACTTGGAAAAGGATACTAACAGTCGCCTGCCCACTTATGGTTCCAAGCCACTCCATTGTCTCACCTATGCAGACGAAACGGGCCTGCTATCTAGAACCCCAATTGGCCTTCAGCATACTTTAACTAGACTACATCGATATTATGTGGACAATGGGCTGACAACCAATATAGTCAAGACTCAGATTCTTATTGGGCAATCAAGAACTATAGCTTTGTCTGGCAGATAGGTGACTCACAAATAGAGCATGTGACCTCCTATAAGTACTTGGGCATTTTACTATCGAATGAAAGGTCATGTAAACCGCTATCCAAAAGCATCAAAACTCAAGCTTGGAAGAAATGGCTGGCCCTGTGAAAGATCATCAACAGGATTGGTGGAGGCTCAATTGAGGTGATGGTTTGTGCTTACAAGATTGCAGTGATACCTGCCATAATGTATGCCTTAGAGGTCTACCCGGAAAATTCCATGAAATGGCTGAAGCCTGTTGAGGGAAAAATATTACAATCCCTACTCGGTCTACCTTGTGCCATGATGGTTGAGGCAATTAAATGAGAGGTTGGGTGAACATCCTTAATACCCCTTTGGAACATGGCAGCATGTGTGCCAACATAAAGTTCTCGAATGAAACAAATAATCAGTTGTTGAGGGTTGCCATGATACACCAGGAAAGGCGTTCTCTTAGCACTTGGTTTATAGATTCTGAGCGTGTGGTGGTCCATCACTTACACACAATCGGAGTAACACACATTCCACACAGCCTCATTGAGTTCCACCTCTCCGGTTTGGTGAAAAAAACTATGGAACATGACCGTATTGATTCCCTGACAATCCTTGCGACTAAATCCCCAAGTATTAAAGATATATTCATCAGGGTAGTTATAAAGATATTTATTTATTTATTCACATTTGTTAAGCGCACAGCAGCCCATGGGCATTGTGGCGCTGGTTACAGTAGAAGTTCATATCTTAGTTACAGTAGTCACGTAAACACATACAGTATGAGGTGGCATTATGGCGCTTGTACAATAGGTGCAGAAGGCATAGCTGTGATCAAGTACATACAGTGAGCTAACAGTTAATTGAAGAGTGTCGTTTTTAGATTTTTGCGGAAGGCATGGAGAGAGGTTTCAGCTCTAAGGGCTGTGGGTAGCGTGTTCCAGAGCTTAGGTGCCAGGTAGGGGAATCCTATTCCTCCTGCTTTGGCCCTTCTAATTCGTGGCACTGTGAGTTGGTTGGTGTACTCTAGTCTGGTGGGTCTGGTAGAATGTGTTCTGACTAGAGTGTCTGATAAGTAAGGGGGTGCGGTAAGGTTAATGCATTTGTGTGCAGTGGAGAGAATCTTGAAAGTGATTCGGTCTTTAACTGGTAGCCAGTGAGCATTTGTTCGTGCTTGAGAAATGTGATCTCTTTTAAGAATACTGAGAGCTGCTCTGAGGGAGTTGTTTTGAGTGGTTTGGAGTCTGGATAGGTTTATTTTTGATGTTCCAGCTAGGAGTGAGTTGCAATAGTCCAGTTTGGCTCCAATGGTGGCTCTCGCAATGGAGAGGCAGTTATCTTTTGTTAGAAACGGTTTTATGGCATTGATCAATTTGGTACTCAAAGCGGAGGCCGATACAATGGCACTAACTTGTTTATCCATAGATAGAGTAGCATCAATGTGGACTCCGAGCGTTTTAACTGAGGATAGGACTGGGATGACACAGTTGTCAATGCAGAAGTTTTGATAGGCCAGACCCAATTTGGCTAGTGTGGATTTTTGACCTAGGATGAGGATTTCAGTTTTATCCCCGTTGAGGCATAAGCCATTGGTGGCCATCCAGGCTTGGATTGTGCAGTACATTTGTTGAAGGGTAGAGGTGTCTTGGAGATAGCTCCCGGTGAGGGGAAGGAGCACCTGGGTAGCATCAGCATAGTTTGTGTATGTGATCCCAAGTGCATCCAGTTTATCAAAGAGTGGCTTTGTGAATAGATTGTAAAGCGTTGGGGAACTACAAGATCCCTGGAGAAGACCACAGTGTATGATAGTGGGTTCAGCGTTTGCTATATTGGAGAACACTTTCATGGCTCTGCCTTCTAGGAAGGAAGTGATCCACGTTGCTGCTTGGTTGGAGAAGTGCACTGCATGCATAAGGTGGTTGGTGAGGGTATTATGGTCGACGAGATCAAACGCTGCTTAAAGGTCTAGGAACAGCAGTAAGGCAGGTTTACCCGTATCAAGGATGGAGGTGATTTGGTTTTTCATCTAGTAAGGCGGTTTCCATTCCGTGTCCTTTGCGGAACCCTGATTGTCTCTTTCCAAGGATTGAGTTGGATTCGAGGTACAATTGGATTTGCCTGTGGGCAGCCTTATCTAATATTTTAAGAAGAAATGGGACTGTTGTAATTGGTCTGTAGTTATTTGGTTGAGAAGGGTCTAGTGTAGGATTTTTTAGGAGTGGACGTACCCAAGCCTCTTTGAGGCAGTTGGGCACTATACATGTTTTGATTGAGGCATTTATGAAGGCGGTAATTAGAGGAGAGAGTTGCTCAGCACATTCTTTGATGATTTTTGGGGAGCATACATTGCCCTTGCAAAGCGATGGTTTGAGATGTTTTAGGATGTCTAAGACATCTATCTCTGATATTTCAGTGAAGGAGAATTTAGGAGGGTTATTACCTGTGCGCTTAGGGTGGGTTTGCTTCTGGATCTTCTGTTTAGGTAATGCTTCGCAGGGGTCAGCACATCTGGTATGCAATGGATGAGCCTCACCCTGGGAGAACCACCTTAGTGATCATGGTGTCTCCCCTGCCAGGTAAGTATGAGTAAGATACATGGGTGTGCTCCAATTTTTTGCATGGTTGCTGGTCTCAAAATACAATGCAAGTGGGACAAACTGGACACAAACTGTGACTCAGTGATCAAATTCACCTTGGACACAAGGCTGCACCGTCTTGCCCTGAAACACAACAGCTGGTGGAGGTAGAGCCCATGGAAGTACCTAACCATGTACCATTCTCCCCATCTCACACACTTTATCGTATATTTATGATTGGACCTTCTCCAGTATTTAGTAATACAGGGGCGTGGATAGTTATTTCGAGAGAGGATTGGATTTGTAGGATTTGTAGAAAATTGTTCTCACCAGTTGTGGCCCACTGGCCGAGCACTACAAAGAGGGCTATGGAGAATTTGCAAAATTACACTTCAAACCAGTTCTGGAGTGCCATATATGGTGCTGAATTGCTTGTGTTCACAGCAGCCACATTGCACATATGGAATTGGATCAGGGACAGATTTACCTAATCTCTGATGTTGTCTACTGCTTTAAGAAGGGGATTGTGTGTGTTGAACATAAGCTCAGAACAAAGGGGAAACCCGGGTCTCCATCTGTACAAGGTCTTAAAATGTTTTTAAACCTTTATGATTGTTTGTATTAATGCTTATTAATATTAATTATTTAATATATTGATACGTAATAATTAAATGTTTGTTTTAATTGTTGAGTACTGCAAAAAATGATATCATTAGTGTAATCCCATGTCATTCTCTTTGTAATGTTGTTTCACATTGTATGTTCAAGGTTGTACAACCATAGGCACAAATGAAAAGATAAAAAAAAAAGATATCAGAGACGATAATCTCAAATCATGTTGATTAACAGAGGAGCTTGTTCCCTGAGCATGGCTAAGGTGCTGTGCAACATGCTGGATCTGTAGATGCTATCTTTTCTGTTTCTACTTATTTGGCTATGCAGGGTGGAGAAGAAAGAAGCTGATTAAATCAAAACGATCCCCCAACAAAGTTTTTGCAAGCCCCTTGAAAAGAAGAAGTTAAGAGGATAACATTGACATGTATTGTCTGTGGTTTTTTGCATATATCATATTTTAATATCAGTATATATTTCAGGAATTCTTGCTATTTTCATTGTGGGACTGGTTTTTAGATTGTATGCTGTTAGTATCCTACGGCTCATTACGTAGACAAACTTACTTGCACAGTGGATGCTTTGAACCCAACATGAGGAACATTGATTTTGTTCTAAGATCAACCTGATCACTATTATAATGATTTGGTTGTAATTAATTATATATCATATTGATGTGTGGTATATTGTGTATTGCTTGCTCTCTGCGGCCTTTGTCCAATTTGTATTATTGCTTGTTTCTTATGAACTTTACGGCTTTGCCAAAATAAAGAATAATAACAATAATCATATGGGCACAAGCCGGGTGGCAGATTGTGTGAAACAAAGATATGCCATGTATTGTTTAATTTGACAGAATGATTGCTGTGCATTCATTTGTCTGGGAGCTCTGTTTTGCCCAAGGCAGACCATTTAGATGCAGCCCACCAAGTCCATTGTATTTATCTGGGAAAGATCCACGGATATATTCAACCATACTTGGAGCACTTAAAGAGTGCTAGAAGGGAACCAATCAGCAGTGCCATTTGTGCCTATGCTGAGGGCGGGTGGGGGGGGACGCTTTGCTTACATGATTCATTTGGAGTGACTGCTGGTTGGTCCTAGGCCTGATTGCTTGCTGAAACACTGACACCCCGAACTTTGCCTACTGGAAGAGGCAGCGCTGCAAATATTGTATTGTCAGTTATCAGTGTTGTATTAACTGTGGGTATTTTTATTTTACCTAAAAATTTATATTTGTATCGAATCTTGATTGGAAATGTCTTTTATTTTGGTACCAAAGTACTATGTTCATGTTTTCTGTTTTCATCCGTGTGACTATGGTCTACATCATTTGTATTTATGAATACAAATATTTTCTCACAGTTTACGATTGCTGAGTCTTATTTGCACCAATAAATCTTCATGATCCATGTTTGAAATACTGTACAGTGCAGCTGCTGTGCACTGTGAGCACGGAACATCGGTGCTACTTTGCTTCAATCTAATTTTGTGATTCTGTATTTACACACACGTGTTGGTTGGGTTAGCTGCAGTGTTCCTAATTCATTTATTATGGTATACCTATTATATTGCACATTTGTGTTGACACTAGTCTGTGCCCACTCACCAACATAGGCTAACAATGAGATACCATGAAACGTCTATAAAATAACGGGATAGAGCCTGAATAGGTTCATCTCAGGGGAAATTAACTGGTGCACATGCCCATTTAGAGGAGCCACAGACACAGACATGAAGGGCTGGTCCTTGCTGTGTTCCCTGTGTAGGGTCAGTGACACTCCCATAGGAGAAGGCAGCAGAGTGATGGGTAGTCTCTCAACCCCTGGTAAGAACATCCTGTGCAAGAAGTCGACTTTTCATAAGGTCGATACAGTGGTTTCTGAACTAAAGGGCCCTCCTAGGTCAGTGACCATAGGCACACTTTGAGGCTGAATCCTTGAGGCACTCAGGGAGATGGAACCCCTACCCATCAGGCATACAATCCTCGTCTCCCCTCACCTCAACCCGTGCTGGGGTTTCCCCATATCACCTGACAGACAGTCTTCACAGAGATGCTTGGGCTTCCCCTTGCGACCTGAAAACCTGTTTTCACAGACCCATTGCACAGGCTGCTCTCATAGGACCTGCTGAAAGTCAGCCTGTTATGGACTATCAACATGTCTGCCACTCATTCACCTCAAATCTCATCAGGACACAGCCCACTAGGGTGTGTAAAACCTTCCTACTCAGTGGGAAGACAATATTATATCAACAAAAGGAAGGCATCCAGACCATATAAGGACTGTGTATCAGATAGTAATACATGCAGCAGCTAACAGGATATTTTTTATACATCCATCTAATTCTAACATCAACACATTTTATTATGCAATATAACAATGCAATCACGTCTTTAAAAGTTTCAGAAACACATTTTTTTTAAACGTTTACATCAGTGTTCCACATCTGATGGTACAAAACAATTAGCATATTAGCTGCGTCCTCGTAAGCCTCTCTTGTGCTGCTATTGCGCTTTAAACGTAAAAATTGGCCAATGGAGAGATTATGATTTAAATGTCCTGCGTGGAGACTATTTTAATGCCTTAACACATTTGGGTCTGCGGCTTTAACATAGGGCTTTAAAGCCCCCTGTTAATATCAGCTTGGCTATATCCCATGGTTTTCTACTTCCAACATGTTGCATGGTCCCCAGTATGTTACACAGTCATCCCATTGTATGAAAACCTGACCGACGCATCTGGACCTTGAAGAAAAACGTTCCTCTGGTGCTGGACTAGATGTAACACTGTGTACCCATGCTATAGTATGGTTATTTATTTTATTCTTTTTGTTTTTCTTATAGTTTATTACAAACTTTAAAATATAATTGAAAGCATATCCCGTTTTACATTCTCTATTAATTTACAACATCTCTTATCACTTCACTCTTCTCCCTTCTATTGGGAGTTTGCTAAATAAATCCATAACAAACAGAATAAAAAACAGAAAGGGAAGAGCCACCAAAAAGAAACGGAAGAGAAAAGGACACTATATGATACAAAACACCAAGTTTCTTTTTCCTCTTAGTTAATTAGTAATCCTCTAGCAATCTTTTGTTTAAGTTTTCAAGATAAAGTGACAGTGCAATCGTCAACTTTTGGCATTCAATGCTGTGCATCTTTGTCCATCAGTCTTCTCTACTGTGGGACAATGAACTTTCGATCTCTTTACTCAGATATTTTGTTCTTAAGTCTTTTAGTTCTTCACAGCTTAATACTAAGTGTTTCAATGTTTCTTCCTCTCTGTTACAAAATCTACACTGCAGTTCATTTTGTCCAATTTCTTGTCTTATTTTTTTTTTTAATTTCTTTTGTTGGAAACAGATTCAGTCTGAATTTCAAGAAATTTGCTCTTAGCTGCTTGCACAGAAATCTTTCCATGTATTTTGGTATACAATTTAGACCTTTGGCTTCCATCGATCTATTACAAGAATGGTTAATATGCTTTTGTTGATGACTCTGACAAGATCCTGTATATTTGGGTAGTACCCTTCAGCAAACCGTTCTGGTGAAAGCCTTGCCAGGTTTGTTCATTTTATGATAAACATGGTGTCCCTGCTGCCTAAAGTATGCAACAGATGAATGTGTTGAACTTATGTGAGCGCCACAGTCCAATGCCCATCCAAATGTATGGGTTTGGTGAACTTTACTGTGAAGTTGCACATTTTGTTCTCTGTGAATGTATCTGCAGAGGTGTTGCTGAGGAGCATAATGTAATAAGGTATAGGTTCCAAGACTTTCCTGATAGACAGCTGTGGTCTCTAAAGAGCTGGCCTCCATCAAACTGTTGAATTTCACAGGCCAATCCAACCATTTCAATACATATTGTTCCCTAGACCCTTGTCCTTTACTAGTTACTTTTTCTATTCTATAAACTCTGTATTGGTCTTCACTGACTTTTTGGATCTTATCCCTATAAAAAACACCTTAAACAGCTTCCCCTAAGTAATCGATAAATCTGTATATATAAAGTCCTGCTCCATCTATTATAAAGATCTCGTTGATGTAGTTTTGCTCATACCCCTTTGTAAAGACGGCCTTGAGTTTCGAGATCCGTATGGGATCACCCTTTTTAAAGGATGTTCTTGCCTCCTTTTAAAAAAGTATTTTTGCATAAAGGTTTTTCCAAGGAATTCTGGGGTGTTACAGACACAGGGGTAGTTTTAATAGATCTACAATATGTGTTGTTATAAACATTTGTGAATGTGGGTAACACATCCGCATATATTTGGGTGTTTTACTATCAATAAATGCAGATCTGTGTTTTAAAAGTTTGTATAAAATGTTCTACAATGGAGGCTTTAACTTTGTAATGTATTATGAAATGATGTACCCTGTGTCATTTTTGAAGTTTTTGTGGCGGTTTATTTAGAAACTTCTTACCAGTGTTTGCAGTTTAGCGGTACTCGCCCGCTGTTAAATATGCATGTAAAAGCTGCTGCCAACCTGGGTCCCATCTTGTCTTTTAAATCATAAACATACGGCATATTTCGATAAGACATTGATGACAGCTAGAACAAATCGAAAGCCATCATTGTCTCCCTGGAACTGGCTCCTAGCGATAAGATCAGACTGCCGTTGTTGATCGATATCAGATACCACACTCATTTGTCATTTAAAATGTTTCCGGACTGGCTTGTGTAGCATGTAGGGGTCCTGATCCAATAGCATCGTCTTGATATCGCTCCTTGACACATTCTCTGCAGAAGTTCTCAATTTATGATACAGTCCCTCAACACCTCCATAACTACCAAAACCCCCTCCATCGTAATATATTTTGGACAGCTTTACACAGGACATGTTCACCCCATAGCCGTTGGACATAAAGACACAACTATATTTTACAAACAACAGATTTTTATTAACATTTACAATATCAGATTTGTATTCAGATTTCCACCATCAGATTTGTATTCCCATTTAATATCTGGGGTTGTTTGCTGCTGTACAGTTAACAATTGGGATACAAATTCTGAAGTATGCTCAATTATTTCATTCACACTCTGCCGTTCACTGCGCCAATAAGCAAAGATACACAGAAAAGCAGTGGCTGATATACCTAAAGCTCCCTATCAAACAGCCTATATCCTTTAACGGCTATGAAATGATGTTGCATGTCATACACTGCCAGCTTCAATGAAAGTTCCACAGGCAGCCTTAAATTGTTGAAACCCCCTTAGTAGCGATTTTACCAGTAGATGTCCATTGTAGGGTGGCATCTGTTGAAACCTATGTTTGCAATACATAGAACATTGTTACATTCACATTTGCATGCCAGTGGTTGTGTCTGCAGACAACACAACATCCTTGGGGATATGCTCCTTAGACGCTGTTTAAGTAAAGCCAGCAATAATTGCTTTACACATCCAATGAGAAGACAGGCCTTCTGGCAACAAGGTGCCTGTGAACCTCTCTTCAAGTCGTTCATGAGGACTGGTCACTCTCAGGGAGTCTGCAATCACATAGGTGTCATCAATTTGAGAGGATGGCAGCCCAAATACTGGGTAATAAAAACAATCCAAATAACGAAATAATCACTGCACCTTTTTGCAAGGATAAACCAGGACTCAGATGGTCCTGAAGAAATAAACTGACATGCAGTTCATCCTATCGCAAAGGGTTACAGCTTATATGGCAGAGATTTCCGCAAAAGAACAATACCATGCATAATGATGAGTACAGCATAATCCCACCACCCACATTGGCTTCGACCTATAGAACATGTTAATCCCTCCTATAGTCCCTTGATCGATTGGTCACAACTACACTACCCCCATTACCCTAGACACATGGTCCATGACATCATCAGTTTTGAACCCAGGCATATGATTGGTGTGTTCTTCTCAAAGGTTTTGTAGATTTGGGACTGTCATGTGATGTGCACCCTCCTGTTCCATACACATTCAAATTAACTTGGCGAGGCCAACTCTGATTTGATAAGACAATAGTCTTCGGCATTAACCCAGATGCCATGGGACAAACGAGCTAAACCTCTGACCTTGTACTAAATTACTGGCATCACCTCCGCTCCTTCTTTCCCAAATCACAAGATGCTCCAGACACAGCTCCCACTTATCTCCTCCCAACTTCAGGTGCCCTGAGATGACATGATTAGGGCACCAGCCTCAAGACTGAATTTTGAGGATTTGTTTGCTTAAGTTGTGGGTCTAGGTGTAATTCATATGGGGTGTCCCCCCTGTTGAGGGCAGTAGTGTTATGAATCTTTGCTTGGCTCTTTTGCATCACAGAGCCTGATGCCCTATTCTTATGAATGTGTCCATCAAGGGGTGCATGCCTTCCTGATCTTCTACCAACTAACATTCCATTCCCATCACATTCAGGCCGTGCAGCTGGATCCAATTAGTGCTTATCTGCGGACTATGGTTGCCTCTGACCTCGGCTTCTCTCCTGAGGAATGCTTAAGGGGATTTGTTTTTGGAGCTGAACCGCCACAGCTGCAGCTCTACATCAATGCCTGTGTTCTCTTCTGTTCATTATGTGCTAGGCCTTAATATCAAACACACCGACCTTGCTTCTACCACACTGCTTTGCTGACTATATCCTCCACTCATTTCAATCCTAACCACACATCATGCTACCCTATGGTATTATAGTCATATTAACTAAGATACACTGAACGTATAATGCTACCCTATCTATGACCTCTGCAACCACAACATTATACATGTTTCTCTTTCTGTGTTGCTATTGTGCGTATCTAAAATGTATCAGACCTACCTGAGACAATGCATGCGCTGTCCACGGCACAACCTTCAATCTCCTTACATAATATATTTTTCTCAACCTGAACGTTTTTGCCTGGCAGGGACGCTGTACATGCATCCCAATGTAGAGGAGGATCCAAAAGCCTCCACTAGAAGCCCTGCCCCTAACTTGCCTATATGTTGGGAACCAGAGATAGTGACGAAGGTGACACCTGCGATGATGACAATAACACGAGCAGCCTTTGAAGCAAAGTATCTGTTGAGAAAGCCATTCTTTATGTATCCACTTAGAGCTGACAGCCTCTTAGCAAAGATCCCTGAAGAGCGGGAGAAGATGAATGAAAGAGCAGACTGGTGACGTCACATGGTGCAACTTGACAAACTGAGAAGAGATAGAAGTGGGGAAGGTAAATAGAACATATAGAATCCAATAACAAAGTAAAGATTTGAGTAAACTGTTACGTGTAAAAAGAAGATTACACGTGTGCAGAGCACAGAAGAAATGCAAGCAGACAAAGTGATCATAGAAGCTAGCTATGCGTAGTATATAGACTGCAGGTGGTGCCGCCGATGTATGTGTAAGCATAAAAAATCTGGATGTGTCACATCATATTCAAGCAAACTGGGATTCCAGGAGCAAGAAGTCTGAAGTGTGTCGCAGTTCATAAACAGTAGCTGACGAGCAAGAAAGAATCAAGGAGGCTTGTCTGGTCCCGTGTCAAGAAGGCCAGTGCAGCCGAGAACTGGTTGTCTATTCAAAGGATACAATTAATACAAGTGACGAGACAAGCTCCTGCCAAGGTGTAGCTGAAAGACAATGAGTGCCAAGTTCTATTTGTTTTAGTACCATTTAATATTGAAAAGAAGCTCGAAACGTGGTCGGCAGTCATGTTATCTGGATGGAAATAGACTTAAGCAGACTCTGCAGAGACCAGAAGATGAAAGCATGCACACACTCCCTAATATTCCCAGGAATTGTGAAGCCTTCAAAACCATGTTCAAAGGCTAATTGAATTGAATGACAGAAAGTAAGTGTGTTGATAGATGTTGGGCTAATTGGGTGGGGAGGTATGGTCAGGACCAAACCCAACAGCACCTAGAGTACCAGCTTGTGTGCTGCTAGTGAGTGGAATATTCCAAAAGGGTATGAGTGTGCCAAACAATTATAGGGGGCCACATATCAAAGAGCCCTATGGTTTGAGATCCAATAGATCGTTGTGTATTTTGTGACAATGAAGATGACGTGCATTAGAGGAGGGCTTAGTTACCCACCTGACAGTAGAGACCCAATTACAGCTTAAACCCCTACAGAAAGTATGTAGATGTTCCCCGTTACCCAACCACCGCCCACATAAGTTTCTACAGTTTGCCACTTAGTATAATGTCAGTGATGACGAATGTTTGTTATAAAAGGATGTTTTTTTATGTAAATCAGAGGGAATTTGCTATGAGACCTCCATCCATGTCCGTTGGACTCCCTGTTTTAGATAATTGTGAATAAAACAGCGCACACCTTGCCAGCTTCTTGATTCAACCTTATTATTGGTGTATGAGTAATTGCTGCATCCCCATCCTTCCTATAAAAGTGGCACCTCGGCTTAAAGAGCCCCATCATGTTCCACAACAGCACTGCAGTAAATTTGGCAGAAACTTAGCATCATCTTTCCCTAGAAAGTTACTGTTTCACCAGGACACGACATGTACAAGCATTCTAAACATAACTGGACCCATTGCGATTGACTCGACTACAAATCTTGTCTGTTCCAAAGAAAATGCTGCACCGACTACTGAATTCTTCTTTAAAAGAAACATTGAAAGGGTTTGTCCATTCATGTCTAAACGCCCCTATTAACGCCTATGGTGAGATCCCCCTGAGAGCCTTGCAATTGTTTGAATGCAGCTTGTTTTCCACTACACTTGCTCGTAAAAATCTTAACAACAGCTCAAATCTGCTTTCTTTACAGTCATGTACTCGCTGGTAAGCCATTTTAAAGATTTGTTAACGTTTTGTGAGCTGTTTTCAAACTACAAAACATTTAGAAACTGAAATAACGCTGATTATGAAAGTCATAATGAGGTTGCGTTTGGCACATATATTGGTTTGTAATACTCTGAAAATGTTAGATCTCCACACAATGGCGATTTATGTGACTTCTCCTGATTTTGCCTGAGCCTTTCTTGTGTCTTCTAGGGGTGCTGGTGAGATCCTTCATCCCACACTACATCTAGAGTGCAAGATCAGGCTACTGAAGCCTGAGAGGTCAGTTCTGGGAACCAAAATAACTCCAACCTGTCCCACTTCAATGGCACACAATTTCATTATAAAGGTCAGAATTATAGTGGTCCAGATATAGATCGACATCTTAGTGCAGAGGTTTGTTTGTGTCAAATTCAGTGATTTGTTGGTAATTGTTCTGCTTTACCTCGTTGCATTTACTAAACCTGGTCGACCTCCCCCAAATGTGACCCATGGTCATTCATTGCACAACAGCCCACATGTAGGTCAGTTGCTGGTATGTCCCCCTCCTGGCACTGCATCCCAACATTGTTAAAACGTTTACTCTATTTCCATCATAGAAGTACTAGAAATAGTTTAGCATGCCACACTCCCTGGCATGGTCCTGGCAGTGCGTGGTATGGTAGAGGAGAATTATATTGGAAGCTATTTGTTGGGAAAAGGTAGGTGGCAGCAGCTTATCCTCCTTCTCATGGTCTTAATGTTTACCCCTGGTGGGAGTTTTATTTGCAAATCACGAAAGAAGGGACTAACTCCCCTTTTGAGTGTGGACATGATAGGAAATCTGTAGTACACGTTGCATGTATCATACTTTGCTGATGATGAGGGGGGGTCATAGGTACTTCAGCATATGTGGGATATTCTGCTCGGAACTGATGAAACACATTCTGTAAAAGACGTAGATCATCTTCCATCTTCCAGCTCGTTCCTTTCTAATCCTGCTAATGACATTTGCATGCACAAGAGATGAGTTTTGAATTTAAGCTGCCCTGTTTTCTCTCATGTTTGCATATGAAATCTGTTATCTTTTTTCAATATTTCAGCCTTTTTGCTCACAGTTATCTTTTCCAAATTGCTATTATAAAAATTTATATTTTATAGTAATAATGTTTTCCCTGTGTTAGGATACTTGGGCAAGGGAGGAGGTAAACATAATCTAATCTGTGTCAAGCTGAAGCTTGTCAATGTCTTCCTATGGACACTGTGTGCACTTTTGTTTAAGATCATTCTTTATTGCCATCTTGTTTGCCTCTTCCTCCCATCTGATTAAACAAGGACAGTTGCCCACTGTGTGTTGTCCCTAATGCAGACCCCATTATTACCAGCACAGATCCCACACTTTCATGAACCAGGTTTCATCCCATTCCTTACGTTTTCTGACCGACTTGTGTTCTGACTGGTAAAATTGTGTTAGCACATTGACCCTGCGTCCTACCTTTGGCACTCTGAGGATACTATCCCAAGCAGCGCTAGTTCAGGGATGACATCTTCTCTGTGTCCTGGGAGTGTAGGAAAAGAAGTGAAACAAATATTCACTCACCTTTATGTTCAGCATGAGATGCATCTTCCTGTGAGTCAGGCTTCCCAGCCAATGCACCAAATGTTAGGGTTTGGATTGCCTCAGCCTTAAATCGAAACCCTCACTCAAAAAGACTAGGACACCAGAGTAGAAAAAAGTGTCTTTTTGTGAGCTTTTCCTGCAGCCTGGGCAGTCAGAGGCATCTGCCCTACCTTCCAATCTGCAGCGGCAAACATACGTTTTTACAGATATTCTAGGTAGGCTACTCCCAGTTCAAGGACAAACGGGTGAGTCAGCGATAAGCACAGACTTGTTTGTGCAGATGCAGCCATTACCTATCGCAGCTGGCTCCTTTTCCTGAGAACAGAGCAAGGAGGAGTTGGGTTACTTTTATAGAGCCATCAGTATCTTGCCTGGCACAGAGCTGCCCTTGCATATTTCATTCATACATGCCATGCTTCTGCCCCCATGATGCATTCTGCAAATGACAGAGGCGTGTTTGCATTATGAAGTAATGTATAAGGAGCATCCACACTCACACCTGACTGCAGGCTAGCCACCAGTGTGCGCCTTAGGAACAGGTACCTGCAATATCCAATTACACAGCTTAAACATAGCCGGGACACAATAGAGTGCTGTACAAAGGTACATGTGAGGTTTACAAGAGCAATAAGAAGACCTACTAGTCTCCTAAGGTTTAGACAATTTCAAGTCCCTTGAACTCCACATTTTCTGACTTCTCTCAAGCAGCGTAGCCATTTTGATTGTCCTTAGAAAGAAAGATTACTATTTTTATGTTAGTCGGTTATTTTTTTTTATTTTTATTTATTTACTTATATATATACTGGAGGAACAATGTTCTTTTGATCACAAAAGAGCATAGAATAGATAGGAAATCATATTTGAGGGAAGCAGTGAGCTTCTTACAAAGGGCTCATTTTGAGCATTCTGACCAGGTTGTGGAGGGGAGTAATTGGAACAATCACCGGGGACAATTCATAAATAGACAAAACATAGATTAAGGACAACCAACATTGGACATTTTTAAGTGCAGGTTAGCGGTACGGCCAGCAGTGCTTGGACGTGACCATGGTGAGCGAAGTGCTAGAATGGAGGCAGAGTAAGTGAGAGACAGAGGCAGATTAGAGGCGAGGGAAACATTTTAGCTAGCAGGCAGATGAGAAGTAGTTTAAGAGGGTAACTCAGATGCAAGGAGATAGGCTTATAGTTTGGTTTTGAACAAATCTGTGTGTGCTTTTCTCAGATGTCGGGGTAAAGAGAATCCCATGCAAGCGGAGCAAGAAGAGAGAAAGAGCAGAAGTGAGAGGAAGCACAGGGTGGGCAAGCAGCCACAAGGGTAGTTGAGAAGGCAGAGCTGGGATTCCGAGAAGGCTTATACAGTTGGATAGAGGAGATAGATACAGTGGTGCCTTATCATGAATAGATATTATAAACGTGGAGAATACATTTAAAGCTGGCCCTGTTTTGCATCAACAGGCATCCAGCCTGGTGATGGTACGAGGAAGAATGTGTAAAGTGAGGGAGTTCAAGGAGAGTCCAGGTAGAAGAGTTAATGATCTTGTTGAGAGGACAGAAAGCATAGTTGGGGAACCAAAGAGGATGCTGGCACAGTACTGCAATTTAGAGAAGACACGACTGGTTAAGAGATGCTTGGCGGTGTTGAAAGGAATTAGGTGCCTGATTTTGCTGATATTTAGGAGGTTGAGGTGAACTGATGTTCCAGTTTTGGAGATGAACATAGAGAAGGTGTAGGAAGGGTCATAGATGACACAGAGGTTTCTAGCTGAAGAAGAGTGTGGGAGTGTGTCAGATGGGAACTGGATAGGCAGAGGAATAGATGGGAGATAACGTTTGGCAGGGAAGAAGAGTACCTCTGTTTTGGTAGAGTTTAACATCAGAGAGTGCAAAGCCATCTTATATTTAATGGCAGAGAGACAATTGGACATTTTGATAGAGGTCAGAAGAGAGCTCAGGAAAAGAGAAAAAGATGTGGGTGTGGTCTGCGAAGATTTGGTACAAAAACCCAAAGGAGGAGATTAGGGCCCCAAGAGCAAAAGTGTAGAATGTAAAGAGAAGCAGACCCAAGACAGAGCCTTGTGGAAGACCAAAAGTTAGAGGAGTGAGTTGAGAGGTGTTGTTGCTCCAGGAGACGGAGAGTTGGCAAGGTGCCAGGTCGGATTCAATCCAGGCAAGAGCTTGATCATGAATACCAAGAAGAAAGAGAGCATTAAGGAGATCATAGTGAACGACAGTGTCAAGAGCAGCAGACAGGTCAAGGAAAATTACGATAGAGGATAGGTTTGAGCGCTTAGCAGAGGTGATGCAGTTGCTTAACAGTGGAATGCAGAATAGCACCTTTGCGAGCATGACCGGTTTAAGTTGAACATGTATACATGGGGTGGGTTTTCTGTGGTTCAAAGGTACTTTGAAAACATGGTCGTTTTGTACAAAAGATGTGAAGGCTACAATAGTTAAGGTGAGAGAAGTGGAGGGGTTACGAAACGAGTGCCTGCTCTATACACAAACACTGAATAAGGGAACATAATATAGACGGATATAAACATTTAACAAATAGCCCTCTTACATTTGGACATCTGAAAGGCCACAAAAAAAACTGAATTATTTGTATATAAACTCCACACAGCACCTTCAACGTTGTGGTAGAAATGAAAACACGAGTGCCATGCCACAAAAGGCAGACGCTGCCGTCTCTTGCCCTGCGAACCTGTCATCGTGTTTTATGACGTGCATATGGCGGCAAGGCCTTGCTGCTCCGATTCCCCACTCTGTGCAGCAGTGCATGCTCACGTGACACCCTTGTCGATAGGAAGCAGCCGAGTTGGGCTCTTAGCTCCTCTATAGCTCAAGCGGCATCCGCCGCAGAAAAGACATTAATTGAATTCATTCATATTTTTAATGAACTGCGTGTTAATAATGAGATGACTGCAGTGCATATCCAGCAGTGGAAATGGCGGGCTCTTCTCTCACAAAACTCATAACTCCAGCAGAAAAGAAAAAAAACAGGACTTCAATCGAGCCAGCGAGAGGGGCTGTGGTCATAACTCAGGACGAAGGATTTCAAATGAAGGCAAGAAGGGGTGATGTGCACGTTACTAATTTTCTACATCAGTGGAATGTATCAAGTTCCATCTGATTAATTGGAGCCGCGGCGAGCTTGCTCAATTGCCATGACTTTGTTTTGCTTGCAAAGACATTTTGAAGACATTGATTAAAATATTATTACAACTTTGTGTGCTTGCAGAAATGCCTTTGCAACTGCAAATCAATTTTCTCTGAATTACAATACACACAGTAATTATTAAAAACGCGCCTCCACTTCCTATTAAAGTGCAAGGCCCCCGTTTCCACACAGAAACAACAATACATCTTCCTGGGTGCACATCACTTACTGTGGTATTTTGCAGAGATTCCAAGCTATGCTCATTAAGCAGCCCCTTTTCCTTTATTAATTAGCATCCCTCCACTAAACGCTTGCTGTGATTTGAACGCACATTATTTTCATAAACATCCCGCGCACTTGTTTGGACGGACTGTCAGAGAAAATTCAGAAATTATTGTCTTTGAGGGCCAGTTATTTATAAACCAGGGACGAGCTACAGTCACAAAGCGACCTCCATTTTACAATACAATTCTGACAACGTTCAAAGCAGTTTTTGAAAGATTACAGTTGTCTGGACCCGTGTCTGAGTTTTCCTGGGAATAATTTACTTGCCCAGCTAATGGCTGCCAATGTACATTTCCATCTCGCAGCTGATCACCTGAACATTTGAAGGCATGTTATGCTCATTCGTCTTTCTTTTCGGGAACAATGGACAAATACCAACAGCTTGATGTACGGAAAAATAATGATTTATTTAACTGCGGCTCGTCTTCCCCTTTGCAAACAGATTGCCTTGTCATCTTGTCTCTGCAGTTCTCTGCAATTCTGAATCCCACCTTAACTTGATCAAACAAATGTTTAAGACCAATCACTACAAACACGCAAACAGCCCACAGTAGGAGGCACACATAGACACCTCACACACACACTCCCAAATCCTCATCCCAAGACACACACAAACCAACCACCATGCATGAACAACAAAATGGGTTCGTGGAGACTAGGGTCACAGCTCACAGAATATCTCTTTCACTTGGACGTCTCGAGGGCACATGTATGTGGAAGATATTGCCACACCTAGCAGGCCGCAAATTCACAAATCACTTTTCCCACCTGCAAACCGTTACCACTTATACGAGTTCTGATGCAGGGGCAGGTGCCTTGAGGAACACATCCCTTATTCTAAAAGAGATGCACCCTCTGTGGAATGCCCCCCGGCCTCTGTTTCCCCTCTGCCTGACCTACCCTGTCACATGTCTTCTTTGAATTTACCATACTGTGGCTGGCGGAAATGACCACTTCATAACTTTGTTCATTCATAGAGAACAAAGATTTATTAGACCCTGCTGAGACAGGTTTTCGACCTTGACGAAACACAGAACTGGTCATGAGCACAGTGCTGGATGACCTAAATATGACTGAAGACGCAGCGGGAGTAGGGGCCATGGTGCTGCTGCACTCGTCTGCTGAATTCCACATGGCTAACCACTTTATCTTCAGATACAGATCGGAGGAGTTGGGTATTGTGGAACAGCACTCAACTGGCTTTATTTCTTGCAAATGGAAATAAAACCTAGTGTCCTTATATCACCCCGCATCATCAGGTTTTGTGCTGCAGTGGTCATTGTCACCCCTATTGTTCCGAGTCTATCTGCAACCACTGGAAGACCTGAATCACAAGTTTGTCTTTAAATTCTACAATTATGGCGACATTCACAAAATCCCTCCAGATGTGATACCTGAAAGCCCCATCATGACACTGAGGGAAACCTTTAGAGAATCTCCCCTCACTGTAGATCTCTGGATGAGTCAAAATTTGTTGAAGGAAAACCCATACTAAGTACGAGTATAAATTACAGATCCCCTCAAGCTTGTTTTTTAACACTGTCTAGCAACCTTTTCTAGGAATTTGTCCAACATCAGCTTCAATAAAAAGAATTCCCATAATCTTAGATAATAAACAATCCTCATAACCACAAGTAAACTAATTTCTCAAGATGGTCTTTTATTATCTCAGTATGCTAAGGCAAGTATTCATATATTTGAACAAACTCTTCAACCTCAAACACTCATTTCTTTGGCTCTTTGCGGTCTTGACTACTAAAATTGCTTCTATGCAGGGATTCACAATCACATGACAAAAAAACATTAAAGACTACAAAATGCGGCAGCTATACTACTTATGAACGATTATTTTAAAGAGCACATCCCTCCGGTACTCAAAGAACTTTGCTGGCTTCCTGTGGAAAACAAGTACATTATACCAGTTCTGTGCTTAGCTCAAAAAACCTTCTAGGGATTTTTCCCCTCAATTCTTTACTCTCGACCCAACAAATATCATTCAAATACATCTTTGAGGAATGTCGAATGATCTTAATATTTCAAGAAGTAACAACAGTCGTTCGCGAGGCTGATCATTCTCCTATATGGCACCCCACCTGCACCATCACATCACAATAGAACTTTGAAATAGAG
Source organism: Ambystoma mexicanum (assembly GCF_040938575.1). Lineage (NCBI taxonomy): Eukaryota > Metazoa > Chordata > Amphibia > Caudata > Ambystomatidae > Ambystoma > Ambystoma mexicanum. Next base: position 454,097,258 of record NC_090933.1, on the reverse strand, counting down.
GATGTGATTTCCCTATTAGAAATGTTCTGAAAACATGGGACTTCCATTGCCCTTTTACTTACCCTACCCAGGCCTAGCCAGAAACCTGGTGATATGGTATTTTTATAGCACCATTCCTCCCAGCGCCAAGACGCCCCTTGTGTCCTACATCACACTTTTAAAATAACTACATAACACAATGTAACAGACGTCTGCACAGGCACCTTTTTCCTTATTGTGCGCCTATGAAATGAACTCAGAGAGCAACGAAACTCAAACAGAGCTGGAAGTGAACCCATCTCTATAGTTCTGAATGTGCCAGAGATGATCATAATTGAGGTCATTGAGTTCGTACTACAGTCTTGCATTATGATGCAGAAACAAAATCTATAGAGCTGCTGAGCGTAGTTGCATTGGCGATCGATAGGGTGTGCGAGTTGGGGTTAGATAAGGTGGTGATATTTTCAGATTTATTGAGTGGGCTGCAGGCGATTATGGCGGGGGATGGTGATAGGAAGGACGTGATTATGGACATCAGGAGGAAGATTGATCGGTGCGTACATGGGGGAATGGATTTGGAGTTGGCGTGGGTCCCCAGTCACAGTGGTATTTTGGGTAATGAGTTAGTGGATCTGGCGGCAGGTGAGGGTATGAGAAGGGGAGCGGTTGATGTGATATTACCTTTGAATGTGGATGAGGTGAAGGCGGTGGTGGTGAGACGGGTCATAGATGAGTGGCAGGAGGGGTGGGTGAGTAGGGTGAAGGGCAGGTGGATGTTTGGTGTTCGTGGGAAAGTGTCTGTGAAGGTGGATGCGGGGAGTCTGGAATGGAGGAGAGGGGAGGAGGTGATGCTGAATCGGTTGAGGATAGGACATGCAGGACTGAATGATTGTCTGTTTCAAGTGGGGAAACGTGAGTTGAGAGATTGTGCGGTGTGTGGTGTGCCTGAGACTGTGGGACATTTTCTGCTTAGGTGTGAGAGACATGTTGAGGAGAGAGAATTGATGAGGGTTCAATTGTCTGCGCTGGGTGTGGCTGAGCTGAGTGGGAAGACTTTGCTAGGAGGTAAAGGGGAGAGAGGCAGGAGGAGGAATAGTGTGATGTTGGATTTTGTGAGGCAAACGGGGCGGTGGGAGGAGTTGTGAGTTTATGTAAGCTAAGTATTGATTGGTGGGTCTGGTGCACATCATCCTTTAGGATGGAGAACCGCCTGCGTGGGTCCACCCATGCATCCGATAATTAAGAAGAAGAAGCAGCGCAGGCAAATGAAACTCGTTTGACAAGAGGGAAGCGTGGAGTCCAAGAGGTTTCCAAGCATGCACAGAAATTGCCAGATACGCATCGCAGCTCCTTTTGAGCTGGGCGGAATGTAAATGAAAGGGTTGTCATGTATCTCAATGACTAAACGAAAATGTGTACTGCAGCATTCAATGTCCCATAGGACTCCACAGGAATGGGATCACGGAAGCCAGAACTGTTGCTAACGGTGCCGGTGCTTCCATGATAAGTCTGTGGGTGGGTGCCATTGCGCCCGACAGGTCAGACCTACCGGGCGTAACGGCCCCTGCCCACAGAGTCGGAGTGTGGTGTTCCAGAAAGGGTGCTGGTACATTGCTACCAGCACCCTTATTACCAGACCACCACACTCATCATGAGGCCAATGGGCCTCATTACGAGGATGACGGTAACCCGCTAGTGCAAAAAGCGGTTTGGCAACATCCTCATAACATCAAATCCACCACCTGACTTCCAGGCGCCACCGGGACATTACAAGTCCTGGCAGTGTGGGAAGTCAGTTGGCGGATTTGATATGTGCCCATTCCCGTGGAGTCACGTAGTACTCCACAGGAATGGGTTCATGGAAGCGCAGGCACCATTCTTAATAGTGCCAGTGGTTCTGTGACAATTCCGTGGGGGGGGGTGCCATTGCGCCCGGCAGGTCAGACCTGCCAGGGGTAACGGCCCCGGCCCACAGAGTCGGAGTGTGGCAGTCAGGAAAAAAGGGTGCCGCTTCATTGCTACCTGCGCAAAACAGAAAGGTGATGGCTAGAAGGTTTTGAATTAATCATAACCACGGGCAAAGCTCTGGGCAACCCTCCAGACAATCGTTTTTCAACCTGCCAAGCCATTACAGAAGGGGAAAAACCATATGCAAATCAGGCTTGGTCCTACCCCAAAAGGGGCAGTCCAGCCCGAACTGCTAGGTCACATCCCTTCTGCACGAGACCACAAGCATCCCCAGACATGTTTCAGCCTTGTTGGGCATCATCAGTGAGGAGTAGCTTGGGTCTCTAGGCCCGGCAGACTCCGGACCCACGTCTGGGCATACCCGTCCCACTCGGGGTGACTTTTGCAAAACAGAAAGGTGATGGCTGGAAGGTTTTGAATTAATCATAACCACGGGCAAAGCTCTGGGCAACCCTCCAGACCATTGTTTTTCAACCTGCCAAGCCATTACAGAAGGGGAAAAACCATATGCAAATCAGGCTTGGTCCTACCCCAAAAGGGCAGTCCAGCCCGAACTGCTAGGTCCCATCCCTTCTGCCCGAGACCACAAGCATGCCCAGACATGTTTCAGCCTTGTTGGGCGTCATCACTGAGGAGTAGCTTGGGTCTCTAGGCCAGGCAGACTCGGGACCTACGTCTGGGCATACCCGTCCCACTCGGGGTGACTTTTGCAAAACAGAAAGGTGATGGCTGGAAGGTTTTGAATTAATCATAACCACGGGCAAAGCTCTGGGCAACCCTCCAGACCATCGTTTTTCAGCCTGCCAAGCCATTACAGAAGGGGAAAAACCATATGCAAATCAGGCTTGGTCCTACCCCAAAAGGGGCAGTCCAGCCCGAACTGCTAGGTCACATCCCTTCTGCGCGAGACCACAAGCATCCCCAGACATGTTTCAGCCTTGTTGGGCATCATCAGTGAGGAGTAGCTTGGGTCTCTAGGCCCGGCAGACTCGGGAACCACGTCTGGGCATACCTGTCCCACTCGGGGTGACTTTTGCAAAACAGAAAGGTGATGGCTGGAAGGTTTTGAATTAATCATAACCACGGGCAAAGCTCTGGGCAACCCTCCATACCATCGTTTTTCAGCCTGCCAAGCCATTACAGAAGGGGAAAAACCATATGCAAATCAGGCTTGGTCCTACCCCAAAAGGGGCAGTCCAGCACAAACTGCTAGGTCACATCCCTTATGCACGAGACCACAAGCATCCCCAGACATGTTTCAGCCTTGTTGGGCGTCATCAGTGAGGAGTAGCTGGTGTCTCTATGCCCAGCAGACTGCGGACCCACGTCTGGGCATACCCGTCCCACTCGGGGTGACTTTTGCAAAACAGAAAGGTGATGGCTGGAAGGTTTTGAATTAATCATAACCACGGGCAAAGCTCTGGGCAACCCTCCAGACCATCGTTTTTCAGCCTGCCAAGCCATTACAGAAGGGGAAAAACCATATGTAAATCAGGCTTGGTCCTACCCCAAAAGGGGCAGTCTAGCCCGAACTGCTAGGTCACATCCCTTCTGAACGAGACCACAAGCATCCCCAGACATGTTTCAGCCTTGTTGGGCGTCATCAGTGAGGAGTAGCGTGGGTCTCTAGGCCCAGCAGACTCGGGACCCACGTCTGGGCATACCCGTCCCACTCGGGGTGACTTTTGCAAAACAGAAAGGTGATGGCTGGAAGGTTTTGAATTAATCATAACCACGGGCAAAGCTCTGGGCAACCCTCCAGACCATCGTTTTTCAGCCTGCCAAGCCATTACAGAAGGGGAAAAACCATATGCAAATCAGGCTTGGTCCTACCCCAAAAGGGGCAGTCCAGCCCGAACTGCTAGGTCACATCCCTTCTGCACGAGACCACAAGCATCCCCAGACATGTTTCAGCCTTGTTGGGCGTCATCAGTAAGGAGTAGCTGGTGTCTCTAGGCCCAGCAGACTGCGGACCCTCGTCTGGGCATACCCGTCCCACTCGGGGTGACTTTTGCAAAACAGAAAGGTGATGGCTGGAAGGTTTTGAATTAATCATAACCACAGGCAAAGCTCTGGGCAACCCTCCAGACCATCGTTTTTCAGCCTGCCAAGCCATTACAGAAGGGGAAAAACCATATGTAAATCAGGCTTGGTCCTACCCCAAAAGGGGCAGTCCAGCCCGAACTGCTAGGTCACATCCCTTCTGAACGAGACCACAAGCATCCCCAGACATGTTTCAGCCTTGTTGGGCGTCATCAGTGAGGAGTAGCTTGGGTCTCTAGGCCCGGCAGACTCGGGACCCACGTCTGGGCATACCCGTCCCACTCGGGGTGACTTTTGCAAAACAGAAAGGTGATGGCTGGAAGGTTTTGAATTAATCATAACCACAGGCAAAGCTCTGGGCAACCCTCCAGACCATCGTTTTTCAGCCTGCCAAGCCATTAAAGAAGGGGAAAAACCATATGCAAATCAGGCTTGGTCCTACCCCAAAAGGGGCAGTCCAGCCCGAACTGCTAGGTCACATCCCTTCTGCACGAGACCACAAGCATCCCCAGACATGTTTCAGCCTTGTTGGGCGTCATCAGTGAGGAGTAGCTTGGGTCTCTAGGCCCAGCAGACTCGGGACCCACGTCTGAGCATACCCGCCCCACTCGGGGTGACTTTTGCAAAACAGAAAGGTGATGGCTGGAAGGTTTTGAATTAATCGTAACCACGGGCAAAGCTCTGGGCAACCGTCCAGACCATCGTTTTTCAGCCTGCCAAGCCATTACAGAAGGGGAAAAACCATATGCAAATCAGGCTTGGTCCTACCCCAAAAGGGGCAGTCCAGCCCGAACTGCTAGGTCACATCCCTTCTGCAAGGGACCACAAGCATCCCCAGACATGTTTCAGCCTTGTTGGGCGTCATCAGTGAGGAGTAGCTTGGGTCTCTAGGCCCGGCAGACTCAGGACCCACGTCTGGGCATACCCATCCCACTCGGGGTGACTTTTGCAAAACAGAAAGGTGATGGCTGGAAGGTGTTGAATTAATCATAACCACGGGCAAAGCTCTGGGCAACCCTCCAGACCATTGTTTTTCAGCCTGCCAAGCCATTACAGAAGGGGAAAAACCATATGCAAATCAGGCTTGGTCCAGCACCTACCAAGGAGAGCATTGGGGGGCCTGATCCCCCGGAGGAGCGATCCGCCTGGCAGGCGCCCCCACAGTGAGGGGCTGTGTGGACATAGACTGCCTCTCTGTCCTTGGCCTCGATCCACCACCCGACCCGGCCCAGCAAAACCAGCAAGCGTCCGCCCATGCCGGAGGGCGACAGGAGGATCAGCCCCCCACGGAGGACGACATGGGCAGCCCGCGGCAAACATCAAGATAATCGGTCTATGGTGTGGGGGCTGTGACATACTGACCAGCGCCTCAGGCTCCATTAGCCCCACTGCTTCCAGCCTGCAGAGCCTTCATAGATGCGGGAGAAAAAAGAACATACCAGAACTGAACCACTAGACCCCCATTTACCAGTACAATGGGTAGACGCCCCGGAACATCTCCCCCAAGCACCCCCAGCATAAGGGCCGACCCCGCGGAATGCTAAGAGGTCCCCACATTACCTCGAGACTCAAAACCCAGGGACACATCGGGGGGCAATGTGCAAGGCTCCACTCCTCACAACGAACTGCCACTGTCAAGACACCCCTCACTGAGCTCCCCCGCGAAATTTCTAACAGGAGGAAGGGGGCACCAAGTGCCCAGCAAGTGCAAGATCGGCGAGACAGTCCAGGAGAGCCCCTCCACGCCCTCACCCATGGACTGATCTGCTGCACTCCAAAAATACAAATTTGCAGTGTCCCCCAGCCCAGCAATAGAGGGAAAGCCACACCAGATCCAACCATGTCGGAAGATGTGCTCTCAATGCAGCAATACATGGCAGCAATACTTGAGGAACTCAAGGGCTTCATGTCCGATATCAGTCGTAGACTGGATGGCCTGGATTTGAAGGTGGACAACATGGACGATAGAATTCAGGGGCTAGAGCCCAACCAGTCCTCTGTGGATGTCCTAGAGACCCAACTCGATATGAGGATCTCGGAACTGGAGAGAAGAGAGGAGGAATGTACCTTAAAAACTGATGATTTTGAGGATATTGAGCACTGCAACAACTTTAGATTCTTCAATTTTTCTGGAAAAAGAGGCAGAGACCCAGAGAGACATTATAGCAGCGATCAACAAAATCATCAGACATCTCTTTGAGGAAGACATGACCACAGACCAACCATAGACAGGGCACACAGAGCCGGTGGTGGAGGTAAGTGCCCATGCTCCATTCTGACAAGGTTCCATTACTATGCGGAGAAAGCAAAGATCTTGAAAAAGGGTAGGTCAGTGGGTCAGATGCAGTGGGGGTCTTCCCGCATCACCATCTACCAAGACCTCTCTTCTTTTACTTTGTTGAGGTGAAGACTCTGTCCCCCACTGACAAAGGCTGACTGACAAGGGCACCAGATCCGATGGGGGTTCCCCTTCTCCCTAAACTTCGAATGCCAAGGGTACAAGTACAACTTAGTGACAGAGGATGACGTCAACAGGGTCTCCCGAGAACTGATGGGTGAAACGTCTGTAAACTCAGTGGCTCGTCCCGCAGAAGAGGTGCAGGGACGAATCACGAAGAATGAAATGTCAAAGCCTTAAAGATCGACCGAAAGGAGACACATTAGGGGGGTTTGTAAATACAAGAAGCTTAACCCAACCTCCCCCACCCAAACATAAAGATTGGTGCCGAGTACTACACTCAAAGGAAAATGGAACCATGCCCAAGCACCCAGCAACACCAAAGGCGGGAGAAACCAGCTGATCTCGCTCTGTGCCTCAGTGGCGGGGCTTAGTGGGATTGATGGCTGGGGTTGATATTCCTGTGTGTGAAGCTGGGTGGAAGCCCATTAAAAGTGGTAATGGGTGGGGGGGTGTGTGGGTGTGAAGGGGAGGGAAGGGATAATAATTTGATTGGGGGCTATACAGGGGAGTTTTGAGGTGAATCAATTCCCGCAGAAGAAGGGTAGGTTGGTGGTCTGGCCTGATGGTGAAGGACGCATAAACAAAGGTCCAGGGTGGATGGGGGAGGCAGTTAAAAAACTCATGACAGTTGGGGACGTTTCCAGGGGGAAGGTTTTCAAAAATGTTTACACTGTTACAAGCTGCACAGGCACTTCACTGAGCTGTCACACCCAGGGCAAGGGTTTACACAGGGCCCATGGCAGGACCGCGAAGAGCAAGGACAGTTCTATTGTTAACAAACGAGGTCCCAAATGGCTGACTTAAATGTTGTCTCAGTCCTAGGTTCTCTCAATGTCAGGTTCTAAATTCCCTGCTCAAGAGATCCTTGTTGCTGTCCGAATTCAACAGGCTTAAAGCAGACTTGCTGTTCATACAAGAGACCCTTTGGCAGAGAGGGAGGTAACCATCGCTTAGGTCAAAGTCGATGGCAATGATTCCCCATGCCTCTAGTGCAACCAAGAAAAAGGGAGTGGCCATCATTAGAGCTAACAAGCTGGGATTCATGGCTGAGTCAACCCTTATAGACCCCCGAAGGGCACTTTTTATTAGTCAAAGGGTGGATAAAGGGTCAAAAAGTAACACTGACTTCAGTTAATTGCCACAGTGAGGGACAAGAACAGCACTGGGACATGGTAAAGGGGAAAATCCAGACCTTTGTGGAGGGGCATCTGATCATTGGGGGTGACTTTAATATGGTCTTGGACCCAGTAATGGTCAGGAAAAGAGCTAAAGCAGATGAGGCCTCCCGTGCCCAGCTCAACAGATTAAGACGCTTCTGCCTAATCAATAAGGAGCTCGAGGTAGCAGACTCGCTCATATAGGGTTCCCCTATTTACGATCTACTCCTCAGTCCATGATGCGCACTCTCGCATTGACTATGTCCTCCCAGGCACATCAGTGATTAAAAAGGTAACCAAAACCACCACCAAGCCCAATCTATGGTCGGACCACGACCTAGTTAGAGTCGAGTTGGGAAACTGGACTGGGGTGACCCGGAGAGGTAGATGGATATGCAGTGACCTGCTGTTGAAAGACAACACAACAGCCCAGGGGCTGTTAAAATTGATAAAATAATTCTTCCAGTTGAACGATTATAGGGAGGTGGGTCTGCCGACAGTTTGGGAGGCATTCAAGGCTTCGATGCGGGGGGAGCTGATGCGGCTTGGGGCGAGGGAAAAAAAGGGAGAAGGAGATGGTGGAGTCTAATCTAAGAGGGAAGATAGATGCCCTAAAACTCAAGGGGACCCTGAGATCCCAAGTCTCACTGACAAACTTTGCAAAAGTGCAGCAGTATGAAAGGCAGCTGAAGGCTCTATTGGTATACCAGACGGAGCGAAAGCTTGCTTTCCTCAAACAAAAATATATGGAAAAGGGGGAGAGTGCAGACAGGATACTGGCATGGAGACTGCATGAGCAAAGAAATGCTAGGAGGGTGGGGGAAAAACAACAGGCAGGGACCAAGAGGGTCTATGAGGACAATAGCATAGCAGAGGAATTCTCGATATACTGTGAAATCCTCTATAAAAGCGATTTCAAGGGAGACGGAAAGCAGATAGATAACTTCCTGTTTGGACTACCTATACCGAGCATATCCAAGGACAGCACAGTCATGCTTGATGCTCCAATTTCAGCAGAAGAAATAAACTTGATGATCAGGAATATGAAGGGAGAATGACACTGGGTGACAACGGATTTACTGTGTGCTGCTTCATATTGTTTTGTTCGACCCTAGCTCCGTTCATGGCTGAAATGTTTAATCAAACCCTAAACAAAGGAATGCTGCCTGACTCCCTACTGGGGCCTTAATAGTAGTACTCCCAAAGGACGTAAGAGACCCGATGCAATGCCAATCATATCGACCGATCTCCCTATTAAATACAGATGTGAAAATCTTCACCAAAGTGTTGGGATAAAGGTTAGAGATGCTGATGCTGTCACTTATTCATGGGGACCAAGTGGGGTTTATGCTAGGGCAGCAAGGAGCTGACAATGTCAGAAAAACATTTTACTTAATAGATATGGCGCAAGAGCAGATCTTGGAAGGATACGTAATCTCCATTGACTCAGATAAAGCGTTTGATCAAGTGGAATGGGCATACATTGGGAACGTTTTAAATAGAATGGGATTCGGCTCCAACTTTCAGAGATGGATCTCAGCCCTCTATAGAGACCCAACGGCCAAAGCATTACTCAATGGTACCATCTCCACTCCCTTCCAGCTAACCAAAGGCACCAGGCAGGGCTGCCCCATCTCTCCTCTCCTGTATGCAATTACGATGGAACCCCTGTCAATTGCGATCCGAGCTGACCCCGGCATCCAGGGAATAAATGACGGTGAAGTCGAATTCAAATTGCCCCTTTATGTAGACGACTTTCTATGCTACCTAACAAACATCGGCCGCTCCCTCCTCTGGCTGTTAGACCTTATATCCTCCTTTGGGTCATTCTCGGGCCTGGAAATCAACACATCCAAGTCCAGTGTCATGCCACTAAGCGCAGAGCCCTCCCCCACAATAGACTCAAACCCCCTGAGAGGGATGCGACTTGAACCCAGCAAGACCACCTACCTAGGTATCTGGGTTCCCAGGGACCTGGACCGGTTGACTGATATCAATCACAGGCTCGCATTGCACAAACATTGCTCAGATTTGACTTGTTGGACACCCCTGACCCTCTCATGGTACAGCAGAAAGACGTCAATCAAAGTGACGGCCTCCCACATTTCCTATTCCTGTTAACAGCCATACCCTCTCCCCTCCCAGATACCTTCTTTGCACAACTTCACTCCATGTTGTCCCAATTCATGTGGCCAGGGAAACATCCCAGAATAAAAAAAACTTCCCTAAACCTCCCCAAAGACCTAGGAGGGTTCAGCCTCACAGATTTCTTCCTCTGTTACAAAGCTGCCCAACTACGCATTTGGCTAGAACACATAACGTACGACATGGGCATGTATTGAGCTTACCTGGAGGATATCTATTTGCACCCTAAGAAATGTAAAGATCTAATAGGGTCCCCACTTAAATCTCTCCTGGCAAAGATTAAGCACCAAGAAAGAAAATAGGGTGACACCACCCTATTAGAATTGGCGCTCTCAGTTTGTCCCCAAAGGGACTGAAAAAAATAATAGAAAGTTCAAAATATAGTTATTCTGATTCTTAGGTAACTCAAAATTTGTTTCTTTCCAAGATTTCCCCTTAAAGGCATGGTCTAGTAAAATTTTTTATTGTCCCTACGGGTCGGCCATGTTTTTTTAAGCCTAAGTGGCTCGATTTTAGAAAACTTTCCTATGGACCTTACCCGAGTTTTCGTCCATTAAACGCACGCGAAAACAAGCTCCAGGGAGCTGCCATTTTGTGATAATCCTATCATTTCCCCCATCGCCCTGGCTGACCTGCTTTTGCGGCACTAACTCATATCCCCCGCCCCTGAGCCTGTCATCAGCAGACTCGTACCGCCCATTTCCCAACGCCAAAGCACGTCTTGTGTCAACATTCGCTGCGCTTCAGCTAATGACGTGTCGCCATGGAAATGGCAGGACGCCTCTTTCCTCAATAAGTATAAACAGACCGTTTCACAACACACAGCAGCAGATTTTCGATTCCATTCCTCTCTCTGTGTTACTTAGAGTATTCTGTGACTCGTTTCTGTGCTCTGGTCAGCTACCTTCGCCGCTTGTAGCCCGTGTGAACACCTGTACCATCTTGGTAAATTATTTTACTTTGTTTACCACACAATGGCTACAATAATGCCCTACATGTACGAGCCCGAGTTTACCGAGGAGGAACTACTGGAAAGGGAAGCACGCGTAAACGATGGGGATTCGGACGGCAGTTGGCAGGACGAATCAACAGATGAAGAGCCTGGGCCTAGTCGCATGGACGGCGTCTCCACCTGGTGCACATGCAATCGGTGCAAGCTAATGCCAACCGAGGACGAGAACTGCTGCTGCCGAGAAAACTCAGGATGCCTGGCCTACATTTCGGAAGGCGAGCCACGACCGCAATGCATCACCAAGCTGCCAGACTTCAGGGCAGCCTGCCTCACACGGGCCATGTTGAGAATAATGATGGTGCTTATGCACGAACTTCGCGCAACTGTTCGTCCTCGTAATCCGAGTAACAGTAAGTATACTCTGCTTGTCATTCCACTCCTATTTCATATTCTTCTACTATATCCAAAATTACATCTACATATCATTGTAACGCATGTTAGTCGTTCAATAGTGTGCATTGTCTAGATAGCATTTGTCCGTGCAGAATGCCATTAGTTACAAGAATTGTCATTGACAACACACGTTTATTAAACTTATCTTGGTCATTTAAAAACAGTTTGTTTCATTCCTTTTCACAGGTGGTACAGGCTGGTGGCCTATCGTTCCTTTACATGGTGGCTCCACGGGAGGCTTGGACACCGCGTTCGAAGAGTGATATCCGCCTGTGCCGTTCGTGCCATTAGAGAAATGTTCCCGAGTGGCAGCGATCAGTACAGTGGATTTTCTCTCGCTGTGCTGCAACCTGACCTGTATAATCTTTAAAGTCTTGTATTTTTGTGTCATGAAAATAAGATACAAAATAAAACACCACATATATTTTAACAACGGTTGTTTCGATTTTTTAAATGAATCAAGTGTGTCTCCATTCAAGGATGGACGTCAGACATCTGTTCTCCGAATGGGTGAAGGTCTGGTCTCTGTGAAGCAGGATGTCACTATCTATCTAAGCTAACATAACATATTCTCGATAATGCATGCACTAAATAACACTTGTTCAAAGTCTTTCAGTAGGTTATGTCTCTATAAAAGTCACACATATATCTATACTAACAATTACCATTGGATTATACAGGCCTTAGGGTCTTGACCACTATAATACACCGGTTGAAGTGTGGGTCTGTGCTCACAAGAATCTCCGGTATGTGGCATTTGTTATTGATAAGCAACGATATACTATCAAAGGCGGTTCACACCCGGGGATGAGCGCTGGCATGGGGGGCTGTCAGGGGCGCGAAAGGCCAAGGTGCCAAACTGTATGTACACTTCAAAAGGTATCCCACGCCAAGGGGCCATTGCTCACATGGCCTCCTCAGACCCCGTGTCTCCAGCCAGGCCTCCCCTTGAAGCAGGCCGCCCCCCTGCAATCCACATAAGTGTGTCTCCATTCAGCAGTCTTCCTGTGCCTTATCTGCACGCCCCAGGCCCATCCATCCCACCCCCCTCTATCAAAGGCAGTTCACAACCGGGGATGAGCGCTGGCATGGGGGGCTGTCAGGGGCACGAAAGGCCAAGGTGCCAAACTGCATGTAAACTTCAAAAGGTATCCCACGCCAAGGGGCCATTGCTCACATGGCCTCCTCAGACCCCATGACTCCAGCCAGGCCTCCCCTTGAAGCAGGCCGCCCCCCTGCAATCCACATAAGTGTGTCTCCATTCAGCAGTCTTCCTGTGCCTTATCTGCACGCCCCAGGCCCATCCATCCCACCCCCCTCTATCAAAGGCGGGTCACACCCGGGGATGAGCGCTGGCATGGGGGGCTGTCAGGGGCGCGAAAGGCCAAGGTACCAAACTGCATGTACACTTCAAAAGGTATCCCACGCCAAGGGGCCATTGCTCACATGGCCTCCTCAGACCCTGTGTCTCCAGCCAGGCCTCCCCTTGAAGCAGGCCGCCCCCCTGCAATCCACATAAGTGTGTCTCCATTCAGCAGTCTTCCTGTGCCTTATCTGCACGCCCCAGGCACCTCCATTCCACCCACCCTCTATCAAAGGCGGTTCGCGCCAGTGGATGCGCGCTGTCAGGGGCGCGAAAGGCCAAGGTGCCAAACTGCATGTACACTTCAAAAGGTATCCCACGCCAAGGTGCCATTGCTCACATGGCCTCCTCAGACCCCGTGTCTCCAGCCAGGCCTCCCCTTGAAGCAGGCCGCCCCCCTGCAATCCACATAAGTGTGTCCCCATTCAGCAGTCGTCCTGTGCCATATCTGCACGCCCCAGGCCCATCCATCCCACCCCCCTCTATCAAAGGCAGTTCACAACCGGGGATGAGCGCTGGCATGGGGGGCTGTCAGGGGCACGAAAGGCCAAGGTGCCAAACTGCATGTAAACTTCAAAAGGTATCCCACGCCAAGGGGCCATTGCTCACATGGCCTCCTCAGACCCCATGACTCCAGCCAGGCCTCCCCTTGAAGCAGGCCGCCCCCCTGCAATCCACATAAGTGTGTCTCCATTCAGCAGTCTTCCTGTGCCTTATCTGCACGCCCCAGGCCCATCCATCCCACCCCCCTCTATCAAAGGCGGGTCACACCCGGGGATGAGCGCTGGCATGGGGGGCTGTCAGGGGCGCGAAAGGCCAAGGTACCAAACTGCATGTACACTTCAAAAGGTATCCCACGCCAAGGGGCCATTGCTCACATGGCCTCCTCAGACCCTGTGTCTCCAGCAAGGCCTTCCCTTGAAGCAGGCCGCCCCGCTGCAATCCACATAAGTGTGTCTCCATTCAGCAGTCTTCCTGTGCCTTATCTGCACGCCCCAGGCACCTCCATCCCACCCACCCTCTATCAAAGGCGGTTCGCGCCAGTGGATGCGCGCTGTCAGGGGTGCGAAAGGCCAAGGTGCCAAACTGCATGTACACTTCAAAAGGTATCCCACGCCAAGGTGCCATTGCTCACATGGCCTCCTCAGACCCCGTGTCTCCAGCCAGGCCTCCCCTTGAAGCAGGCCGCCCCCCTGCAATCCACATAAGTGTGTCCCCATTCAGCAGTCGTCCTGTGCCATATCTGCACGCCCCAGGCCCATCCATCCCACCCCCCTCTATCAAAGGCGGTTCGCACCCGGGGATGAGCGCTGGCATGGGGGGCTGTGACGGGCGCAAACAGACAAGGTGCCAAACAGCATGTACACTTCAAAAGGTATCCCACACCAAGGGGCCATCGGTCACATGGCCTCCTCAGACCCCACGCCTCCAGCCAGGCCTCCCCTTGAAGCAGGTCGCCCCCCCTAAGACCACGACATACATACGTCATTCATTCACAAACACACCCCTGTTTCTAATACTTTATAAACCACTTGATATGTCTCATGAGAACATCTTTGTGCTTTGCAAGTCAACTCCTGAACGTGTTACCTGGCAACCACTGAGATCTACGCTAATCTGCTCGTCGTCGTGCTATCCGTGAACTTCTGTGACCGCTTAGAGCAAACCCATCAGTGTGCTACCTGTGGCCACCCACCTATTCTCCTGCAATATACTGCTCTGCTTCCTGAATCCAACTGTTTGTTGGTCAAGGTAACGCCATGTATCCTAGTCATATTTCGCAGATTTTTAAATTTCTCTCTATTTGCGAGTAGAGTACACAATAGTGCTATGTTCATTGGTCTCATTGCTATTGACTTGAGTTTCCATTGCTATGCTATCAATAGATCTATTTATTTTCATCTGTGTCTATTGTCATCGAATTGCATCCTTCGGGGGTCCAGTCTATAATGTAAGCATGTTTCCTTCTCGTGCAAGACAGAACATCCAAGGGACGAGTCACATGTTCAGATTTTAGTCACATCATTTATACATTTCTGCAACTTATGCAAATACTAAGCTGCACATAATGAACTGGTATAGTTCCTGCGACCAAAACAAACCTTGCATTGATCATTGTATGATTCATTTACTTTTGCATCAAATCTTTATTCCTGAAGATTGTATAATAATGTCGATATTTACTTTTCAGATTTATCAACAATGCCTGCCTGTTCGATTAGCGGTTGCCCTTCGAAGACCCATGCGAAATCTGAAGGCACTACAATGCATGTATTCCCGAAAACTATTGATCGAATAAGAGAATGGGTCAGACATTGCGGATATCCACTGGATGAGCTGAAAAGTGGAGTCCAACAAGTCTTACAGGACAAGAGGGGTGATCGATACCGCATCTGCAGCCGGCACTTTTCCTTGGACATGTACACAACATCTTGGGTAACAAAGAAGAATAAACGGCGAACGACACGGGAATTGCTCAAAAACGCTATTCCCACTCTATTCGTCCACATTCCGCCACCGGTGAGTCAAGTGTCCGGATTTAGCTTTAGGCCTTGCGGTAGTGTGTAGGTAGCCGAACGGATTAATTGATATTGTAGGTGTTCTATCCCTTGTAATACTTTCGATATTGATATGAGTGTATAGTTTTTTGAATAATGAGATTTATCAATATATTCTTTTTCGATTTCATAACCCACAAACGCAATGTATATATATGGGAACAGGGAACTGTGCTGTATTGAGCATTTTTCAAGTATTCTGTCGCCTTACATGGCTATTTTTAATATTGGCATTTCATTATCAATCATTAATTTACCTTTACAACTTCTTGACTATCCCTTGAATCTGAAGCAAGAACATTCTACATCCTTGACGTGGTCGCAGTTATCAACCACTTCTAGCGCGTATCAGGTAATCTTACTAGGCTAATCCGCTACAAACTTGTTTTATGCATGTCAAGTAATAGTTTTATTTTATTGTGTAATTATTTTACCGAATGTTTGGTTAGTGCTTTCCAATTGATATACACCTTCGTTATCGTCCACTGGTGTTTGTTTTCAGTTATAATTAGTGTTATCCATACTAATGCAAGTACTGTCTTTCAGGGAGATGCTGAAGCGTCGCCACATCTACAACATTTCTAGATGTTCTTCACCAGCAGGGGGTATGGATACTGACGGCTCCATCGAGCGTCATCATCAGAGCTGGAATTCTTGTCGTTTGATTGTTCTACACAATGTTTCCTTCGTGGTTAGCCGTTGATATGTACCTGTGCTGTCGACCCCAGGTGTGTGTTACGTTTTCACTATTGTAATCCTCACTAATGCAAGTATTATGTCTCAGGCAGTTGATGGAGCGTCAACCCCTGCACTTGATGCAGAGCCTGACATTCAAGTAATTCCAGGGGAAGTGGAAGCGGGACCATGTGTATACGAATCGGCGCAACAGCTTTCGGAAGTGCGCACTACATTTGCAACATCCATAGATATTCTTCAGCAGCACGAGGTATGGATACTGACAGCTCCATCATGCGTGATCATATAACGTGATTCCATTTGCTATACTTTCTTCCCTATTAACGCAAGTGCTGTGTTTCAGGGAGACGACAAAGCTTCCACTACAATCACAACATCCAATTTAGATGATGCAGATGTAAATAAATCAGAGAAATAAGTCGATGGAATGTGATCATATTTAGATTTTCCTTGATTCTTTTGGACAATGCATCATTTGTGGTTATCTCTTTATATGTACCTGTACGTTCGACCCCAAGTGTGTGTTATGTTTCCAATATTGAAAACCATACTAATCCAAGTACTGTGTTTCAGGGAGACGATGGAGCTTCCACTACAATCACAACATCTCATTTAGATGATGCAGATGTAAAGGAATCGGAGAAATAAGTCGATGAAATCTGTCTAATTAAATTTTCCTTGATTGTTTTAGACAATGCATCATTTGTGGTTATCTCTTTATATGTACCTGTGCCGTCGACCCCAAGTGTGTGTTATGTTTCCAATATTGAAAAGCATACTAATGCAAGTACTGTGTTTCAGGGAGATGCGGATGCCTCCTCTCCAATACAACCATTCATGGCAGTCCATGCAGAGCCAGAGGTATGGATACTGACAGCTCCATCGAAATAGATCATCACTGGTCGAATACTTGTCGTTTGATTGTTGCACCCAATGTTTAAATCGTGTTTGGCTATTGAGATGTACCTGTGTGTTCGTCCTCACGTGTGTTTTATGCTAACAATATTTTGATACATAGTAATGAAAGTACTATGTTTCAGGGAGACGATGGAGCCTCATTCCGTGCTGTCTATGCGGATACAGAAAATATAGTCGTTGCAGCTCAAGTGGAAGGGAGGACATACGGAAACGAATCGGAGCTACAGCGTGCAGATGTTGAAGGTCGAGTCAAAAAAGTTGCAAAGAAAAAAAACAAAAAAGGTTAGTTACAAACAGTTCATAACTTTAGAATTTTTTTTGTGCTGGGGACTATTTTATGTTTTTTTCCAGTCAATTGTACTATACTTTATCTTGTGTTTAAACTGAACATCCCTTTTCCGATCTGTCCTCTAGTTACCTGTGGGTCTACGAACTATACATACACAGACAGTGAAGCAAATGAGAGATGTTGCTTGCCAGACCATGTACACTATGGAGGAACTATTAAGTGAGGCGAGGCGTGTTCAGGCTCGAGATGCTCATGTCCAATGGCCAGAACATGAATTAACTGTGTTTGGAGACTACAGCAAAGTTGCATTGGACCATAGCTACAGTGCGACCGAACCACCACAAGAAGATGTTATTGAATGTATTGAAGATAGCTCTGAAGTAGTTGCAGATCAATTCACACAATCTACACCCGCCAAACATTTGCCACCAAAAAACCTGTCGACATTGTTGTGTTCTCCCATCAATGTTGAAGTAATAGATGTCGAAATGACAGAGAATGAACCAGCCGCAGCATCCATAGACGCATCAGAACTTGATATCAGCGATATTACTTTCCAATGTGTTAAAATCTCTACAACGTCACAGGCTGAAACAACGTTGATGCAGGATGACAGTCTAATGAAAGAGAGCAAATACATTGTATTCGACAGTTGTTTGATGGAAATTATAAGTATGCTGAAATGTGTGCATTCCATTTGAGGGAAAGTATGTGGGAATCCATTGATTAATGTGACTCATCAAATAAAAGGCAGTAATGTCAAAATAAATGCCGCCTGTAGATTAAATCATAGGTTCTCATGGTCTGCACAACCGATGCTGGGGAAACTGCCAGTAAGCAATCTACTGTGTGCAGCTGCATCACTTTTTAGTGGCTCCAGTTTTAGAAAGTTAGAGGCTTTCTTTCAGTTTGTGGGACTCCATTTCATTTCTAAAGCGCTGTACTCCATATACCAACGTGATTATCTGTTTCCGGCCATTAGTGATGCTTGGAAAATTGAACAATTGTCTCTAGCAAGTACATTCGAAGGCAACCGATTCAGGCTAGCCGGCAATGGACAGTGCGACAGCCCTGGATTTTCTGCCAAGTACTGCACCTACCACTTTCAGGACATGGATAGTAAGAAAATTGTGAGTTTGGTGGTCGTGCAGGTAACACAATGTACATCGTCAGTGGCCATGGAGAAACTAGGATTTATAAAATCAGTGGAATATCTACAATCAAGGGGAATGCACATCGACCTCATAGCCATGGACAGACACGTTTCAATTGCCAAGACAATGAGAGAGCAGTTCCCACATATTAAACATCAATTTGACGTATGGCATCTTGCTAAATCAATCAATAAGAAAATCTCGGCTGCAGGGAAAAAAAAAGGTCTTGAAAGTATTTTGCAGTAGTCCCATTCTATCACCAACCATCTTTGGTGGAGCTCAAAAACTTGTGAAGGGTCAGAGGAAATACTACTTGAAAAATGGCAGTCACTGATGCACCACTGTACCAACGTTCACCGCTGGACAGCAAATCAACATTTCCACCAATGTGAACATGGCCCTTTGTCCCCAGAGGAGGCACGGAAAAAGAAGTGGTTGATTCCATCTTCACCGACACACAAAGCCATTGAGAAGATGGTTTTCGACAAAACTCTATCAAGAGATTTGAGAGGAGGTGTTCCACAATATGTGCCTAAAGTACAGGCCAAAGCACTTGCATTTTAGCTTTCGGGGCATGAAACATCGCACTCTACTAGCGGTCTTGGCCCATAACAGCAATGTCGGACGTGAACAATCTAGGACTAGGGGTAAAGTAAGGATGCCTCGCTACACTAAGGTGTTTTCAAAACGAAGTAAGCAATGGGTGATCAAACCAGTCTATGATGAAATGCAGTTCGACTTTGTGAAAGGCCTTATTGTTGCTGTGTTAGAGAAGCACAGATATGGAATTTTGGACGTTTCTGTGCAGAGCAGTGATCCATTGCCACCGAACATTGCGACTGTGCCATGCCCACCCGAAGCACAGCTGGTTGTGAAGTACAAATCCCGGTTTAAATAATTGCAATACGATTGTCTTTTTGTAAATAAATGTTATTGTACAGTGTACCTGTAACCCTAACCCCTACCTTCACCATCATGGGTGGCGAACAAGCTGGATGTCATCTTTGAATTCTCTCTATTCACCTCATATATGTGTATGCATATATTTTTCTCATGTCTCATCTCATGTAAATGTAAATGCTGTGCACTGTTAACGGAGGGGAGGCGTGCGTATTGCAAATAATAAAACAAACAAACAAACAATAAATCTCACTTTTAACTCAACTCCTGTGGTACTTTATACTTTCCCTGACCTTCCGCCAAAAATTAAATGTCTCAATTTGGGCTGTAAAGCTCGCAGACAACGGGGACAAAATTGGGGCACTTAAAACGCGCCAAGCGGGCCGTGACATTTGGGAGAGAAGCCAGTTTGCATTTGCACATTGAGGCGCACTACATAGACGGATTCTAAACTTCAAGTTCTCACAGATGTCTATACTACGTGATGTTGCAAATAAAGAATGCGAAGGACAGCGGCTTTGATTTTCAGCTCGCGCCCAGATGAGGCCCACAAGTCGCACTGGAAGTATAACGGTCTATTGTTTTTTGACCTTGAGCCAGGGACCATGCCGAAAGAACTACATTTGAAGGGGGTGCGCAATAACGTAAGAGACGATAAGGCAGAAAATTCAGAAACTAGACCAAGTTTCATTTTAGTTCAGTATATGAAAAATCGTTGTCAAGAGCACGGTCCGTTTTTCAGACTGCATTACGAAGAGACACAATGGAAATTTCAAATATAATGTAAGTAAATCTTTACACGCTTTTATACCGGAATGAAAATTTAATGAATGGATGCATGAATAAATGAATGAATGAAGAGCTAGGAAAAACAAGGAAAATGTGTTCGTAGTGGGCACATGGGCATGCAAGTCCACTGGTCTCACCGATCTCGGTCCTTGGCCCAGCCACTTTTCCCTGCACTGCCTACCTGCACTACGGGACTGTCTCTGTATCCTTCAGCCCCTTCTCCTGGCATTTACCTTGCACTTGCCACCAGCTGGCCCTATTATTTAATTTGTATTCAACTAACCATGTACAGCACTTTTACCCCCACTTTCCCCCTTCCCCATGCGCGATCAGAAAGACACCTGGCCTAGTAGGATCGTTGTCTGTCTGCCCTTGTTCCCCACCTGCCTCGTCGCGCCTAGAAACACTTGAGTATAGGTGCATTACAAATGCCATATCATATATCATACCATTCCTCACGCATGTAGACTAACTGTCGTTTATCATTGTGTGTTGGCCTTGATTTATTTCGTTACTTTTCGCATTGATTTTAGAGCCGAACATACTCCATTGAACTATCCTTGCAAGCAAATAGTTTCTGATCGGCTGTAATAAATAAAATGAGTAATATTAATGAAGATCGGCTGGCGAGACTAATTATAATTTTTTTGTTTTCATAACAGGTATTTGCTCCCCTTCTGCCATCGGTTTGAGCCACCAGCAGATGGCTTTTACAGTAGACACCTACAGCTTCGTGTGAACAACTGGAGCACACTGACAATTTTATGGGACGATCGCCAAGGGCCCACATGCCCTTACGCTGTACTAGTGGCTAGAAGCAACATATCAACATTTACGATGGACTAGTGCCTAGTTGATGGAACAGCCTTGCGGTTCACCGTGCTTCCAAAGTGCTTCTTTTAACGAAAAGCAACACCCTGTGTACCATGGCGGATACAGATAAAAGAAAATAAATTGCTTCCGGAGTTCATATGGCAATTGCTGAATATTCTCTAAACATTTAATGTCAAATAAATGTACTTTACCAAATGTACCATGTTACTGTTTGATTTTAAAGTACAGTTTCATATTCCGAATTGTGGCGCGCTGTGTTGTGAGATGGTCTGTGTTGGTTTCCGGGTTCTGTGTGGAGTCGCGTAGAAGACGACTGGGCGTGTTTGCCTATGCAGCACAGTAACGTCACGGAGAGAGGCGGGGAATATGAATGTTTGGATAATGTCAGGCTCAGGGGTGGGGGAATTGATTTAGTGCCGCAGAAGCAGGTCAGCCAGGGCGATGCGGCAAGTGATTGTTTTCGCGTGCGTTTAATGGATGAAAACTCGGGTAAGGTCCATAGGAAAGTTTTCTAAAATCGAGCCACTTAGGCTTAAAAAAACATGGCCGACCCGTAGGGACAATAAACATTTTTACTAGACCATGCCTTTAAGGTTCCCTCTAGTACTAATGGGAACACGTCCTTATAGAGAAATAAAAGGAACTCCTTGCGTATATATCAGAAATTGTTTAATTCACAATCCTTAAAAAATGTGCTTTTGATAATGAGGCAAACAAAAATAGCAATAGGCCATTAAGTATACATGTGGCAATGCATTTTGGTAAAAACCATCTTCAGGGCTGTACACTTATCATGCTATAATTTGCAAACCGTTATTAATTTGCTATTGTATAGATATCACAGAGGGCTTGGCACCAGGAAGTTACTTTTGTAACTTTTAGTTCAACCATTGAATTTGGTTGAGATTACCCTGATTTCATACATGCTGATACGGCACTTCTTTGAATGATTTGCGTACAGCCCATTACGCTCACCAAGACGTCCACATGTTGCCATGGAGACTTGATATTTAGAATTTGAAATTCCAACATTTTTGAAAAAACGAACACTATAAAGATTAAGCACCACCCAGTATTAGGAGTAGTGTGGTCCCTATGGAAGAAGAATAGCCTCAACGAGAAGCTTTCATCCTGGCTCTACCCAGTGAGCTCTCCATGGGGTACGCCCTTAGACCTGGGGAAAAAGGGATTCAAAAGGGTTTCAAACACGCTCAAACATGATCTGATAGGGGGTTTCAAAGGGCAGAACAACTCTTCCAGGAAGGGGAATTCAAAGATTATGAAACATTGAGAGAAGCACTGGGAGGAGATGTCTTTAGTGTATTCGACTATCTGCATTTGAAAGGTATCTATGCAAATCCCAAACTTTTCCCCAATCTAGCTCGCCCCTTTACAGCCATTGAGAAGGTCATTAATGAGGCCACTACCAGGAAAGGGATTATATCCAAGATGTACAGGGTGCTGGTGACAGCTGACCTCTTGGGGAGACAAAACTTCAAACAAAAATGAGCTTCACAGATAGGCAGGGAAATACCCGAGGACACATGGGGGAAGGTTTATGAAATATTGTTCCATGACAATCTTATCACTGCCACAATAGAGCACAACTTTAAAATTGTACATGAGTGGCATTTATCCCCGCAGAGACTATAGAAGATGTTTCTGGAGTTTCCACGTTCTGCCCCAGGGCGTGCAGTCAACAGGCTTCATCGTACCATCTTTGTTGGTCATGCCCCAAGATCCAGATGTATTGGGTGGAGGTCCTTAGCTGGATAAAGGAGGTCGCAGGAGTAGCCCTACACCTAGACCCCCTGCAAATGCTATTAGGTGTCCCGGCAGAGGAAAGGGAGGAACACTGGCTACCAAGAATGTGCAAGGCCATGTTAAGAGCCGGAAGGGTGGCAATATCCAAGAGATGGAAGAGCAACTCTGCCCCCACGAAAGCGGACTGCATAAATAAACTTTTATAATGGAAAAGCTCATGGCAGTGGTAAATGATGGCTTGGAGGCCTTCCACACAGACTGGGGTATGCTGAT
This sequence comes from Ambystoma mexicanum, assembly GCF_040938575.1. NCBI lineage: Eukaryota > Metazoa > Chordata > Amphibia > Caudata > Ambystomatidae > Ambystoma > Ambystoma mexicanum. Next base: position 454,074,562 of record NC_090933.1, on the reverse strand, counting down.
TTTTAAGTGGGCTAACACCAAAACTAGCCCTTAAACTGGCGTCATGGGCAGGCAAGAGGCTGGTGTATGTAGTCCAGTAATATGTATGTTACCAAGGTGGGATTTGTGAAAGGAGACCTAGGCACCTGATATGGAGCGCCCTCGCATTCCATACGTTGACACGCACCTTGCATGTTTTAATTATTCGCGGGCCCTGTGACATATACCCTATCCACCCTGTCTAGTGCAAGTTTATTTCCCGGGGAGAGGGGTGGGAGGAGGGGCGGGGTGGTTGGGCATGGAACTCAAGTGATGATGTAAATGCTTTTGTATTTTGATCTGTGGTCCTGCTATTTACAAAAACATTAATAAAATCCAAGTTTAAAAAAATAAAGTTGGGGCCTGCAACTCGAGTCTCTCAAGATGCTTTGGACTGCAACTCCTAACATAATGCTAGCTATGACTGATAGGAGCAATTGTCCAAAACATCTACACTTATTGGTTTTCAACTTTTAATGTTGGATTAGACTATAATTAATTACATGGGAGTAAAGACCATTAAACAAACCACTCTAGTCTGTAATTGATCAACTTGTAATGTCGTAATGTTCATGGAAATGCCTTGTCCACCCCAAACGCACAACTCCCTCTGAGATCTTCAGAAGTTGGCTGCGAGCAGGCAACAAACACCCATTGAGCAGCTGATTAGTATCCACACAACCTCTGTGTCTTGGGGGGCAGGGTAACAATCCCTTTCATGGAACACTATCGTGGAAGTGAAGGCACAAATCTCATAGCAGTTGCCTCTGGTGGGGAAGGTCAAAGTCTATGGTGCCTGGTCCCCAATCATCCATTATCTAGAGTCCCATTAAAGAGCCATTAATGCCAGTGGAGCAATTTAGTTAGTTGTGAATGTGACTCTCTGCTAACAGAGTACTCAGAGAACATTCATGGGAAACAGTTGAGGGGAGGACAAGAGACAATAAGAGTGTGTCACCGTCTAAGTCATGCTATAACTACGTAAAAACACACCAGAATAATTCTGAATGTGTTACTGTCTGAGCGACATGGGGGTATGTGATGTACTGTAACATGGGGTGCTGGCAAAACTGTATTGTTACTGTATTATCCAGATTTCAGGCACAGCCAGTGATAAGTGACATATCAGCCAATACACAAGACACGTTGTTTCAGTGACTGAAATCTGGTTTCTGACCAGGTGCAGAGCGTGTGGGTGGTGTAATAAACAAAAACTATAAATTAAAACAAATCACATGGGCAGATTTATGATATAACAACTAAAAATACAGTGGCTACATTGTATGTGGGTATGGTAGCTCTCACAAGAGTCACACACGTTGATAACCTGTCTGTGAGGTTTATGGAATCATGGTCATAGCAACCTCAGATAGATCATGTTGCCTGCAGTTTAAAAGAATGGAACATGGTATTTTTTGCATTGCTTTACTAAATATGGTGGTCAGGCTGTTATTCCAGCTTTAAAAGGCTATGAGGCTAAAAGTGTGGGTCTTGCAATATATGGTTATGGAGTGTGGGCTATTAGTGGCCTTGATCAGATAGCACTTACAGGAGTGAACATTTCCAAAAGCTATTTTGGGAGTTTCCCCAGCAACGGCAGAGGAATTGTTAGACTACAGTTTCTTTAAACTTCATGTTGCGCCCCCACGTTTATGGGTTTCTGTATGGAGCAATGAACACACAACATTAAATACATTTATTTTAATTTTAAGGGGCGTTCCGAGCTTAGGAAATGCCCAGAACATTCCCTGGTTGTGAAAAGCACTTTTTCAGATATTGATCTGTCTCATTTGTTTTCAGAACCCGACTTGACCGCAAGAGTTCTGAGTGTGTGCTCAGCAAAGCTATATGTTTAAATAAACATGCGATTTTCATGTGTTCGGGGACCTGACACTAGCAGTCAGTGCTTATCTTCCGCAGCAACATGAAGTGGAAGCGGCAAGGGTGAATTATGTATCACTTGTATCTAATAGTTATGCAAGAATTAATCACTAAACCTGGGTTTCACCCGCTTCCCCTTGCCACTAACACAAGGGTTTGGAATACGTTGAAAGCGAATGTTTGTGCACGCGATAATATGTCTATAGATTCTAAGATGCACACGTTATTTTTTGTAAGTGATATGGATTACTGCAAAAACGTTACTTGATCCCTCTTCTGAATTGTAAATATTGTCGAGCATCATGTTTCTACGTTATGCAAGCTCAAGATTTTGGCGTCTGTGTAGCGTTGGGATGTTTTTTAATTAATGTAATGTATATTAGTAAAATGTTGTCTGTTTTGGTATAGTTTTATTTATTTAATATTTTCCTTGATCTAAACCGTTGGCAATATGCTGTGTCTATCACACGTGTAAGCCACTTGCTGGCTGAACTTGTGGGTTAACTGCACTTCCACCTTCCCCTCCCCCCTGGCTCTTCTCCCCTTCTCTCTTCCACACACTTGCACGATCTGAATGACAAAAGACCTAGTAAGATCGTTATTTTGTTCTCCATTGTTTTCCCCCTCCTTGTCTTGTCGCGCCTAGAAACACTTGTGAACAGGCGTGTTATAAATGCCATATCATATCATATGCCGATACTCTATAGGATATTGATTTTTATTATGTGCTTTGTAAAGTTGTATGAATTTTATATTCCAAATGAACTTAATGATAATGAACATGGATGGATGGAGCAGCAATGAGCCTTACATAATGTCGTATGGTACAATGTGATTGCCACTTTTGTAGCCAAGTACATTGTGATGCCCAGGGATGTATTGATGTTCTCTGATGCTTTGCTGGGCATCATCCTCATGGCATTGGTTTTGCCTCCGGTGACAAGAAGTCAATGCCGATGATTTTCGACTGTCACCACCACCAACACTTTCAGGAATAGACTTTTTTAAAACATGCATGTTGGTGTTTTTGTTTTGATTGCTTAAAAAAATGAAAATACAAAGAAATTATGGAGCAAATGAATGTGTATAATATGGTGCATACAGACACCACAGTTTGGGTTGCCATTTGTAACCATTCTCACAGAATGTCTAACTTGTTGGTATATTGGCTACCTGTTTGGAAGCATAATGCAATGTTAACATCCAGCAAAGTGCTCAACACCACCTCTGGCCACTTGCAAGGTATTACTGTGTGAAGTAAATGGTCCCTCTAATTAATTTTCCCTACATGTGGACATTGTTTGTTGTCTTTCACACATTGTTTCCAGTGTGAGCAATTGATTAATGAGGTAATGAGGTAAGCCACTTTGTGAAAATGCGTAGTGAGCTATCTTCTCTGCACTTCTCGGAAAATCGTATGAAAAGTGCATTTTACAGCCTTTGTCTTTCCAAATATATTGGCTAAAAAACAAATGTGTTGTAGTTCGTTCTACGAGAGATCATTAACCAATCCAAGACCTCATGGCCTGCCACAGTACCTAGAAAAAGTGCACCCGTAAAGAGAAATATATGTTTGTTCTAAAAGAAATCATTGCATGCTCAATATTTATAATTCGGGGTTTACCCTTGTTTCTTTATTTTTGTCCAATTCCCAAATACTGCTCAGAGACTATGCACACCTGTTTATGCCACTGGGAAAACAGACAATGTTTTATCACTTATCATAACTCGTGTGGCTGTCAAAATTCAGATATGCTACTTTTTTGCCATAAGAATGGAAAGCAAAGGGAGTATACCAGAACACATGCCAATAACGGTACCCTTGCCTTTGAAATAGAGTAATTTGGAGGCCAGAGAACATGCCTCTTATGTGTCAGGCAAATACTTGCATCAGAAGAGCAGCCCACATGCTAGCTACCCACACTCTGTACAGTGCTCCGCTGCTCTCGAGCTAGGACCGCGCTTTAAACAATCAAAACAGAGGCGTGGCAAAATGCACTTGTAACCAGCAATACGGATGTGAACCATACCAGTTACATTTCTCCCGAAAATCAGGCAAATACTCCCAACATAGAAGATTGGGAGTAAAAATATGTCCAACAAAAAATGGACACATACTGGTGCTCCAGCAGAGCAATGGTATGTGGTAAAGTGGTTTAATAATGCTACTGCCTAATCTGAATAGGAACCTTAAGGAAATAAACATTTTTAATAAACACAAATTAAAAGGTGCAAAGAAGTTTGGATTACCAAAAGCTATCAGTTGTAGAGTTACAATGTATTTCCACTCACCTAAACAGTACCTCGAATGGCAACGTGAATTACGTTTTTAGTTCCTGAGAAGTCATTTGATTCCATACTGCCAAGAATGTGAAGTAAAATATTATGAGAGCCATGCTTGTAACCCTGTTATGGGAAGTAAAATGACTGAACACAGAATGTAGCCTATAGTTGGTTGTTTTCCCACCCTTCCTCACCCCCAGCTTGAACAAAATTAAACAAATACCCAAGGGACACCCCGTTAAAGAAATCACAAAGGTTTGCCCTGTAAGTTTAAAGGAACACCACTCAGAGAAATAACACATAAATGCCTTGCCTTGTAACTAGGTGTCTGTCTTCTGTAATTCACTGTTAACTGTTTGTTAGGGAGATTTATCATTTTTATGCTTCATCCTCTCACTTTGTGAGACCCCAAACCCTTTTTGCAGAACCTCTGGACTTTTTTCTTTAATCCTGAATTAGTGGAGCATTTTTCCACTCATTCATTCTTCTAGGCTCTGTCTTTTGGAACTCTATCCTTTTTATTCTACCTGCACTATGGAGTCTATTTTTCACCATTGCTGTTAACGGGATCTGTACTTTACTATTGCAGCAGGCAGCCCCGTATGGGCAATATTGCTGGGGACCCTTGGGGTCCTCCTTTTGTGATTCTTTTATTTTTCTTAGAGGAACTACAGTTCTTACTTAGTTTATCTCCCAAAACTTTGTAGTCTAAGAGATTTGCATACCTTATGTAGAGGGTTCCATGTCATTTCATCGCAGGATGTTTTTTTGCAGGGTTTTTAACTGCAATTTCTTTTTAACGAAAAAATCCATCAATTTTTTTAACAATTATTTTTGGGGGGGTGACCCAACCCCCCCATTTTCTTTAATTTGTATTTATCCCCAAACACCCACACCCCATATATATAATTTACTAACTTCCCCTGAAAAATTCGATGGGTTTTTTCAAAAATAAATTTGCGGCAAAAAACCCTGCGAAAAAACATCCGCGATGAAAGGACGTCGTACCATGTGGAGTACCAAAGAGATACCTAGTATCCCCCTTCTCTCTGCGCCTGTGACTTTTTAGTTACATAGACAATTTTCTAGTTATGGCTGGTGGCAGTGGACATGTTCTACCAACTATTGTGTAAGGTTTATACAGCAGGCTATGTCTATAGCCTCAGTAGTGCACAATAGGGGCATCCAAGTACCAACTTCGGGCCTGTGTTCTTTTTTTCGCAATTACTAGTGTAGTTGTTCTTTGCTAGCTCTTCTTCTACCCTTCTGGGGGGGAGGCCTGTGGGTGTGCTTTGCCTTTTGCGACGAACCCTTGGGTGTCCCTGCCTAGGCTCCAGAGTGTCTGGGCAGGCAGGAAGTGGGGGAGGAGTTTTCCACCCCTTGTCCTTTGTCTGCCCGAGGGCCTGAATAGAGCCAGCTTCCACTGGTGGTCTGTCTGTCCTGATTGGACAGCCAAACGCTGCTTTCTGTAAAATGCTGAGAGAGATTGCAGAGAAGTGTGTGCTGGGATTGTATAAAAGGTGCGGCTTCTGGAGTGAAAAGCAAGTCGACCACTGGAAGCTGAAATAACCAAAGAAGAAGACAAGCACAGATGCCTGCAGACTCTTTCCAGCAATGTGAAGTGTCCACTGATGTCCTGACTCCATTTTCTGTGCAACAGAGGAGCTCTGAACAGGATGTCTCCTTCCCTTTGCCTAGTGGAAACAACTAGTCCCAAGTCAATCTTTGATTTGAGCCATTTCCCAAGGTCCTGTGAGTTTCCAGAGCTGTGGAACCCCAATCCCAGGAGACCTGCTGTCCATATTGAGTGCATTATTGTGGAAAGGCCAAATCCATCCAAATCTTTGCTGAGCCCTCAAGGAAACTCCACAGATCTGATCAAACTCAACCAGACCACCTCATCTGAGGGCGGGACTGCAGGAAGCTAAGAAGATTGACCTGGTGAATTGCGTCCTTTGTTGGTGCTGCACAAAAGGCAACAAAAACACTGATAGACCAGAGCAGTTGCTGAAAGCTGTGCCAGACAGCCTCCCTCAAGACCGCTGCTGAAAAACCACATCCATTTTCCTTCCTTCAGTAATCAGACCAAGGAATGCGGACGTCAGGCCCAGAGCTGCAACATCACAGAGCATCCATCACAAACGTTTTCTTCTAACCAAAGGTAGTGTGTGCAAAAAGGTATTGCTTACCTGATTCCAGAAAGTCACTCCAGAGCTTTGAGCCACCCCTCTTATCTCTGACTGAAGTCGCTGCATGTGTCCCTTCAGTGAGTCCTTTAACAGGGTCTCCAACATTGTTTAAGCCTTCTTGTATTTTCCTTCCTAGAGAGTAGAAAGTTTCCACAGGAACTTTTGATTTCAACTGCTTTGCATAACTTTAAGCGAGCTGCCTTTTAGCTAGGGTTGCGTTTTTGACTTTAAAAGACTTGCTTTGCTGCAAAACAGCCTCTAGAAACTGAAGCTCTAAAACACAGACATATTTAAAGGCTCAACGTGTTATGTATTTGGTGTTAAATAATGTAATGAATCTGTATATGCATAATTATTTTGTTGAGCAAATAGTATTCTTTGCAATATACCCTCACCCGATTATTGTTTAGTGAAACCATACATTTAAAGTTCTGAGTTACCAAAGCATTCATTAAAATGTATGCAGATTTCCTGAACAACAATGTAGATATATGAATATCTGCGGGCCAAGTTCTATGTATGAGTAGTTAGAAGAATATGTTCATATCCATAATACTTTGCAGGCCATGACAATGATATTGCAAAGTTGCCCTCCCCTTGTAGGCTACTGTTAGCACTGTTAAAATAGGAGAGGCTGAGCATTAAATATTTCTGCCCATTAAATTTAAAGGCCAAATGAATAGTTTTGCAAGATCGCCCTCATATAATTGGGCTAATGAAAATAGAGCTGAATGAAAATATTTACGAATTTAGATTTGCTAAAAGAGAAAGCAAAAGCGGGTATCTGCTGTGGCGTGTGCCATAATGATTGAGAAGACAACCTCTACCCATCCTAAACTCCATAATATGGGCCATACATTCTCATGAGCATTCTCCACAAAGTCTTTGGCGGCTCCATATTCAAAAGTTCTTTCCCTAAAGCCTGCATTTCTTTTTACTTATTTATTTTTACTTATTTGGGCTGTCAGGGGCCACAGGTGTATTTACCCCTCACTTCTAGTGTTTCACTGTTGATTCACAGTCCTAGGTGTATTTTTTCCAATTTGCTCCTTGTTGTGCTTCCTGGAGGATTGGATTTGCTGAGACCCTTTTGTTCAGCACTAGGGTGCTCAATGTGCAGCCCCCCAGTGCCCCATTCTGAGTGGATGCTTAGTTGCTAGGTTAAAAGTTATATGTTAGCCTTGCAAATATCATGTCTGCTCCCCACTTGTTCCACTGTGTTTGATATGTGGACCACTTGATAAATTATTGTTGATTTTGTAGGGTCTAATTGCTAGGTGGTGGGTAGGGTGATTTTTCTCACATTATAACATCTTTGTGATGCAACTGAGATATGTTGTACCTAGCCTAGTTGCTTACTGGGCTATATTATATGTACGGTGCTTCTCTCAATTAAAAAGAAAACATGGAAATAGACTGTGTGCACCGCCAATGCTGTTCTGACTGGCACTCACTGGCAAGCTCACATGTGCACAGCTTAGAGTGAACATAGCCACGCACCCTTTCAAATGGGCTCCATCGCTATTATGTGCGAATGATCAACACGCCTTGGCATTGTCGAACACTCTTACCGAACTAGGCCTTATGCAAAGAGTTAATCAGCCTACTCATGATAAAGGCAGAACCCTAGACGGGTCACTGATCTTAACTTGAGACAGCTATCACTTCCATTGAACCTCAGACTTGGACAGACCATTACTTACTGTCCTTCACTACACTAGCAAGTATACAGACTATCAGGTCTAACCTAATAGCTCCTTCACTCCTCACCAGGAATAAACTGAACATTACAGTGGACAAGTTATTGCCACATGTGTTCCCTATCCTAAACTGCATGCTGGCCACCTCTGACCCAGCCATGCTCTACAATACGATTCTTCTATAACACAAGCATTCAATATTATTGCCCCGCTTAAAATGTGTAGAGGTAAACCCAGAGCTCACCTGAATTCTTGTTTTACACCTAAACTAAAAGCCTTGCAGGCAGAAAAAGAAGAGCAGATAGCCCCGGAGACGGCACATCAGCCAGACACCCTGCTGGGGTTAATTATGAGGGTCGTAAGGTAGCTCGGAGGAGCAATAACTCTTTGACCCCCCCGAGCAACTTGGAAAGGGAGGATACTGCTCCCCAGGGAACAAGCGACCCTGTCGCCAGGCTAAAAAGAGCCTTCCTGGAAAAGAAAAAAGAATGCCAGGACAGACCCCCGGCCCCAGGGGTGAATAATCCAGGGGGCAATGATGAAGGCTACATGCCTGATGATGAGGGAGAAGAGGAGATAGACTCTTGTCAACAGATCGATGAGGAGGCCGACCCTCAAGAGGGATATAACACGGCTGACATGTTTGACCAGGAGGCCATCCGGCACCCGAAATCCTCTGGGTGGGTGCCACCCCCCAGAGTAGCGACGTACATGGCACAGCACATACAAAACCCGCTAGAGCGAGAAGTAAGATCTTGGATGAGAGCAGAATGCCCCAGGCCAGACCTACCGTGGAAGCCAGCAGAGATACCAGATCTAGACCCTAAGATGGTCACATTTGTAACTAAGACTGCACAAGACATTAGAAAACGAATTGACCGTGCATGGCGAGGGTGCCAGGACAAGCTCCTCGATATGGCAGGTCCCTTAGCCAAAATAATGGATCTGGCAGAGAGGGCGAAAAATACAGGTTCCCCAGTGGACGTTCCTGCGCTGGCAAACTGGGCCCAAAGAGCGGTTTGTCTCCTCGGGAACGCAAATTGTGCGATGTCATCAGAAAGGAGAAGAGGTGTTTTGCTTAAAATTGACAACAAACTAAGCGACCTAGCCTCGTACGAAGCGGGGGAGAACTCCAAAGGCCAATTATTTGGCGAAGCATTCGCTAAGGAAATGTCCCAGTTTGTGGGCACTTATTCAGCGCTGGAAAGAGCCCAAAGTTCTATAAAGAATTTTTTTCCAGGGCGAGTTTTTTACGGGACCGGACGACAGAGGGGTCGTGCGTCTGGTCATTTCAATTACAACCGCAGACCCCAGGGGCTGCGCGCCCAGTACTGGGAAGGGAAACAAGACACCTTCTTCCCGACCAGATCCAGGTTCCCCAGGGGTTGTAGAGGAAGAGGATTCTAGCGCTAACCTAGTGCATCAGGAGGTGAGTGCAGTGTGCATGAGAGTAGGAGGGAGAACCCTTAATTTTCTGGATGCATGGAAAGTGTTGTCGCACGATGCATGGGTGTTGCAAGCAGTAGCAGGGCTTCAGCTAGAATTTGTGGGAACCCCCTTTCAGACTTCAGAGCCACGTCCCATTCACATGGCAAGCAAAGAGTCAATACTTTTGCACAGCGAACTGCTCAAATTGAAAGACAAAAACGCTATAGAGCGAGAGTCGCAGGGCGAACCAGGGTTCCTCAGCAACCTGTTCCTCGTTCACAGAGGGGACAGGATACGGCCAGTAATAAATTTGAAAAATTTGAACGAGTGGCTAGTATACAACCACTTCAAGATGGAGGGTATCCATTTGCTTCGGGATCTATTCCGATAGCTCGGGAATATCGGAAGTATCTCCGATTCCGATGGAACGGCGAAACATGGCGCTTCTCATGTCTACCATTCGGCCTGGCATCGGCTCCCTGGGCATTCACAAAAGTGATGAAACCCGTGGCAGCTGCCATAAGAGAGAGAGGTATCCGTATTATAATTTATCTAGATGATATTCTCGTCCTAGGTGCGGATAGAATGTCTCTCACCAGGAGTGTCCAGTGGATCTTCTCGCTCCGGTCATCACTAGGATTTGTAGTGAACTTAGACAAATCCCAATTGACACCCGTCCAGTTCATAGAATTCCTGGGGCTCGAACTTCCACAGTGCAAAGTAAGAGCTATATAGAGGGAGTTCAAGCTCATGATAGCGAAGAAAGTAATTTCGCTCAGGAACCTGGCCAGAGTAGTGGGTCTGCTTGCATCCTCTATTCAGGTGATTTTTCCTGGTCCCCTTCACTATCGAGCCCTTCAGAGGCTAAAAATACGGCACCTACAAGGAGGACTGGGTTATCATCAATTGGTGACGCTAGATGCCGAAGCCATTACAGAGCTGCACTGGTGGCTCAAGAATATGGAAGCCTGGAACGGCTGAGCTATTTTCGGAGACTCCCCAGACCTCATCATAGAGTCAGGTGCGAGCAGATCAGGCTGGGGAGCCCGATGCGAGAACTTAGAGACAGGAGGGAAATGGTCTGAACAGGAATCTGCGCCTCCACATAAATTGTCTCGACTTGTTAGCAGGCTCCTTCACGGTCCACGCTTTCACGAAGGACAGAGTAAAGTGTTGCGTGCTGCTCAAGATGGACAACATCTCGGCAGTACGGTATATCAACAAATTAGGGGGAACAAAGTCCAAACTCCTCGCAGAATTGGCGAAGGACTTCTGGCATTATTGCCGCCTGAATCAGATATCAGTCTCAGCCTAATACCTACCAGGCGCTCTCAACGAAGTGGCGGACTGGAACTCACGATATCTTGTGGATTCCAGCGACTGGATGCTACATCCTCGAATATTCAAGGAGCTACAGAATCTCTGGAGTCCCTTTCATATAGATCTATTTGCGTCCAGACTGAACGCACAGATTCTGATTTACTTCAGCTGGAGAATAGACCCGGGTGCAGCTGGCACGGATGCGTTCCTTCAGCCATGGCACGGAGCAATACACTATGCCTTCCCTCCGTTTCTCATGATCACAAGGGCATTAGCGAAGATCCTAAGAGAATAGGCGCAAGTAATGATCATACTCCCCATTTGGAGATCGCAGCCCTGGTTTCCAGTAGCGATAGAACTTTCTATTGATTTTCCGAGGACAGTTCCTCATTGACCAGACCTTCTTCTCAACCCAGCCGGACAGAGCCACCCGCTAATAACGGAGGGCAAGTTGAGGCTGATGGCCTGCAAGGTTTCAGGAGAAAATGGGACTTGCCAGGCATTTCGCAACTCACTCCAGATAGCTTCAGAGACTCCTGGGCACCTTCCACCATCAGGAGCTACAATGCTGCTTGGAATAGTTGGACCCAGTGGTGTTCAGAGCAGAGTCTGGATCCCGTTTCTGCCCCTGTAGTGCAGATACTCAATTTCTTAGGGAAAAAATTTCAGGAAGGTAGCACCTTTAGAACCATAGGAGTATTCAGATCAGCTATTTCAGCAGGACACAACAGAATAGAGAATGCCGCCGTTGTCGAGCACCCCACAGTACTGGAATTATTGAAAGGAATGAAGCTTAAGAGGCCTCCCGAACCAAAATACGCAGTACTGTGGGACGTCAGGCATGTTTTCTCTCTGTTCCTCGCATGGCCCGAGAACAAGCACCTTTCTCGATCCCAGTTGTCAGGGAAATTGGCCATGCTGTTATACCTCACGGCGTGCCGTAGAGTTTCCGATGTCAAAGCACTAGAGATAGATAGGAAAATATTCTACCCAGAGGGAGTGGCCTTTACTATCGCTAAACGAACAAAAACAGATTCTAAAATGACATCCTATCCTTATTTTGTGGAGAATAAGAAGCTGTGCATAGCGCAATGCATTAAGGATTATGAAACCGCGACGGCGCATTTAAGACCGAGGGGAGTTATCCAGTTGCAACCGTGACAATTGCCAGATGGGTGCGAGAGGTTATGCATTGGGCAGGGATTGACCTAACCCTCTTTGGCGCACATTCTGCTAGGGGCACGATGGCTTCCAAGGGCTTTTCAGCAGGGATGTCCCTTCAAGATATCATGAAATCAGCGGATTGGTCCTCCAAGTCCACCTTTAAGACATTTTATTTCAAACCAGTGTCAGACATAACTAATAGAGTGGTGGCGAGCTTTGACCAAGCATAATGCGAGCCTCCTGTCTTGTCATAGAATAAAGATTGCCCACGCTTACAGGTCAGGAAGTCTTCATTCTATTAAAGACAAGGAGGCGAGCATTATATCCAACCCAAAGTAAAGACAAAAGTTTAATTTATATGTGATGCTTGACATGTTCATCTCTGTCCACTACCCTCCCTGATGTATTATTATATGTTCCTCGCAGGAGACGACCAAAAGGCGACCTGATCAGAAGCTAATGATTGAGACAAGTACATCTGTCAGTAGTTCGAGAGGTTCAGAGACAAGTCTGCCGGAGGCCCAGTTACAGTTCTGTTGAAAAGACTTTTGTTGATGGACATTAAGGTTGTTCAAGTTCTTTTCGAAGTTGCATGGAAAAAGAAAGAGGAAAGCACCTGGAGAGAGGGGTTCTTATCGGATGACCTGCAGGCTGATAGGTGCAGGTTGGGAGGTCAGGACTACATAGACCCGAAGGATCATGGGTTCGGTAGTTTCAGCAGGACTCTAGAACCTTCCTGGTTTTACAGAACTTTAAAATTCAAATTTACACATCTTTGTGTTCCAAATGGACAGAAAAAAGTTATAAATGTTGTATTTTCAAAAGTTATAGTTGAAACGCTGTCGTGGCAGTAACAAAGAAAGAAAATTATGATGCTCGCCTCCTTGTCTTTAATAGAATGAAGACTTCCTGAGCTGTAAGCGTGGACAATCTTTATTGGCCTAGTGTTTAAACATATTCAACAATAAGTCCATCATCCAAAATACTGTTTCTAGGTCTTTAGGTTTAATGAAGGTGCACAACCTCTGGCATGTAATATGATACATTAGTACCCTTGGACGGGTGTGCAGCCAAACAGGATGTTTGGAAAGTGGGCTGTATTCACTAGTTAAAACCCCTATTCCGGGCTCCCTGTGTGCTGCAAGCACCTTCTCATCACCACATTTACCCTTCTCACATTTCCCTGTAGCTTGAATATTCACCCATCCATAGCATGGGTGTGGTGGGCTATGAAAAATCACTGTTGGGCTGTTATGAATTGCTGACATATATTTCCTGTACTGATAAACACAGAGAAAGACTTCAGGGCAATCCTGGGGCTGACCTTTGCAAACATGTGTTAATTTTCTTAATTAAAAATAGCCCTCATCATCTGCATGGTTGATGGAAGGGCTAACAGCATTTTTCCCCTCCACGGCTGGCTGACCCTCTCTTTACCAGCACTGTTGATCAAGGGACCCTTGATTCAATCAGGCACTTAATTTAGACAGTGGGATAATGTCAACATAGTTGACCTTCTCTATTGGGGAGTGATGCCTCATTGTCACATATAATGGGAATTCTTATCAAATGTTTTTGTCGTGACCTGGGAGTCTATAGACCACAGCACAGAGAAATGTAGTGTTTAGACATCTTATACATGTTAGCTTTAGCAGGGTTTTGATTTCAGCTATTTGTATGATAATGGTTTAGTCCGATTGGGATGTCCCTTCCCCTGGTGTATTGGTTGTCTTATTTGTTAAAATGTTGATACACCAGTAGAGAAGGAAGTATAAAGAAGGAAGAAGGAAGAAGGTGATGCTAATAATGAGAATAATGGTTAATCCTGGCACCTTATATATTAGTGAGATGTCCATATTATCGAAACACATTCTTCTCTATATCCTGATTAAGTCCAGTAAATCATGTATCCATGTTCTGCATATTTTTGGCTTCTTTTTGTAGCAACAATAATTCTCGTTTGACTTCCATAAGGGGTAAATGTACTTCTCCCAGGCCCATGAATTTGATTTCTTGTACCAGATCTTTCTGATGTTCTGTGGTCCAATGAATGGCTAATGGGTATTCCAACTTAATTTTCTTTATGTCTCTAATTGCTCCTAACTTCATAGACATCTGCCTAATCAGATATAATGATGAACTATTTGAATCGTTATTATTCGTTTCTCTATTTTATTTGTACTTCACTGTAAAAAGTCAGATTGTTCTGTATGGACATAGAGAAAGTCTTTAACATTCAGTTGACACATTCATATTTATAATATGTACATTTACAAAAGCATTGCAATTACTAATGCTTCCAAATAAAGAATGATATTTAACTGAAGAGATATCTCAAGTAAACTAAACAAAAAAACATTATGCTATTTGCGACTTTGGGCCTCATTACAAGGTTGCTGGTCCGGTAAAATTGATGCCGGTAGAGTAATACTGGCATCGTTTACCAGACCGGAGCATTACGAGCCGCAATGCCAGTGTCACCACCTCACCCTTGCCGGAATGAGCGTCGACCCGCGGATGCCATGCCAGTGACACTGGCATGCTGCAGTTAAGTGCACATTAAGAGGTGCATGGACATGCAATTACCGGCACGGCCATGCCGGTAATAAGGGATTCAATGATGCCGGTAACACCGGCATTGCAGTGCAGGCTTTAACAGTAATCAGGTGTGTACAAGCCTACCACAGATGCACACAATGAGCACACGTGGAAGCCATGGAGTATGGGACAGCACAAAAGGAGCACTCCCATCCACAATGCTACCGTTAGCACTTGCAGTACTGGAGCTGGAGGACATGCCAGTACTGCTACTCATTGTCGAGGCAGAGACGCAGAGAAGGCAGTGGAGGCGCAGGAGGAGAAGGAGGGTGAGAATGAGCCAGCACATACCCATTGTGCAGGCAGTTGTACCCCACAAGCAGCCAATCCCTCGCCTAAGGGCCGGCCCATTCAACCTAACCCCTGCTCAGACCCACACCCTGTACTGGCTGGACAGGGACACAATCACCACAATGGTGGACCTCATTCATGATGACCTGGTGAGCCTGATCAATATCCGGAGAGCCACCCCCCTAACCCCTCCTCCTTGCTGAAGGTTTTCTCTGTGCTACACTTCTTTGCCACAGGCACATATCAGCACACAGTGGGGCGGCTGCAAGTAATCTCACAACCCCGTTTCTCCCGTGTACTGACGCAGGTGGCAGATGCACTCCTGAAACACACAAGCAACCACATCAAGTTACCAGGGACTGCAATGAGGTGAATGCAACCAAAATAGTATTCTATGCACTGTAAGGCATGCCAAATGTAATCGGTGCCCTCGACTGCACACATGTGGAGCTAGTTGTGCGGCATGCTGTGGAGGTACTGTACCACAAAAGGAAACTGTACCATTCCCTCAATGTACAGATGGTGTGCGCTGCATGCAAAATCATCACTCATTGCTGTGCTAGATTCCCTGGCTCCACACATGATGCCATGGTGCTCCACAACTCCACGCTTCCCTGCTACATGGCACGACACGCTGCAGAATGTACCTGACTGCTGGGTGAGTGTAACCACAGGGCCATGCGGGGTGTTGAGTGGGGGGTGGGATTCCTAAGCATAGTGAACATGTCTTCTGGCTGGGATATGAGGGGTGGTCATTGGGGGGGGGGGATTCCCAAGCATAGTGAACGTGTCTGCTGGCTGGGATATGAGGTGTGTTCATTGGGGGGGGGATTCCCAAGCATTGTGAATGTGCCTGTTGGCTGGGACCTGAGGGGTGTTGGAAGATAGCATAGGATTGCATGCATGAGGAGCACAAGTGCACACAGCATGCATTAATCCATCATCACTCCTGCAAATAGGCGTAAACATTACCAGGCACTGGGTCGGGCAATAGAAGACAAAGTTGGATGAGGAATCAGATCTTGCAACCTTCACATTCCCGACCAGCACAACAACAACCACACACAATAGAATGGAAGAACACCACACACAGCATCCTGGGTGACACCAACTGTGACCTCAGAAAATTAAACAGAATGTGCATCACAGCCAATACCTGCAGATGTACAATGCCTACACAGCTGTGTGCACATGCAATGAACAGACACATTGTACACACCAGCACATGCATCAGGCACATCAGAAAACATGGCCCACGTTTACCACAATGCACCACCGTGTAGTGACAAAGCATGAATTACATGATCTCAGCAAAGGAATCATGAGTCATGCTGCCCTGCCTGAGAGAAACACATCTGCCACACCGAATAATATCAGTCACACCACTCAGTCCACTGGCACACTACAGATCCGTATGCCCGTCACGCCATTTTAAGGGATATCTCCAAGTACAATGGGTCATGTATGATGAAGATTAGAACCAGCTATTATTGACTACCACCAGTATATATCTGATAGGAGCAGGACTCATCCAAAGTCCCTTTGTTCCACTGCTAGGACAGTTTTTCTGAAGTCCAACTAAGGGCTTAGTAAAACTATTCTACTGCGGCAGTACAAGACTCCACTCTTAGTATAAGGCTATACCACCTGAGTTCGGGGTAGCGTAGACAGAGCAGCCAGGCTTACCTTAGGAGGGAGAGAGGGCAGTAGATACAGTATGAGTGAAATTGTAATACAAATGATCCAAAGAAACACTGAAACACTATGTATTGTAAAAAATAAAGGATTTATTTAAATACAGGTAGGCCCAGATACATCTAAGAGTTAAGTAAGTACTAACACATTATATGAAATCACAATATAAAACACAACACTATACTTGAAAGTACACAGACCCAAGTATAGACCCTATTTGGAACACCTAACAGTAGTTCTAGGGAAGTCAAAACCTTGTTATACACATTTAGTATAGGTCAAGCCTAATCTTTGGGAGTAAAAGACGAATGGTTACTTTCAGATTACTTTTGGTAATACAAGGGCAGTAGGCCCTTCCATTTGTACAGTGACTCTTGGAACAAATCATATAAACAGTCAACTGGACAATACTTATTCTAGGTGCAGTAGAAACCTATAACCACTTTTGTCATAACACATAGTTATACAAAGTGAGTAAAACCTACAGATGTAATATACAATTACAGGGTTGTAGGTCAATTGGTGGAATATAAATGGTCGACAGGACAAATGGTCGACACCAAAAGGTCGACAGGTCAAATGATCGAATTATTTATTTTTTTTTTACTTTTTTTTAAATTTTGGGTGTGTCCCCCCTTTTTTTTTTTTTTATAAAAACCCCTTTTTTCCTAAACGAAAACCTAAAAAATATATATATAAATAAAAAAAAATCAAACATTTGTCCTGTCGACCATTTGTCTGTCGACCATTTGACTAGACACCCAATTACAGATGCTTTGGAAATCAGGGAACCCCAGATTGAGGCAAGCAATAACTCTGGTAACTTCTTTTGGATGGCACACAGCTAACAAAAGTTAAGAAAAACCCACATACTTTAACTTCACAATGAAGGGGAAAGTAAAACCCAATGTCACATTTTACTGAATATTTATTCTAGGTAGGCAACAACCTAATGTAGACTTATTAAGGACAAGCTAGCAGCAAGTCAGGGGAAGCAAGACCCAGTTGGGGGACACTCATACAGTTATCCTAACAGGACTAACCTGGTGATACCAACAGTTGGAGGACACTCATACAATTACCCTTCAGGAATAATCTGGTGAAACCAACACATTACTTTTGTAAAGAGGCATGACCTAATCACAGGAGAGTAAAATACCTTTACATCTACTTTCTTTTAGACTGGTAAAACAGTGGCTAAGGAAGAAAAGATGTTAACCATACTTTTAAGAATAGTGCATCACACATTCAAGGTCAGTAAGAACTTTTGTAACTGTTCACTCTGAGAATTACAGTTACCCACCAACTCTTTACAAGTAAGTAAAACGCTTGATTTCTTTTCTAGGCAGAAGTCCCAATCCCTTCAAAGTCTTTCCCTTATTCTTGGAGCATGAGTGTTCTCAGTGGCGGAAGGGGGGGTCACTAGGTCTAGTGACCAACAGGCAGTGTTAGAATATTTTCATTAGTAGCAAAAGTCAGAGTTTCCTTAGGGAAACTGGCAAACAGGTGAGTACTTTACTTCTAGGGTTAGAAGAGGGTCCAAGGGCTTCACAGAAGACACCCCAGCAGGATTCTAGCAGTGGGAGTGGGTGCACTGGATGAGTGACCTCCCAATCACAGAAAACACCCCAGGACTACACAGAAATCCCAACAGGCTTAAGGTAAGTATATACCAAAGCCAACATAGTACCTCAGCAATGAAGAAGATTGCAGCAGGAGAACTTCAGGGACTGCAGCCAAATACCCGGTCAGTGGATTCCTTGTCCTGGAGACTGAACACAAGACCTCAGAAGGGACTTTGCAGCAGGGATCGATGAAGAAGGCTCTAGGCAAGATTTCTCTCATGGCTGAATGAGGTTCTGTGGGTTTTCCTCCTTTCCAAGGAGCACAGAAGAAGACAGAACATTGTGGTTGAATTCTCGTTGTTTAAAAGGTCCAGCACTCTTGTGAGGGGACTTTTTGGACTTAATTTGTGTCTCTGGAGACACACCAGGAGACCCACAAAGTTTTAGCGAGGTTTGGAATTCGGAAGACCGTGCACCGCACAGTGGCTGGAGGTCGCAGGGTATTGAGGTATTGCAACAACACAAGGTTGCAGCAACCGTGGGATGACTCAAAATGCAGGTGTTCTTGAATCTAGTTAGTCTCACCAGGCTGTAGGTTCGGGTTGTTGTTTTCGAAGACCCCAGGTCAATTGGAAGGATGGGCTGCAGCAGGCTCTGGTTACACAGCAGGCTCTCCGATCGCTGGAAATCATTCCTGCCGCTTTTCCTTTGTCATCCTCTTTGGTTTTCTGTTCAGTGGTCGACATGACTTCAGCTTCCAGATTTCCAGTATTTATAAGGAAATACAGTACAACCTCTGCATTCTCTCCCCGCATTTTACAAGTAAGGGGCGTTTGGTTGTCCAATCAGGACAGCCAGCCCCCCACTGGGATTTGGCCCAGTTGAAGGAAGGCGTAAGACAAAGGAGGGGGAAGTTTTGGACTCCTCCCCCACTTCCTGTACTTACAGACTGACTGGAGCATGGGCTCAAACAAAGGAATTTCCCACCCTGGATGTCAGGGGAAGGAACAAGAAACGACAAGAAACACTAAAATGACAGAAAAAGAAGACAGGGCCATTTTGGTAAAATGAGCACCCTTGGGTGCCTTTACTGCAGCTGTGATTACAGCCTGCGGTAAAGGTGCACCAAATTAGTAAAAGTCACTGCCACCAGCCATTAAAGGTAAGCTTGTCACTGTAACAGAATTGTTAATGAGAAATAGTTTTAATGTGAAAGGGGATACATTTTATCTCCCCAGCACTCTGCATAAGGTGGGGTGTGCTGGTTTCACAGAATAAATTGTTAATGAGAAATAGTTTTAATGTGAAAGGGGATACATTTTATCTCCCCAGCACTCTGCATAAGGTGGGGTGTGCTGGTTTCACAGAATAAATTGTAAAAGGGATCCAAAGATCCGTTCTACCCTTGGGAACTGTAGTTCACTAAAGGTTAGCACAAGAAAGTTAAATGGGGAGCCCCTAGGGCAACCCAGCAACAACAGGCACTTATTGCCAGTAAGTTGTTAGACATGATAACTTTAAAAAGACACTATGGAGAGTCTTAAAAATGACACCCATAAAAGAGTGAAAAATTAGGTGAGTGTGGAAAAAGGTTCCCACTCACTGAGGTATTAATGAAAAATATCCCACTAGAAAAGCAAAAAAGTTCTGGAGTTGAACCAGGAAAGGAAGATTTAGTAGCTCTGTGGAAATCTTACCTAACATTCACCATGCCAAACACCACCAATGCGTATTACAGAAACGTAATCCTTCATCGTGGGCCATACCAGCAATGTAAATGTAACCAACTCATATGGGGGAGGGTGTCGATAGACATGTAAATGGATACCTGCATGAGTAGAATGCATACTGGGGAGACCATTGTGTGACATGAAGCCAATTA
Source organism: Ambystoma mexicanum (assembly GCF_040938575.1). NCBI lineage: Eukaryota > Metazoa > Chordata > Amphibia > Caudata > Ambystomatidae > Ambystoma > Ambystoma mexicanum. The sequence goes on along the minus strand of NC_090933.1, from coordinate 454,054,548 downwards.
GGCCAATGTGTGATTGTACACTGTACATGCACAGTCCATTTCCATTGGTAACACATCAATTGAATCTGATCCCATCTTGGACATTTGGAATAGACATGTGAGAGTTTCGGTTCACATTGAGAGGTCTTTGGAACCCCAACTGCACCCATCCCCACCACCCATGCTTCACCCCTAAGCACACCTACCTGGCTCATTGTAAAATGGACATGTCATGTACAGTAATGCATCCTTAGGAGCTCTTGATGATGAACCCTGTGCAGGCAGTACCAACATGGGATTAGCAAAATAACCACAAGTATCCATACTCTTCCTCCCTTGCGGGTGATACCAGGTATCCCCAGAAGTGCTGGCTCATGACCCCCATCAGGCAACCAGCAAACAGGCACGAAGAGGACTACAACCATGCACACGTATGCACTTGTGTCACCATTGAGCAGACATTTGGCATGTTGAAGGCCTGGGACCACTGACTCAGCAGGTCGGGCGGGAGCCCTCATGTATGGCCCTGAGAAGGTGGGAAGAATTGTGTTGGTTGTGCCATGCTACACAACATGTGCATCTGGTGCAACGTCCACTTGCCCCCTGACATAGACATGATACCCCCTGAGGATGATGATGATGATGAGGAAGATGGTGGAATTCCCATGTAAATGAAGGACGTGCAATACAGCAAGATTTAATTGCCCTCTACTTCTGATGGGTCACACTGGGCACTATACACAATTAAATAGAAACACACTCAAGAATCAATTTCCAGTCATGTGTTTTTCTTTTTCACACCAGTTGTATTGAAGAATGTATAACTATTTACAAATGTGAATTACTATCTATCAATATTGACCCCACAACCCCTCCCCCACTACCCCCACACCCAACACCCCAACACTGCCTCCCCCACCACCCCAACACCCCAACACCCCCTCCCCACCACCCTCATGCCCAATACCCCAACACCCCCGCCCCACCACCCCCACACCCAATACCCCAACACCCCCTCCCCATTACCCGCACAACACCTCCACAACTACTCCATCCCCACGTGCACTGCTGATTAGTCCTATTCACACCCCCTTTTTGGAGGACGGAGTTCAGCATCTGTGTGGCGAATGAGTGGCTGTGAGCGTGGCACAGTTCTTCTTTGGGTTGAACTGGCTGGTGTTGTGCTGGTGGATGGTGCAGGTTGTGGGGTTGGGCTGGCGTTGCACTGTCCGGTCAGTTACCCCTCGAGGTCCCTGATGCCCTGTAGACCAGGTACTGGCAGGAAAGGTGGGCTATGAAGGCTTGTGCTGCTGAACCCAGCATCTTCGCTGTGGGTGTCAGGCCCACTGGCCTCCACTGTACCGTGTGCACCAGAGCCTTCTTCCGGTGTGCCAACTGTGCTTAACTGCCTGGGTGGCGTCGAGTTGGGATCCTCATGCTGGCTGTGGCCTAGGGGCACTGCCTCCTCCTCCTCACTATGGTGTGCTGATTGAACAGCCTCACCCTGCTCACTGTGCACTGCAGATAGTGCCTCCTCCTGATCACAGGCGATGGGGGATTCTGGCTATTCCAATGGAAGTGACACCTGTGGCTCAGGTGTAGGTGTTTGCCCAGGTGAAACATGGCAGCAGTGGATGTGCACCGGGGGCATTTCTGGACGCTGATGGTGGCTGATGTGTAGCTTGTGCATCATGTTGGTGGGGGGGGGCTGTGCCATGGATGTCGTTCCACGCTTCTGTCTTCCCATGGAGGTTGACGACTCTTGGCTGGAAGTGGTGTCTTGTCCACGGCGGTGACATGCAGCGGCTCTCTGTGAAGCTATGGCATGTTCACCCTCACTGTCTGTTCCTATGCCTGTGGGGGACAGTGAAGCAGGGAATTAGTTATGGGTGTGCATCCATCTGACATACATCAATGCTAGTACATACCGAGTGATGCGCATTCTCATGGTCATGTGTGAGGGACTGGCATGGTCCACACAGGAATGGGGGGTGGATGCAGGGTGGGTGCATCCTTCTGGTGCTGCCCTGTTGTGCACGTTGTCTGTTGGGTGGAGTACAAGTATGTAGTGGCTTGCGTATTGTGGCCATGCCACAGGGGCTGTATGGCATGTGCTATTTCAGTATGGGACCGATGTGCTCGCATTCAGTAGGTTGATGCATTCATGTTTACTCTGTGTGCATGCACATGGTGGGTGTGACAGGTGTGCAACAGGTGGTGATGATGTGTGAACCTTGCCATGAGGTGACATGGTGGTGACTCCTGCAGTTGTACATTGAAGTGTGTGTGTGTTTGTGTGTGCATGCAGATGGTGCTTGTGTTGGCAATACTGGGGTCATGTGTGGTGTTTCAGTGGGGTTTGTTTAATGTGTTTGTGGCAGGGACATTGCAGTTGTGTGGGAGGTGGCTTTTGGTGGGTGCAAATGCTACAGGAATCTGGTGCTGCCTACTTGGCTATTGTACTTCACCATTGCCATTGGGGATGATGGTGTGTGGTGTGCATTTGGGATAATGTTAAGGGACACTCAACATCATCTTCTTTTGTTGGAGCTCCCATCTCCGCATTCCCGCCACCCTTGATTACTTCCATATGGATCACTGTGCTACAGGTCTCCTAGCAGGATATCAATTTGAGGGGTTATGGCGGTCTGCCTCCGGTGGCCATTCTGTGGCTGCGCTCTGAAGCAAGGAGGATTCTGACCCGCAGACGAAGGTCATCCCATCGCTTGCGGCAATCACGGACTGTCCACAGTGTTGCCCCCACTGCCGACACCTTGCGGGCCATCTCCTCTCATATGGCTTTCTTTCGAAGTTGTGCTGGCCGCTGCAGAAGATCACATCTGCATGTTCGACCAGTGAGTCGCCAACATGTTGAGCTCTACGTTGCTGAACCGATGGTGCCTTGCCTGGATGCCATGTTCCTCAGGATACTTGCTGCCTACTCAATTCTCCAGTTGTACTGCTGTAGACTGAGGGTTGCAATGGATTGCGTTTTTAAAGATGACACTGGTGCATTTGCCGTTCCGACGCAATGATGTTGCTTCCGATGCCAGTATTTCTGGCTTCGGAATATCAGTAATCACAGCATCGTAGGTGCCAGTGCCTGCGGCATCGTGGATGCCGGTATCAAGGGTTTGGGGGCTGTTAGCGGCATGCCGGTGCTATGGTCACCGGCATGCCGGTATGCGCATGCACACTGACTCAGAATCTTCTGTAGATTCCGGCAGCAGTACTAAACGGACACAGTAGCACCGGCATGCAGGTAATTTCCTTTTTTTACCAGCTAACTCGTAATGAGGCCCATTATCTCTAAGAAACAATTCAACATAATTGAATGTTTGTAATCAATTAAGTGAATGAGAGCGTATCATATTTCTCAGTCAATGCTATTAGGTTTCGAGACAATAGAAAACGGACATCTTTCAAAATCAATATTACACAATATTGTTTAGTAATGGGCACTCGTTGTTTTTGATTCAAATAAGCAATATTTTAAAGTATGTTTCACTATTGAATTAACAAGCATGGCCTTTCTGTTACTGTTAAAATGTTTAACCCATGAGGAAGAAGGAAGAGAAACTAATAATAAAGAGAATGTATGACAGCATCATTGCACAAAATGCAATTTGGTGACATCATATGTCACATTAAATAGACACCATCTTGGAACCATCAGACACAAGGTTGTTGGCTTGTTCATCATGCGTCCTGAGAGGGGAGCCACTAAACTGCCAACATGAACGTTTTTTAAAATTCATAGACAATTATTTGATAGCAATTTGTTCATAGTTCTGCATCTCTAAACCTTTTTTGTGTTATGGCATAACTTGATTGAGTAACACTTGCAATAACTATTACCTTTTTCACTCCATATAATTTGTTCTATGTTCTGTTTTACATTTATGGAAGTAAAGTTCCCTAGTTTGGGAACTCGCTTCCCCTGCACATTGTAATTGGCTCAGTTAATAAGCCCAACTTTCAAGAATAACTTCACCCTGGTATAGGATTATTTATTGTCCACATACAACCTATGGGGTTGTTTTTTGAATGTTCAAATTCCTGCGATTCCAAAACAAACACTTACAAGTTGCTTTTTTCTTTAATACTCAATGCATTTCGAGACAGGTTATCTCTTCTTCAGGGGCTATTTAATCTATAAACAATAATTTAAAAAATCATAATCAGCAAATTAACTAAACTTGGTAATATTCAGAACATTTATGCAATCGTTACAAGGTAATTCACATTCTTGCAGGATTATAAATTCAAATTAAACCCATGTGACTGGTCATGCTTTGTTTTATAGGAGAACAACATAAGTCTTATAGTTTTGGTCACCACTAATCATTAATATGTGTATCTTTAGGACTTGCCAATCATAAATCAAGAAAAAAGTTCTGATTTAATTATTCACCACTGTGCTTCAAAAAAAAATCAGTTTTGTTGATATCATTGAAGTACATTAACATAAAGCACTGACCTGTGTTTTTCTTTTCAGTTTCTATCTGAAATAAAGATTCTGATCCTTTCCATTCCTTTACGATAGGGCTGGAGTGTCCATCCCCTTAAACCCCCATTGTGTCATCTCCTTTGTCCGCATATTCCCTGTAAGGATTGTATGAGATATTGCACAATTTGTAATAGTCTGACACTATTTAATATGTGAAGTCTAAAAGTCATTTTCCAACTAATTGACTACTTATATAAATAAAGGTTATCCAATATAAACTTGATAGTTGTGTCTAATCATAAATCCCTCAATTTCCACAAGTGGCTTTCTTTTTTCATGGATGGTCGGTAAATGTCACCTGGATCTGTCAAAAATATATATGTGATATTCAAACTCCATGCTATAAGACATTAAATAAAGATATCTCATCTTTAAGGTATCTGGTTGTTAAGTGTGTCAAAATTTCAAGCAGTATAATGTGATGAGGAGATTCTGTATTAGGCTGTAGCTCGTGGTATTAGCTGGAGCAATCCTCGGGCTGCTCTGAAATTAAGTATGATTCTATTTCAGTAAAGAACTGATTTCTAAATTCAAGTTCCAAATATTTGAAGGATGTTGTCTGATTCACAAGGATTTCTTACCGGGAGAAGTCAATCCTAATAGTATCCGATTTTCTGGAGATTTCTCTTCAGTGTAATTTCGGCATCATTAAGTATTAATGACGGCATCGCGTTACGCATGACGCGCGTGACGTCATTCATGTAAACAATACTCCATGTGACTGTGATTCGTTACGAGTTCAGATTATTCTATTTATGCATTCAAATAATGAGAATATTTAGAATATTAAGATGGTATATTTGCATGGTGTCACCATTATACAGTAATGGGTCATGTCCATCATTTATGGTTGATTAAAAGTTCTCATATATACCAGCCCATGTGTAATGCAACAAGTACATTCTGAATATATTATTTAAAATCAGTAGTAAATGGTCCACCCATAACCTCTGCATTCCCTATTGTAAGAAAATCGTGAAAGTCAGTCATCTGAATGAATTACCAGGTGAAGACTGATTTTGTGGTGCATCTTTGGCAGATGGGCCTATGTAGACCCAAAGTGCCTATTGTAAATGGAACTAAATAGGCATGTACATGATCCCATGCATTACACTTGTACAGATTTGAGTTCTAATTCATTAGTTGTCTATATTCCAAAATCATCTCATTATTCACCATTACTGTACCGGATTCCAACTATTAAGTTGTCAAAATGTTAAGATCATATCCTGATTACCCTTTTCTAACTTAAATCATATATAAGTGTTATCAGATTTCTATACACTAAGTCGTGCATAACTGTATGCTGTAGTGAAGGAACATATGTAATCAAATTAGGTATTGTCAATTGTGTGTTCCATAAACAACCAAAGATATGATATTTAAGATTACTAATCAATGTATCTGGTCCAGCAAGGGGTTGTTATTAAATGTTACAATCGATAAGAATGATAATAATTGCACAAATTTAGGGGCATCATCATGAGTCTGGTGTTAAGCCTTAAATGCGGCGGTAGCACTATTACCGCTGCATTTAAGGGTCTGCCAGATCATGACCTTGGCGGATTTCCCCCCAGCTATGAGCTGGGGGGAAAACTGTGGCAAATTTGCCGATTTTTGGCACGTTTACCAGCGGCGGGAAATCCGCCGGCGGTAATAGCGCACATTTTCCCGATTTGGCCCAATGGGAAATGAAGAATTCCTGAATGGACCCAATGGGGAATGGGCAATAATCGTTCTGCCAAACTTGTGATCTGGCATTAAAAGCCCAGCTCGTGATGAGGTCCTAAGTAATATAATGAAATACCATGTGTTTTCACGTGTCATCATTGTGTACACATGTTCAAAGTGTCAGGATTGAAAATCTATGCAACAAGGTTCATAATAGCTTATTTTTCAATGGTTGAGATGTTGTCCTGAAACTAGATCATCACATTCAGGTAGTTTTCTACCTATATAACTGAAGAGTTATATTGTGTTTGACAGGAATACGCTTATTAGTTAGGGTGTACTCGAATATATGAGACCAGGTAGAACATTGTCCAATGGCTTTGTGCTGTCGCACATATTCTTGTTGGTAGACTAATTTAGAAGTACGGCCCTAAATAATACTCCTCATTTAATCCCAAAGAAAACGGCCTCATTATGAGACCGGCGGTAGCCGGGCTGGTAAATCCGGGATGGCTGCCGCGGTACCCTTTTTTTTCCGGTGCCCGCAAATGGGCAAATACCAGGTCATTATGGCCCTGCCAAACCCGGTAATTGCCCACTCGCGGGCATCGGAATGAAATGCTCCCCATTCCCTTTTGAGCCCCATAGGGCTCAATGGGGCGGTCGAATGCACCGGCACCATTCGTGAATGGTGCCGGTGCATCTGACATGCTCTGCTCTAGGGTGCCGGTAAGCCCGCCAGCTCAGACCTGAGCAGAACTCATAGTTTTCCGGTCCAGTAACAATGGTACCAGCAAGCTTACCGGTACTGTTGGTACCGGACCGGAAAACTTATAATGAGGTCTAATTTGTGGTTCCAGTACAATTCTCTTTGGGAAAGTATTTTGGAGCTGTTGCCACCTCTCGGTAGAGGGTGCAGTACTTCAAAAATTAAGCATCTCAGTTGAGCTATTGTGTGTTTGTTGTCACGGAAGTGTCTGTAGATAGGAGATTTAATCTTATTTGTCCTGATGTTTGATTTATGCTCTGTACAGCGTTCCTTTGCTTCCCTCACTGTTTTACCTACAATTATTGAGATAACTGTGAAATTCATGAAGTTCTTCTTCTGTGACGATGCTGCTGATGAACCCATTGAGGTGCCGGATATTTGTAGGTAGTATTTGTCATTTTACCTGAAGTAGTTATTGTATAAGATTATATTTAATAGTTCAATGGCAAACACTTTTTGAATGGCGCAATTCTCTTAGGTTTGAAACAGTCATTCCATTGCCTCTATTCCTTATCCATGTGTAATTGAAGTATAAAGACTGGTGTCATCCAGTGTGAAGAGTATAAGTGCAGAGTCTGTCAAATTTAATTCACTGAGTAATTGTAAAAATGTTTAAGTATCCTTAAGATATGTTTCAGTGGCTTATATGAGAGGTTGTATTACTGCATCCAAGTTAATGGCTAAAGGTTGCAATATGCTTTCCGTTCCAGCTACTATCGGTCTGAATGGTGGTTTTGTTGGATGTCTGTGGATTTCTGGTAAAGGGTAAAATACCGGTGTTATGGGAGTCTTGTTTATGAGAAATTCCATGGTGCGTTCTGAGATCCATTCTGAGTCAGATGCTTTCATTACTGTGTTTTCAACCAACATTTTTATTTCCATTATTGGATCTTGACCCAATTGTAGATAGGTTTGGAATCTACAGTTTTACATTTATAACAGAAGACAAATCTTGTCTCATCTCTCATCTGGCCCACATCATCTGTGGTCCACATATCCCCTTTCCCATTCAAACATTACAATGGTGAACTTTATCTGTTACCTGGCTCACTTCCACTTTAAGCTGGGCCAAATTATCAGCACTGTCATTAAGCAATATGCCCTGAGCGGCGTGGGCATTACTGAGTCCGATAATGTCCTGGGGCCCATAGTTATAGCCCATAGTTACTTAAAGAAGGCCCCGAGGCATTACCTGACTCGGTAAAGCCCCTTCCGCTCCGGGCATATCGCTATTAGTACTCTGGGTCGCAAGATCTGCGTGACCAGGTTACTAAAAGCAGTTTTTTCTGCCCCGAAATGGGACAGAAAAAAAAGACCCATAAAATGGCTGCCGGGGAAAGGGAAAACGGAGTCTGTTTCCCCTTTCCATAGCAGCCATCGGGAGCTGACGAGTTGGGAACAGAAGTGTTCCCAGCGCGTTCGCTCTCGAAAGACGACAGAGAAGAAGGTAAGTGGGGCTGGGAGGGCATGGGAGGTGGGGAGCGGGAGGGAAAAGAAAAAAAAATAGATGTACCTGAATCCCTGGTGGGGGGTGAAGGCAGCTTCTCAGCCGTGTGGAGGCTCGGAGCGGGGATAGCCCAGCTTCAAGCCTTCTTGTTGGCTGAGGGGCTGCAGCGTTTCATTCTGATTGAGCCCTCGCCGGGTACTAATTTCCTATATTGTCAGAATCCCTTTTGATTCAGCCCCCTTTATTCCTCAGAAATAGCATCCCTATAGCACCGTCCAGTGTCAGCACCCATGTATTCTTCATTGTCAGAATCTCTCTACTCATAAGGCCAAATACCCCCTATTTAATTGGACCAACCCCCATGCTTTTCATCATTACCTTTACTGTTCTATTGGCACGAATGAACACAGTTCAATTTGTAGGGTCAAACATACAACTTTTCCTCAATTCCATCATCCCCATGTTTTCCAGTTTCACCATCTCTATTATGCCTGGATGAACTTCTGTAATTCTGCTCCATGTTAGTGGACAAATCAGATGCTAACGAATCTTCGCCAAGTTTGCGGTGGGTTTCCCTGATGCTGCCCACTTCCTGTTTCTTTGTGTGGTGTGCTTTGTTGTGAGAAAATAAGTAACACATGACAGACTTAACCTTGGAGGGTCCTTCAGTATTTTGTAATTTTGTATGTTTTAAATACAAGTTTATTTTCCTCTTTGACTGAGTGTTTGCTCAGTGTGTGTTAATGCTTCTGTTCGTTTCTATTTTCCTCGTGTGCCTCCCTACTTGCGTCTTTCTTTATAAATTATAAATAAAATCCCACATATGTGTGCTAATACAAAAACACCAATAACACAAAAAATACACTTTCGTCTATTTATTTCTTGTGTAACTGTATTGTACTGTGTTGCAGTAGTTGTAGATTGCTGTTGCATTTGTAATTATACGTTGTAGTTGTAAGTTGTAGTTGTACATAGTGATTTGAAATGTACATTGTGGTTGTAGAACTTCGTAGTAGGTTGCACCCATAGGATTGTTTTCTTTGTTGTATTGTTGTTATCAGGGATCTCAGGGACCTCTGGCTCACTTGGTTCACATGGTTCTCAGCCTGTGTGGTTCTTTCAAAGGCTCAGAGTCTGCCACATGGCGTAGGGGAAGAGGAAGAATTCTGGGGCCGAGGAGGATATGCAAGAGGATTCCCCTTTGATTGATGATGTGTGGGGAATTCTAATTCTCTTTTCAGATGCCAGTTCTTGCACCGGTACCACAAAGCACTGCCAATCCTCAGAGTCAGTGGGGGAAATGGTGGCATCAGGAGAAGCCTCATGAGTGGGAAAGGCGGGGGACCAACAGAGGAGGACCTGGTAGATACAAGGACAGAGGCAGGGGATTGAGGACCACTTGTAGGTGTACCTAATGAGGTAGTAAAGGAGCATCCAGTCTTATCTGTCCTGTGGGATGCATGGACTACTGCAAGTACCCGTGTGGATAGGTTTGGATTTAGTAATGTCTGGGTGGAGGGCACAGAGGAGGATGTTGTCTCCAATTAGCAACATGAGGGTGCAGCTGTCATTAAGAGGCAGGACTGTCAGTATGAGGTGCAGAAGGGTGACCAGCCTGCAGAGGTACAGCAAGAGGAGATGGACCGACTTGATGGAGGAATAGAAGGGGCAGGTACAGGAAGAGGTTGTGATCGAGGAATGTCTTCCAGATGCAGCAGAGGGGTACATCTAGGTGTGACCTCAACAACCCCATCTTAATAGGGTCCTGGGTATAAGACTAATTTGGCTTGCCAACAGGCAAGAACATGAGAGGATAGGAGCCTGAGGTCTTCTGCATGATCGAGGGCTCTGGGAAGAGGATCAAACAGGGGCAAAAGGACAACGCCTGGGGACCCATACCATAAGGACCATGACAGTAAGCAACCTTGTGCACTGGTTGCACAGGAGTGTGTACTAGGTTGTTGTGCACTCTGATTCTCCGAGTCTAGATACCAGGTAGCCATGGCCGCTGCCCCATCCAGTGTGGTGAGGATGAGTAAGTGAGTCCTAGCACTTCCCAGGGTTGGCGAACAGCACAGATGGGACATTGTGAATGCGATGGCCAACTGCCTACAACCACCCAGCCTGCCCAATCAGGTATCTAGGCACCGTCTCTGGAAGTTATAGCTCCAACCATCAGCATTAACTTTTCTGAACACTGCTGTTATGAACTTAAAAATCTACAACATCACAACTTTTCCTTATTTACAAATAAGAGTCACAAACTATATATTTTTGAATTGGTCTGATCATGCCGGATGTAACACACTGTGGGCCTCATCACGACTTTGGTGGTAACCCTTAAATCCGGTGGTCGCGCTATTACCGCCGGATTTAAGGGTCCGCCAAATCAGGACTTCGGCGGATTTCGCCCCAGATCTTGGCTGGGGGGAAATCCGCTGAAAATGTGCGCTATTACCGCCGGCGGGAAATCCGCCAGCGATAAGACTGTGAATTTTCCCCATTGAGCCCAATGGGGAATGGGGCATTCCCGAATGGGCTCAATGGGGAATGAGGAATTACATTACCGCCGAACTCCTGATCCGGCGCTATTAGCACCAGGGAGTTCGGCAGTAGGGCTAATACCGCCAGCGGTAATACCGCCGGCGTTACCGCCAAAGTCGTGATCAGGCCCTCTCATGTCGGCACGCAGTTGCAGGTGTGAATGGCAGATTTGTATGATTTATTCAAAGAAGAGTCAACTCAGAATCCTCACATGTTATAGACAAGCATCTAGTTCCATTAGCTAGAAGGGATTTATTCTGGGAAGCTGCAATCACGTTTTAGGCTGTAACTCTTGTTCTCATGCTCTAATTTTTAGGGGAGTTGAATTATCAGATGGGGCTTTTCAATAGCTTTTCGATTATAGTTGAACCAGGTGTGTAAGTGTCATGGTCTTCAAGTGAATAGGCAAAATACAATTCTCCCATTTAAACCTGAGGCATTCTATTAGGTAGATACATATTATTAGTACAGTCAAACAGCACATTTATCTTCCCATGACTTGTGGGTAGGCCTGGCCTGTGGCCTCTGTTGACCCAAACTTGCACGAAAACACTTCAGATTCCTGCTCCCAGGTTTGATTCCCAGCTGTGTCCTTATCTTCCTTGAGTAGAAGGGATAACTCAGCCCCCTGACTCATGTGACATTCTCCTGAACGTGTCAGTTGTCATTGTACTCACGGAGAGACTACAAATTGAATTTTAATTCTGACTATTATTCATAGTTCACATTCATTAGCTAGGTCCTTGTTGACTGAGTGGTCATTGTTCATCACTATAAAACGTTGGTCAGGCACAAGCTCCAGCCTCTTTCCAGCTCTTCAGAGCTTCAAGGGAATTCACAGATATCCTGTAAGTGTAGGGGGAAGGTCGCTACTTGGCCTTTCAATCTGATGTGGGGGAAGACCTCTTTGAATGTAACCACAGGTTTTAAAGACAGCTCTGATGAACAGAAATCAGTGCTTTAAAATGCACTTATTCTTTCTGAAATAAACATTTTGCTTCAATGTCTTACATCACACAAGATGCATTTTTCTTCCATCATCATTCCCACCACTTATTTTAAAACTAGTTTTTTGTAGCCACCAGTTTCCCTAATGTGTGCTTTTGAAGTTACGTTTGCAGTGGAGTTTCATCTCTGCATGTTAATTTCCGTGCTACAGAATGTGCACATTTCCATGGTAGCTCTCTGTGTTAGCAAAGTTGCATTTTCAGGTACTGGGTCCATGTTTTGGATACTAGGCCTCCGGTTTTAGGCTTTGTCATTCGAGCACAGGGCCCATTTAATTTTACATTTCCTTTTTCTAAAACCAACATTCAGCATTCAGTTACTTGATAGTTCAGAATTACATGCTGGTCTTGTCTCTGTTATCATTGTGTTTTCATACGTTTGCCCCATTTGGTCTTAACCCAGCCAGAGACAGTTAATTTGTATCTTGAGTAAAAATGTACCCTACAGAACACCCAGACCCAACTCCCCCCCCCCCCAGCTCTTCTCTCATGTTTTACAACTGTGAAAGAGCAGGGGAGAGTGAGGTTTGAATGGCTCGTTTCAGTTTTTTTCATTAGTGGGTGGTTGTGCTTCTATCTATCTACTGGTTTCCCAGAGTATGGAAGGGGCCCCTTTCCTTTCTTTCTCTCCTCTTGCCGCTTTTTATTCCGGGTTCCTGGGCCTTTTCTGGACTCCTCTTCTCCTGGTCCCCAGGATGGAAGGAATTTATATTAATGGTTATAAAGATAGGAGTAAAAAGAGTTCTTAAACATTTTTGTTTAAACCGTATTTCCCCGGTTATTATTTCAGAATAAGAACATGAATGTTCAATCACAGACAATATATATTGACAGATATTAATCATAGATTACCATTTTAATTTAATTACTCACCTGTTATATATTTTAGTATCCATGCAGGTTTTGATCTTACCTTTCATTCCTTGCATGGTTCCTCGGCTCTAAGTTCAGTGGGCTCCTCAATCACTCTGAAATGACAGCTTTTTAACTGATTCATATGGGCCCATTTCTCTTCCATCTGTTCTCCTTTTGGGAGGTGTTTCTTATAGGCAAGAGGCAATATGTTATCTACAATCTCTAAACTCCCGCACCAAGATGGAAGAAACTTCCATGCCTTGGTTTGGTTTCTCTGAAAGTTGCAAAGGCAGACCTTCAGCCAACTTATCCAAGTCTTGCTGGGCATAAGTAAACACATGCTGGGGGTGTTTCCTTAGTTTCTCAATGTACTCATGAGTGGTGGATGCATTCATCAGTGTCTGCTCCTTAGTTCTATAGAGCAGATGCTGCGCTAACACAATTTCTTGTCTGGTCATAAATTCAAATGGAGTTATATTGGTTGCAGAAGATGGTGTAGAGCAATGTTCCCTCTAATTATTTTTCTCTACATGTAGAAGTCATTGTCTTTCGTGTACACATTATTTTCCATGTGTGCAAGTGACTAAGGGTAAGTATTTTTGTGAGCATGCGTAGATAGCGCTTAAGTGTTAAGCGCTGTATAAATAAACTAAAATACAAATAGTGAGTTAGTATCTCGAAGAGCGTTTTCAGTGGAATTTCCCCCTCCCCAACCTCTGCAATGATTTACAAATCATTGTAAAAGTTAGATCTTGCCACACTTTTTTCCAAAGACATAGGTTAAAACATTGTTTTAGATACGATTATAAAGAGTTCATCACACAGTCCGCGATTTCAATATCTGACACAGTACTGAGTAAAAGTACTACACTAAATGCAGAGTGTGTTCTATGACATTGGAATAGAAACACTTGTGTATTATGAAAACAAGTTCTTATCACAAGTGATGTGGCTGCCAACAGAAAAAAACACACATTAAACAATCGTAGCTAAAAGGAGTGTACCAGAAAACACGCCAATAAGAGCTAAGGCCTCTCATAATGTTTGCCAGGATGATAATTGCATCAAAATAACTACACCAAAGATTATGATAATCAAAATGCCTGTGCCACTTCTTACCATCAACATTACATTGTGCTGTGGACAGGGCATTGACTACACTTTTCAAAACCAGCTCTTCAGATAAGAAGCATACATACCACCCAGTGTTACTCCAACGAAAACAGGAAAATTTGCCTAACAAAAAATAGGGTGTATAAATAAGCCCAAAAACTATTTGAAATTGTGAAAAAATCAGAGTCTACCCTCTGATTCTACCCACAATGTTTCTGGGATATTTTTAAATCAGTGACCAGCACACCTTTACCATAGGAAGGATCCCTAATAACAGTACTGCCCGATGTCAAGAGGAATTCTAAGGGGAAAGAACATCTTTTAATAAGCATTTTAGCAGAGCAAATTACTTTTTTACTCCCTAAAAGATAATTTGATTCAAAGGAGGTACAATCTGATCTTTCTTTCTACAATACACTTACCAGTTAAACAAGATGCATGAGGAGGCTACAATACTAAACACAGAAAACATTATTTTGAAAAACCCTCAGCAGCTGAGCATGGAAAGAAACAGTAGATGCAGTTTCCTACACTGTTACTACAGTTTACTATCATTTAATGCAAATAAATAACATTTCCTTTACAGTACTGCACTGCCCAAACATCTGACTTGGTTGCTGATTTGTCTTTCACCCCCAGCAGGGTTCACCTGTGCCTCCCACCCTCACTCCTGGATCCTGTGCTGGCTTCCAATACAAGTTGGAATAGCTCTGCACAAAGTGAGGGAATATAGCAGTAAAACACACACTGGGGTATTGGCACTCCCACAATACTTTTCAAACAAAAACGACTTAAAGCCTCATTGTGATATTATGGACAGTTTAAGAAAATGCCATGAACATGCACACACACAATTATTTTACAGTGCAAACCAGATGGTTTACAAACTCCCCTAATATTGTTACGTAGGATTGTACAAGTGCTCAGTGAAACCAGCAGAGTCTTACCATAGCATGTGTTAAGGTATATTCCCAATGGATGTCTGAAAACCTGGAAAGCATGCAGGTTGTGTGAAAATCAATGCAGCTGTTTGAATATTCATTACCCTAATGCTATGCATGTGTATTGCCAGGCATACTCAATACCCATAATCCCTTGTAGATCCAGTAGTTGCTTTTTCAATATTGCTCTCCACTTATAGGGTAAGATTAGCAATGCTACAGTAGAAGAGGCTGCGCATGATATTTGCCTACTGTGATGAATCCGTTATGTCGACACTTCTCCCAGAGGGGGAGGCCCACCCCATGAAGCAGGAAGGTGAAGCCGCTACCTGATAGTCCCCCCGAGGGAGGTACTTGGCGGGAGGATCTCATGGGGAGAGATTCCCCCTCTAGGGACAAGGACGAACATCCAAGGAGATACGTTTTAATAACCATCACCCACCACCCTATACACCTCCCCATCTTGTAAATCCCAGTCCTATACCAATCCAACCCATGCATTTATGTAGGTACAGAGACTTGACTGAGATGAGGAAGAACATGGACTACCCAAGCTAGATAATAACGGAAGTACTGGGACGAGGAGGAGGCACAGAAGAATAAGGGTTGAGATGCCAAAGACACTGAAAAGGGACTTAGTATATTATGCCAAGCTTTGCCAACCAGGCGATATACACATTTCTGAAGGATTCCATGAGGAGAGCCAGCCACTAAGCAGGAGAAGCAGTCCATCCTGGGAAATTCAATGTGAAGATGCCAATGGAGCCGCAAGCAAACCTGCTGCCCTAGTCAGGAGGCTGGAGAGGGGAACCCTAGTCCCGGTGGACTGGAATCACTGAGGCAGAGATGGACTCTGAAAAGCAATGGTGTGACCTAAAGTGGAAGTACCAGGTGTTCAGAGAACAACACCATGCCCGCCAAGAATATCCTGCAGCAGAGCCATGCAATATCACCCAGAGCATTGAAGAGGAGCGTGAACCAAGACCCGCTGCTCTGCAGAGATCCGGTGAAGAGCTCCTGGGAAACAGGTAAAGAGGGAGAAGGGAAAACCAGATGGGGACATGGTATGAGAGCCATAGTCAAGAGTGAGAAAGAGTTCATCAGGAATTAACTTCCTCAGCACAGTGGTTGGTTGCAGGCCACTATTGAAAATGTGAGTGAGAAAGGATGCATCAGGAATCATCTTCCTCGGCACAGTGGTTGGTCACAGACCACTCCCAAAGTAAATAGTGAAAGAGTGTGCATTGGAAGTTGTTTTCTTTGTGTCAGCACTTGGCAGGAGAGTGAAACAGGTCTGCCAAAAACAAGCCACAAGATAAGGTTACAAACCCCTTCTCGCATAGCAGTACATGGCAGCTGAGTAAACCAAGTACATCTGGAGAGAGAAGAGAAACCAGGGTCAGTGACCCTTAACACATTTTGGTTTGCTTGTTAAGAAAGGCAAGGGGAATGGAGTCATTCCCTCTGGTGTTGTGAACTGGGAAAGCAAAACTAACAAGGGTCAGGAAAAGGGAGTGATTCTCCTGGCAAACCAACCCACAAGAAGGATCAAACCAGGAATCCACGGGAAGGGTGTAATTCCCCCGGGGATATATAGTAACACACTTTGTGATGCAGAGTGTTGGCAGATCTGCATCCTTTTTGTTTGTGAACTGCTGTAATCAGGGGAAGGGAACCATTCTCCCTGCTGGAGAACTTTCAGCCAGAACTGTGCCACCTAGTCCAGGAGAATGGGAACCATTCTTCTGGACCAACAACTTTGATACAAGTGTTTAGTTTAGTTAAAAATATAAGGGACAGAGATAGGGACATTTTGACACGGGACAATAAGACATCCTGACAGACTTATTAGCACTTTAGATGAGTCAAGGAACCCCCTCGTAGATATAGGGAAAGGCAGATTTCCCTTTATTTTCATTTAAAAGAAGTCTATAGCAACCACTATGCCACCAGTGTGTCAGTCTCCCCCTTCTGCACCCTTACACTACTCAAAATCCTTAGAGGGCAAATTAACATTGGAGGCACTGTTTAATGTGCCTGTGTAACATATGTACAAAGAATATGAATCATGGTATGAGGTTGCACATCCAAGTAGCCTGCTCACTTACAGTCAGTAACCAATATTTGAGCTGACAGTTAGGTTTGATGGTGCAGGTGATGCGTTTACTAAAGCACCATTGGCTATGGAAATTCTGGTACTTGAACGTTAATCATATTACAACCAACATAAAACTACTGATGTTCAGGCATTTTTAGTTCTTCAGAAGATGGTAATTTTCTGTGTGCGCTGCTAAAACTCTTCTGAGCGGCATCCAGAGGGAAGCTGTGCAAGCGCACATGCACACAGCTTAGTGGGAACACTGGTGTAGACCTAATAGCTATCAGGACGAGCCATAATCAAATGCCCAAACTTGGATCAGAGTCAGCCGCAAACTTATCATATCTCCCAAGCCCTTCCCTCGATGCCGGGTGATAGGCAATGCAGAATTTATTTTACCCCTAGGATCTCCCACATCTTGATCCTCACCTCAATGGTCAAATGACTTTCTCTGTCCAACTCAATCCTTTGTGGGAGGCAGAGAATATGTGGCTGATCATTAGCATGGCAGCTGTGTCCGCCTTACAATTCAGGGCAGGAGGGCATTCTACCCTTTGTGAACATGCTTATTACAGTCAACATATACTTGTTTCCTCTTAAAGAGCTAATCAATGTCTCAATGAAATCGACTTTCAAATCTGACCAAGGCAGTGTCATTGCCCTTTTTGGAGGGGAGCTATGTGTGTTGGGGAATTTGGCTGAAATTGTGTACACACAAGACACCCCTTTTCATATATATTGAGGTCCTGGCCCATGTGTGGCCAGTATGCAACTTCTCGCACGAATTCTAAATGTTTTTTGAAAACTCAGATGACTGCCAGTAGCCAATTCATGGCTGTGATTCAATATCAGGCTGTGGAATGAGGTAGGGACCACCCATTGCCTCACACTCATATAGTGATCTCCTTACTAACAAACCAGCTTGGATTCAAAACATCTTGGAACATTTCATCAACACCTGGAGATCCTCTTTTCCGGTATAATCCCATTCTGTTAGAAGAAAACTCACTGGGTCTTCAATGTGTTGATAGAGCTTTCCAACAATCAAGTCCGCTTTTTGTGCAGTGATCAAACCTGCATCTGGAGTGCCTTTACTCCACTGAGCAGTTGAGAGTTCACCTTTGGCAAGAGTTTGGGACATGGTCACAGCTTCAGTTTGGATTTCACCCAGCAAGGATTCTGTATCTATAAAATCCCCCTGCAGCACACCAGTTTTAGCCAGCTTGTAAGCCAGGTCGTTCCCAGTCTTATCCTGACCCTCTTTTTTGGAATGACCCCTAATCTTTTTCCAATAGATGGTTATCCAATTAGAGGTCACCAGATCATCAATGGACTGGATCACTTTTCCATGTTTTAAGGGTTTTTTGTTAACACAAAGCATGTGTCTATTCTTCCAGTTGATCAGGTGTTCACAAACCCATTCCTGACATATTCAGAATCAGTAATAATCACTGGTTCTTTGAGTTGGTGGTGTACTGCAGTGAGGATGGCTTGTTGGATGGCCATCAACTCTGACAACTGACTACTTTGGGGTCCTATTTTGTAACCAGCAGAGGGCCCCAGGGTATCATTCACCCAGGCCTTCCCAATGCCAGCCACTAGTTATTTTTCCCTGTTATTGGCAGCATGGTAATAGCACCCGTCTACTTAAAATGTGGGTATTCCCTGACAAATGTCTTCTTCATAGACTTTGTGTGGGGAAGTAGGTAAGCCTTCATATTGTCTTTGGTTATTAGACTTTCATCCTCGAGACGTTATTTTTTAGCACAATCATTCAAGTCCACCAATGTTTGCGATACCACCAGAAAGCCTTGCATGGACAGAATCTTGGAAGTAATTCTGGAATTACTTACTTTTCCAGCCCAGATTCTGTCACTTTGTAAATACTACAAAGGTTGGTGAAGAGTCTCTTCAGTGATGTGCTCCCCTGGATAAACAGGCAGTCATTTTTCAACACCCATAACGATGCCGGGAGTGCTTTTTCACAATCGTTGAATTTTCCTTTCAAAGAGGACAAAGTTTTGCTTGCATAAGAAATAACTTTGTTGACCTTGTGCTTTTGATACAATCCCTCTGTCAGGAAGGTACCTGAAAACCCTGTCTCAAAGAAGAACGCCTTATTTTTAATGGGGTAAGCCAAACAAGGAGCTTGAGACAGGCTTCTTTTTAGTTGTTTAACTCCCTTGGATGTTCCGGAACGCCACTCCCACATGACTCTGGACTTTATTAAATAAACCAGGGTCCGAGTGACCTGTGCACAGTCTTCAATTAACTTTCAACTGTAGTTAGTGAGTCTAAGAAAGCTTCTCAATAATCCTGCAGAATAGTAGGGACTTTTAATTTTAATAATGCATCCACTTTGTTCGCCTGGGGGTTGAGATCCTCAGTGGTGATTTCATGCCCAAGAAAATTCACTCTCGTTGTACACCATTGTGCTTTATGAAAGGACAATTTTGCTCTTGCTTTCTGCAATTAGACCAGTACATAGCAAATTTGTACATAGACAAGTTTTCCCATTTTGCCCAAGTCAGGCATGGCCTTATGAAGGAATATATTGAACTCATTTCCAGAGTTATATATCCAAAGGGTGTGCGGGTCCACATACATTGCTGCCCACCAAAGGTAATGGCAAGCTTGTACTGGTCTTCCCTAGTCATGGGTATTGTCTAGTAACCGTTGGTCAAATCAAGGACTGTGTATACATTTGACCCTTGGATCTGCACCAGCCATTGGTCTATGTAGGGAATAGGCCATCTTGACATGTGTCCTGGGATGGTATCCTCTTCTCCCACTTGAACTTCAACTGTATAAGACAGCACTTGAGCTGACTAAAACACCCTCTCTCTGTTGTCAAAGCCCATTGGGTCACCCCTTAGTTGTGAACATGATTTTTTGATAATCAGATCTAGGCTAATTGTGAATCGATTCAGAATGTCACTACGGAAATAAAAGTCAGAAGGGACATATCTAACGACCCAACAATGATGTTCTATAGTGTTATAACCAATGGACATTTTTAGTATACATCTGCAAGGCAGGAAATGTTTAGAATTTGGTGTTTTCAAACCCACTTCCCATTCATCAATTTAAATGTGGGAATGGTATGATATTTTTTGAGTTTCCTGAATAATCCTTTGATGATTCAGCTTTTTGTCATTGGTCAGGAATACTCTGGCGAGCACTGGCTCCTCCCCCTCATTTATCTGAACGGGCAAAAACAAGTGTTGGCCCTTTTTCTGCATATCGATCAGGATGTGTGCAAACTTTTTCCCTTGTCCTCTTTCACAGGACACAGTGTTTCTTTGAAATGTTGATCTGTAGAAAGTATTCCCTTCCAGTGTGGAGTGCCACTTGGAACTGAGGGGGAAGGTTAATTTTCAAGAGTTGAGAAGGGTTCCCTTCGCCAGTTTGTTCTCAGACAGAGATGATGATGATGTCTGGTACTTGGTTGATTCTGGAAGTGAAATTTCATGGGTTTGGTACGTCGCTCAATCAAATGGCAGGTGCCATTCCGGCTCACATAATTTGTGAGGACCTGTTTCACGCAGTTGATAAGAGGTGATAACCTGCGAAGGAAATAGTTCTGCAGTAAACATGGAGTTCTCTCTGGAGTCATGACTATCACCAGGTGTTTTAAATGGTATTAGCCAATTTTTATTTCTAGATCAGCAGTTTCTTTGACGGAAGTATCATTCCTATCTAAGTGTTGGAGTTGTCCATAAAGAGGTATGAAAGTAATCTGGTGATTCTCCCCCTAGCTAGATTCAGTTGATCAGAAGCCTTTTTGGACATGATAGTAGCTTGGGATTCAGTAGCCTGAAGAGCTGATAATTCACAATGACCCTGTACCTTGTCTGGGGCATAGAATGTGCCCTCTTTTTCTTCAAGAGTACAAAGAAGGTGTGGGTTAGTTGCCAGTTCGGCTGTAATTTTCGTAATGTTGAACTCAGTCACTGTGTGAGCTAGGGTGGTTTACAGTGTCAGAGACATGGAATCTGTAGCAATAAATCTACATTTTGAAATGTTTGTAGTTGGCGGATCCTCTTTCTCCCCAGATTCTTTGCTGCCTCGCTGCTCCGCTTTGTCGGTAGCCAGTTCTCAAAGCCTGTTTTAGGGGAAGATACCACTACAGTGTTTGTATGATCTAGCTTGCATGGTTGTGGTCTAGGAATTTCTCTTTCTGGGTCGGCCTCCATATCGTCCTTGTCGGACGAATGGTCTCTTGTGGCCCATATTTCTTTGGGAGCGATTCGCCCAATCCTGAAATAGAAGATTTTGTTCCCTGAATCCTCTGGGGATTCTTCTCTCTCAGATAATTTTGTTTTCCTTCTCCCCACAGTGAGTTTTTCTTCAATCTTTTCTACCTATCCTCTGTTTTTTGGGTTTTAGCTTCCTTTTCAAGTAAGAAAGGAAGCTTCCACCAGAGCTTGTCATCTCCCTTCACCCAGGGCCCCATCCCCAGTCACTTGTTGATTTTCTGGACTTTCATCCATTCATTTTCCCCCTGGGGTATCAGACCCAGGTGCTGGGGCATTCTGAGGAACATGGTTGGTCTGAGGGTTTGACTGAGCCCTCATCATGTGCCCCAAGTCTTCAGTCAATTGTTGGACCAGTCGCTTCAGTAGTCTACATTTTTCCCTACCTTCAGGGTTTTAAGGAGGTCTTTGCTCATTCCTCTGTTTCTCTATAAATGAGTAACTATCTCTTCTAGCTTTGTTCAGGAATATATTGTCCTGAAACCGGGGAGAAGGAGGATTGTTTGCCGAATTAAGTTTTAGAGGGTACCTGTTTGTGAAATTCATGTTGAGGGGTGGTTTGTTACTCCTTTCCTGTGGAAAAAGCAAAGGGAAATTACCCGGGGAAGAACTCACCTGGTTTGAATCCCCCGTTTATGCTGGAGGGGTGTAAATAATCCCTGGGATGGGCCTCGTACCTTTATACTGACGACTTATGTAGGTGGTGGGGTCAGAAGGGTCTTTGTTCTGATACCCATGTTGACTACCATTTGATTGAGCCTGGGCAGAGGGTCTCCTCTGCCTCTCGTCCTGCTTGTCAGATGAATGAGTATTTTTAGGCCCCCCATCTCGAGGTCCAACAAAGGGGTAGTTTTCACCTCTGCACTTTCGCAGAAGCAGGTGAGGTAGTAGGTTTTGAGGTTTTTGAGTTTTATTATCAGTGGGTTTATGTACCTCATAAATCTGGCTTGCTTGCTCTATTACCCAATCCAGTGTCCTGCAGTCATGGAAATCTCAAACTAACTGGGTAGTAATATATTTGAGTAGTCCATGGATGTTTATGCTATTGGTATTCACTCAGCTAGAAGTATGCGCAAATGCACATTTTATTTCCTGTGTAAACTCCATTGACTCCTTGCATGCCTATTGTGGGTTCCTGTGAGTTGACATTTCTTTTTAAATGGCCACCTTATAGGTGGATCATTGTAGGGTGTGTGCGAAAATGAGCTAACAATAAGGTGCCGGTGCTCATCCATTTTGGACATTCACTTCAAAACTGCAATGAAAGTCTACGGTTTGTGAGCTCAGTTAGAAGGCTTAATCATAAAACAAGAAAGGAAGTACTGCTACGTGGGGGGGTTCTACCAAAACAGATTCAAATTTTGAAAAAAAAAGAATTTATATTCTGGGGAACCCTTTTTGATTACTAGTGGAACGTATCCAAACAGGCATAGCCTGTAATGATGTCCAGAAAGAAACACACAGAGAGAGTCTGCATAGTAAATAAAGTTGATTGTAATGTGAAGCAAATGGTTCTCTTGTATACACTTGTACATATAAAGAAGGGGTACTTTGAACAGAAAATGTGTATAGTGTGCATCAACACAAAAAAAACCTACACAATATAGTGGATCCCTAACAAATGTGGTTAACTGGGGAAGCCGAAAAAACAGACATAAAAACCAATACATCAACCAAATAATAAGTCTATCTGTGTATTATTGGTAAATTATAACCTGGGATTTGGAAAAACAAGAAAAAGAATGAAAAGATATATATATAAATATATATAATACAATGACATGTTATTTGTATTGATAACTCAGATAACCAGTCTTTGTAGCAATCAAAATCCCGATAAACGCATATCAAAAATTCTCTAGACATATGTCGTATCTGTGGCAGTGAGAAATCTAGTCATCAAATGCCACACCTTCAGTCAACGGATGGCAAATGTCTAATGCATAAAAACTTCTCATTTGTATCGGCCAGAAACAGATGCCTTAGTGTGCATTGGCCATAGGATAGGTGCCAACGTTGCAGGGGGTGGGATCCTGGTTCAGTTAGTAGATGGTTGTAGAACATGTGCCAGGTGTCCATCTGTGATCCCTCTAGTTGGGCTTGTTGGTCCCCCTTGCAGGAAAATCTGTAAATTTCAGCGGCAGTCACGTCCTGGTGTCAACCGAATCAAAATGATTTCTAGTTGAACATGGCGGCTGCCTTCTTCAGGTCACAAACTATTGGCTCCTGTAACATAAAGAAACCAAAAAGAGTGAAAAAAAATAAGTGAAAGGGGTTGTCCTTTTGGAGACAAATTGTGTGTTTTCTTGCTGGACATTTAGGCAGCTAGTAATGGAGACATGCAGTAAATGCAATGGAAGTCTTGCAAAAAATTGAAATGTATTCATATGGTTGGGCTGGGAGTAAGAGAGGGTCAGAACAGAAAACCTAAAATTGAACTGCCTGTGGCCCAATGTGGTCGGCATACATCTGACTTGTATTAACTCACCACAAATATCCTTGAAGCTGTCTCTTATTGAGGCCCGCTCTTCTGTCAGGCAACTGCATCCAAATCAGGATGTCAAATTGAAAGAGAGTCCCACGTCCCCGTTGGGTGCCACTGATAGTGAAAGGCAAGAATGCCGTGGTTGTGATTCGAAAACGGCAAAAAACCCTGCAGGAAAAAGGGGGGCAGGAAAGAGGGGCAGAGAGAGAGAGAGAGGAAAAGGTATGTAGTTACATACACATCTCACTGTATTAAGCACATACGTTTAGGAAGAGCCCTGAGCTGTAATCAAGCTCTTCTCCTCACCTATATTAAGTAGGTATGTCGCCTTTGCTTGTAAAGATTATATTGGATTGTACCTTAAAGGAGGTGGATGCATGTGCAGAGTCCCTTGTGGTAGTTCAATTTGGAAAAACATGACAGATGTGCCATGCATTATATACAATGTCGTAGGGCGTGATCCTCATGTCAGTCTAGCCTTTGTAAGTCTACTACCTGTATATAAGGGTGAAAAATGAAAGAAAACCAAATGAGGGTGCTGTGTTATCCATCTGGTCTAGCTAGCATCCGTTGTGACAACAGGATGTATTTACTGAATCTTTCGCATTCATCCATCACATTTTACCTGGGATGGTATGTATTGCAGGCTGGATCCGTTCAGTGGCCCGTGTACGTCTCAGGACAGTGGAGTTGGTGAAGAAACGCCCCTGTCTATAGAGCTGTGCCTGCCGCGTGTGGAGCGGCTTTGCTGAAAAGCTGCAGCTTTGCTGGATGTGGCTGTGGGTGTGGCATGTAAGAGGATTCAATTCAACACTACAGCTAAGTCAATGCCTAGTCTGGGATACTGAATGGAAACCCTTATTAATATATCTTTATGTCCAGTTCATGCGTTCTGGATGACTACCCCTATATAACACCCCTCTCTTGGACTCCCCCTGACCCCACTGAGCCAAGAAGTAGTTCTGTTTTGCAAGTTAAAAGGTTTATTTGATAATTTAAACAATAGATATATATATCACACTTTATAATAATTTAATAATTGAATATCACACCTAATCTGAGCAGTAATCAACAATGGATAGTCCGGCACTAGCACACTTCTTTATAATCAATGATGAGTGGTTATAGGATGGATAAGATAGCAACAATACTTTATGGTTTCAAATGGATGCAAGGTGGAATGAAATTGCAGTACAGAAAATACTCAATATGCGTTCAACAAAACAATGTAATCACTTTTCTCTGGCACTCCCCTCCCCCCTTTATGCAATGCAAGGAAATGGAAGGAAAGCACACAGTTCTCAGAAATGCAATCAAATATAATTCAGTTCACCCCAGCAAGCTTACACTACAGAAGTTGGAAACACAGGCCCAAAATGCTTTTATATGTGCTGGCAATGAAGTGAAAAATACGCTAAAATGCTTTTAATTCCCTCTAGAGGTTCAGGGTGAGTGGTATCAAGTTAATATTAGTCCAGGCTCACTTTAGCAAGGATCTAGGAGTAACTAGCAGGTTAAACGAATTTTTGGCAACTGAAAGCAAGAAAACTTCTGTTTTCACACGTGGAGAAATTTGCAAATCGCGGTAAAATTCGCGAGTGCGTTTTTCGCGATTACAGAGGAACTACAAGGACTAGCACTATCGTTTTGGGGTCCTAGGACAGCCTAGGATCTCAGCTTCCCGATGAAAGTCACTGCAAGTCTCTAGGACAAACGGTCACGGGGATATGAGCGATATGGTAAAGGTCGTTTTTCAGATTTGAAATTTTAAAGTTCAAAAAGACAAGTGACAGCTAGCAACAAGAAAATGACAGGTGACAGCTTTACAAATGACAGGTGACAGTTTTACTCAAGTTAAAATAGCTTGCATTAGATTATTTTAACTAAGAGATTGGTTCTGCACAGTCTGCTAGGTACTCACAATGTATTTTTGAAATAGAATGGGCCTCGCCACGGATCTGGTCAGGTTTTAGACTGGACTCTGGTCTGGTCTCTGCGCTTCACAGTGATCTGGGTCAGCTCTCTCTCTCTCTCGATTCTGGAGATTGATGGATTTGAAGTCTGGATCTTTCTGCACAGCTTTCTCTAGAGATTGATGCAGGTAAAGTATGGATTTTCCCGGCAGAGCGTCCCGCAGCAAATGGATTTGAAGGTCTCTATCTGTCCTGACTGTCTGCTTTTATGTGTTTTGAAAATGGGTGTGTGTGCAGCATCACTAAGCTCTACCCCTCTCCACTTGTCATTGGCCACTTCATCCGCTTCCCCTTGATTGGGGGAATGAAATGAAGTGTCATCATGATGAGGTCTGTTTATGATACAGAGAACCCACCCCTGTCAACTTTACACACAATCTATATTTGATCCAAAAGACATATTTGCACAGGTACACATTTGTTTAAAATTACATGCACCCATCACATATCACAGGAGGTATCCCCTGTTCAAAATCTGCTCTTCCTGGGAGCTTGCATTCAGAAATGGCAACATTTGCCCTTTTTAACTGGTTTCGTAATATCGGACATTACCCCAAATTTATACACATGTGCACAAGGAGTATGGACATTACTTGATGAAGTATCAGACTTTTAACTTGCATACATTTTAAGTAATACCCTCTTAACTGCTAGCTTGCCCCCAGATCATGCCACCGGTTCTAAAAACCTCTTAAAATGTGGGCAGAAAAATCACAAGAATTATGGTATCATTTAAATAATTTTCACAAGTCCGCTCTATGAGTTATTCATCTTTTTCTAAAACCATATTCTGGCTACAGTGGTGTGGTTTCCCCCCAGCACAAGGTTGAATTTCTGGTTTTTCCAGTTCTGCCAGGCCAGCTTGCTCTCACAGGCAGTGCTCCTCCCCTTTGCTTCAGGAGGAAGCCACTTTTTACGGCCCCATAATAAAACATTTGCCTGAGTCAGGACAGGGCTTTGTTCAGTTTCCTGCAGAGCCCAGGTAATTCAATCAGGGAAGTGTCATATTCCTTTTGGTGGGAGCAGCAAAAGGGCAGCTGGGCCTGGGAACACAGCTGTTGTGCAAGTCTCATCTCCTGTCGGGGGTAGCTGGTGGGCAGAATTCAGTTCCTTAAGCCAGGCTTCAGATAAAATGTCACTTTTTGTTACCCAGTTTAAGTCAAGACAATGTTTACATATGCAGCTAGAATGCTGATTCTAAGTTCAAAACTATGGCATTTCAACAGTGACAACTTATGTGACACTCAAAAGTAGGTCACTCATTTCTTTTAAACATTTCGATTTTTGGTAGTTTTAAATCCAGTTTCAGTTAGGCTGCTGCAGACCTGCAGAGCTCAGCCAGTCTTGTTAGGAACATTCAAGTCACTTCAGAATATAACTTTACACTGCCCTTCTGTGCCCATAACATCGGCAACAATGAGTGGCAGCCTATTCTTCATGCATTTCCCTGTGCATTTTCTGGGAAGCTCTGGCCATCATGATGTTTTCCATGTCAGTACTGCACAGTTTTGAGGTAGGGCTTGGATGCATGGGTAAAAACATCCCACAGGCATCAGCATCCAATCAGGTTGCAGCAAAGTCTGGGCCCCGTTTGGATTTGACGTACTCACCCCGGAAGTCGGTGCAACTGTCTACAGCGTCCATAGAAAAAATGCTTTCTGTACAGAACTCTTGCACATGCGAATATCGTGGGGCTAGTTGCTGTGTCAGTATATGAAGAATGGTAAGGCCATACCATGTGAATGTTGCGTGTGCGGCAGCAAAGTCAGAGAGGGGCCGTACAATAGACAGGCCTCCTGTGGGTGTGTCACCAGCATCCAATCAGGGTCCCAGAATATCGGGCCCTGATTTGTGTCGTCATGAGCATGGTCGGGAGGGATTGGCGTATAATGGTGGCAGGGGACAGCACAAGTCTGTACCCCCACCTAGACAGTACTAGAGTTGGACCCTTGGTTACTAGAACTGCAGGGAGCCTCTACATCAATCCGCTTGTCGGAGAGAGGATGGGGGCCTGGTTGTAAGACAACCCCCATCTGCCTCAGTTGTGGGATGTGTGTATTCTAATGTGATGGGGAGACCAAAGCACTGGAAGACATATGTGAGGGTTAAGTCTAGACAGGACAGGGTTGTGGCTCAAAAGTGCCTCTGTTGGTGTATCGGACATCATCTGTATGCTGGGTGAACACATTACCAGGAACTTGTCTGCTGGTCCTCGAATGTGGTCGGGATTTATTCAGTGTTGAGGGTGTACGGTGATCCTGTAGGACTAATTGCCATGGGATGCTCGTTAGAAGGTGAAACTACGCTTCCCTCTAAGGACCACATCCAGTGGGCATGTTTATCTAGCAAGGGACCAAATGGGGGAGCCTCTGGAGCTCACTGATGGGGAAAATACTGTTAATTGAGTCCCTGGGTCACTGACTCCATCCTGTGAATCCATCTGCACTCCAAGTTGAGAATATGGCCTTGGATGTTGGTGCCATTCCGAACTCGTTCAAGCTCCCACCATTTCAGAAGGCTGACATGATTTATGCAATGGTTGCGATATTGTAGCATGAAGCAGATGAAGTCACTATGGAGGATATTTATTGGATTGTTTGCTCAAGCACGAGCTGAGATGGGAGCCAGGGATGTGCAGGTGCAGGGAACGGATGCACGAGAGACAAGCTGTTTTTTTCCACTCTCTGGATTTTTCCCCTCTTGCCTCCCATGCATGCTGGTTGTCCTTCAGCCGGGGGCAGTCTGCAACTTATGAGGGGCGGGGATTCATCCCCTTAAGAGGGGAGGTGCAATCCCCATGAGGTGACAGAAAATTGGAACCCTGGGTGTTGAAGTCTTGCTGAGAGGGAGGATGCTCTCTCCAAACCCTGTTAGTTGATGCATGATCTCTCTAACTGCCTGCCTCAGGACTGTGTAGTGTTATCATGGCCGAGATGAAGCTTTCTCCTACAACTGCTATAACAGTGATGTATACTTTTGCTGTTTATGCTTTTTCATGTATTAATGTTTAACCAGTTGGACTTATTTCGTAGTAATATGTATACTTATGGAATGTGAATAAAGGGCCTGTAAAGAGCCAATTATTTTCTAACAAATGGTCTAAGTGTACATCATTGCCTTTCTGAGTTCAAGGACTTTTGGTCTGTGTAATAGGGTAAGTGCTGAGGTCATTACACCTGTCTGAAAAGCAAAACAACCATTTATAATGATCCTGGTCTTCCGTTCCTGCAAAGAAACTGGAGCTCAGTGGAAAACGTCCATTTTGCAAACTCCATACAATTGACATCATTTTTTATTTCAAATGATTACATCATTTCTTTGTACATTGGCGGGTGCTCCTACACTGAATATTTAGCATTCTTGTGGTATGGGGTCAAGAAGCTTTTACTGGTTTTAATTTGTCTAATGGGGTCCTTAACAAAACATTTTCTGTGTATGGTATTTTTTGTTTGCCTCTGAACCTGCGTCCATTAACCCTCAGAATCTTTGCTGGTGTTGGGACTCCAGTCCCTGCCTTCTAGGTGCTCTCTATCTCTCTGAGATTGGTAGTGTTTTCCAGAATCAGGAGATCTGGACTCCTCCTTTGGAGCTGTGCCACCGTGAGCTCTCAGGATCACTTTCCCTGTCGTCCTTTTTGGTTCAGGATAGAACACAGCCTCTTCTTCAAACTGTTGCCAATGGGTACTATCACTGCTTCCAGGTAGTCTGGGGGAATCCACCCCCATTCACCTGAATGGGTGAAAGGCTTTTAAAATGTCTTTCCTATGCTGAAGTTTTTCCTTTCTCTTTCAGCTAAGTGGGCTATGTGGTCTCTTTGCAAGATTATTTTCTGGAAGTTTTGTTCTCGGATCTTTTCATCAAATGCACTTTCAGGTTCAGAAGTATTTGCAGGACTGTCTTTGACCTCCCATGACACACTGGTCTGGCCACCTTCCCTGCTTTTTGGTAGTGGCGGATCTCAATGAATATCAGATCAGGACTGGCCTTCCTGATCAGACTGACTGTGCATAGGTGCACACACCTGCCTCATGTCTCCCTGTTCTCTAGAGGTGGCATGCATGAGGTCAGTTCCAGTTGGTACATGGAATGTGGTAGGTAAATGACATAAGGGCCTTGATGGGAAGGGCTGTTCTCGCCCATCATAGAACCCTACCCCATACTCTGTTTAATCAGATTGTCTCAGTGCCAGTTTATATTTTGTTATTTCATTATTTAATTTCTCACACTTGTTTCTCTCTAACAGAATGTCCTGCTTACATTCAGAGAGCAGAGGTTTTAGATTTGACACTTCAGATTAGCTGGCTTAAAGCACACTGCACTGAGCCACCAATCGATCACTCATTTTCTGCACTTCATCTTGAAGGATTTCATTATCCCTCTGAGAGTCTTGCATTATATGCTAATTTTCATGACATTTTCCAATTAAAATGACAAGATTTCTCTCCCAAGTGTCTCTACGATGCGCCACCTGTAACAGGTCACACTTTGCTTGTCTCAGACGCTCCTCTGCTCTATATTTTCTTCCCTTATTCTGGTCAGTTCCTGATCAGGTTGACCTTTTTGAACATCAATGTTCAATTGTAGAACGTCTTTTTCTTTGATCAGCTGTAATTTCTGTTGCTTCAGAATATTTCAATCCTGATGAATTTCATCTAACTCCTTTTGTGTGTCAATCTCTTTTATAATGAACTGACTGTTTTCATATGTTCGTTCATTTATGGAACTTTCAAGTCTATAATTGTATCCAACAATGCACTATTGTATGCAGCTTGGTCATTCAACTTGTATTGCAGCAAACCTAAAGTTTCAACACTTTCTTTATGTGTGTCCTGCAACATGGAGAACATCATTTCTCGCTCTGCACGGGCATGTGTGTGGGTTTTTACCTAATTTTAAGTTGCTCAATGAGGTCTTCAAGTTTAATGTAAAAAATGTGGCCTTGCTGTAATTTGTCCTCTAACTGCATGAGTGATTGCTGGACCTATAAGATACTAGAATCCGTATTTTGCAAGCCCTCTTCTATTAATTGTAAATGAAAATACAACTTAGCCGTGAGTTGGGCAATTTTAATTTGTTCCTCATGGATATTTTGGGTCATGTAGAATTCTGCTAGGGCTTTATGCAAAATACCACCTTCATGCCAAATATCTATACCTGTCACGCTCACCTGTGTCTCTGCAGGAGTGATGGACGAGCCTCCCTTGACCCTGAGTCTTCACTTCCTCTGTTTCACCTGGAGGAATACCTGTCAAATACAAGGTGTACACTCAGACCTGAATTCACCTGATTCCCCTGGGCCCTTCCCTTCTCTTAACTGTGTGCTGTGATGTCCCCCTATGGGCTTACCTTGATCTTTAGTAGGGTGTGTACTCCATCCTGCATTTGTAGGGGTGCAATTCACTCATGTGATTGGTGCCAATGTCTGTAGGCTGAGTTCAGATGCCAAACGCTGTTTTATGCCTTCACAGCGAGAACGAGAGTTCAAGGGGCCAGTTTCTTCACTGGCTAGAAAGTCCTTCCCACAAGTGAACATTGCGTGGAGAATGTTGAGTGTCCAAAATTGTCAGTTTTGTCTTTGTTTGATGGTATTTTTGTGGGTGAGTAGCGCTGCATGTAGAATTTAGCTGCTGGTAGGTTTGTGCAGCGCCTTCAATTCGAGCGCGCCTGATAATGTCTCTCCCTTTCCCTTGCAGGAGAAATTATGTGGTATTAGTGCCTTGAGTCTGGGTTCAGCACTAATGGAGACTTGGTGGTTTTGCACTGCGTAGAGAGAGAGAGTGCAGTGAAAGAAGTGTCCAAGTTATTGGAGCGAAGGCAATGAATAATGTCTCTTCTTTCTTACAGGGGTTTGTGCGCGCGTGCAACTAACCTGGATTCCAGCATCGCGGGATGATTCAGTGAGTATGCACAGCGTTACTGATGTGCGCGTGTTAACGCTGTTCTTCTTTGTTCTTACAGGTGCCGGTATAGAAGTCCCCTCTTGACTGGAGATAGCTGCGGCATGGAGTAAGAACCAGGTAAACTGAAGCTGAATGATCCGGAGCGGGTAAGCAGAAGGTGGATGATCCGGAGCAGGTGAGCAGAAACAGGATGATCTGGAGCAGGTAAGCAGATGCTGGCTGATCCAGAGCACAGCAAGTGTGTTGCTGAAACAGCTCACAGTAAGCAACACGAAGCACTAGAAGAATCTTGGGTGTGGATTATATAGCCAGCCACACCCAAACACTAGAGAGCTCATGTATCATCATGTACTTCCTGTTTGCCAACAGGAAGTGGTAACCAGGAAGTTGCTACAAACACTAGGAAGGGATTAAAGGAGGTGATTTGCACCGCGTAAGTCTAGTTTGGTGAAAATCTTCACTTGTCTCACCTGGTCTATGAGTACTGGTACTTACTTTTTATGGTGACTTGATTTAGGTCCCAGTAATCCATACACGTTCTTAAGTCCCCCTCTTTCTTCGGTACGAAGAGGAGTGGGGAGGCGGCTGGTGACTTAGATGGTCTAATGAAGCCATTGGCCAGGTATTGATCCAAGTAGGTCCGTAGAGGAGCGTTTTCTTCCTCGGTTAATGCATAAATGCAGCTGCACAGTACTTGTGCCCCTGGTTGCAGGTCGATCTGGCAGTCTTAAACTCGATGTGGTGGTAGTTTATTAGCTTGCTCCTCATGAACACATCCTGGAACTCCTGGTATCCCTCTGGTAAAGTGCCCACCAAGCCTAAACCTGCTATCTTTTCCTGTGAAGCTAACAATGGGCTTCCTTGGATCCATTTGTTGTTGTAACAAGAGGCGCATTCCTTGGAAAAGAGTAAAGTTCGAGCTCGCCAATCTATCTTTGGGTTGTGCGTTTCTAGCCACGGTATCCCAAGAATCAGCTGGAATTGGGGTGTAGCAATAAGGTCAAATCTAATACTTTCCCTGTCTCCATCTTGGCAGATTAAGGTGATGGTGGAAGTACACTGTGTTACTGGTCCCGAAAGGAGTTGTGTGCCATCCACAGCTGTCACGCTTTCTATGGTGTCCTTACGGTGGAATGCCAATCCCAAGGTCTTTGCGTTGTTTATGTCCAGGTAGTTCCCAATAGCCCCACTGTCTATGAAAGCCTTGAGGGCATGCATTCGGGTGGGCTGTGAAGGGTCTACCAAAAGCACAGGAATACTGAAACGTGAGATCTGAGAGCTCCGTTCCTGGCTCGACAGACCGACCTCTACATCTGCCGGGCGTTGGAGTTTTCTGCTACCTCACCTGTGTCTTCCCCTGTGTTCTCTAGTACCCCCATTGTCCTTCGTGGGGGTTTAACCATGCAGTTCTGGGGGAAGTGACCAGATTGGCAATATAAGCAAAGTTTTTTCTGACACCTCTGTTCTCTCTCTGCCTTGGTGAGTGGTCCCCTGCATGGGCACTGAGTGTGTTTCAGAAGCCTGTCAATGGGACACTTCCTTTGGTCGGAAATACACTGGTCTATTCTCTGATCTGGTTTGGTCGGCCTTGCGATCCTGTAACCAGTGGTCTAGTTGCATAGTTAGGTCTATGTATTCACTGCAATCTGCGGGAGGATTAACTACTTGCACCAAGATTTCTTTTAATTCTCCTCTCAGTCCTCGATAAAATAAAGTTATTAATTTCTCCTCTGGCCAACCTGATTCGGCTATTAAGTGATTGAATGTGGCTACATATGAGATAAGAACCTGACCACCCTGTCGCAGAGAAAGTAGCTCATCATCCAGGGCCTGACCTCGACTCCGATGGGCAAATAGTTTTTCCAGTTCACGCTGAAAACCTGGGTAATTTCTCAGTAAAGGGTCGTCCCTAAGCACTAACGGGACAGACCAGTCTGCCGCCTGCCCTCCTAAATAGGAGAGGACGAAAGCTACTTTAGCTTGGTCGTTCAGAAAAGTGTCTGGTTTGCATATGACGTGTAGCCAGCATTGATTCATGAATGCTCCAAATTTCTTGGGATCCCCAGAGAAGCTTTCTGGGGGTGCGAAAGGGATGTTGCCTGGAAGCAATACCTGAACGGGTGTGGCTACAGGTGCCATGGTAGGCTGCCCCTGAGGAACTCCACCTGGTAGCGGTGCTAGACCAGCTTGGTTCTGTAAAAGCTGTCTTGCCAAGTCGTCTGTTTGTCCCTGTTGACTACCAGTTCACGCCATAAGGCATTTGTCTCAGAGTGGGCTGCATGCACCTCGGCCCGTAATTCACCTAACAATAGGCAAAGCTGGGCTACCTCGGAGGTATTGAGGAAGGCTTTGTGTTCTGTCACACTCACATGTGTCTCTGCAGGAGCGATGGACTAGCCTCCCTTGACCCTGAGTCTTCACTTCCCCTGTTTCACCCGGAGGAATACCTGTCAAATACAAGGTGTACACTCAGACCTGAATTCACCCGATTCCCCTGGGCCCTTCCCTTCTCTTAACTGTGTGCTGTGATGTCCCCATATGGGCTTACCTTGATCTTTAGTAGGGTGTGCACTCCATCCTGCATTTTCAGGGGCACGATTCACTCATGTGATTGGTGCCAATGTCTGTAGGCTGAGTTCAGATGCCAAATGCTGTTTTATGCCTTCACAGCTATGCCGAGAGTTCAAGGTGCCAGTTTCTTCTCTGGCTAGAAAGTCCTTCCCACAAGTGAAAGTTGCGTGGAGAATGTTGAGTGTCCAAAATTGTCTGTATTGTCTTTGTTTTCCAGTATTTTTGTGGGTGAGTAGCGCTGCGTGTAGAGGCTAGCTGCTCTTAGGTTTGCGCAGCACCTTCAATTCGAGTGCACCTGGTAATGTCTCTCCCTTTCCCTTGCAGAAGAAATTATGTGGTATTAGAACCTCGAGTCTGGGTTCAGCGCTACTGGAGACTTGGTGGTTTTGCACCGCATAGAGAGAGAGAGAGTGCAGTGAAATAAGTTTCCACGTTATTGGAGCGAGCGCAATGAATAATGTCCCTTCTTTCTTACAGGGGTTTGTGCGCTCGTGCAACTAACCTGGAATCCAGCATCGCAGGAAAGATTCGGTGAGTATGCGCAACATAACTGATGTGCGCGTGTTAACGCTGTTCTTCTTTGTTCTTACAGGTGCCGGTGTAGAAGTCCCCTCTTGACTGGAGATAGCTGCGGCATGGAGTAAGAACCAGGTAAGCTGAAACTGAATGATCCGAGGCAGGTGAGCAGAAGCAGGATGATCCGGAGCAGGTAAGCAGAAACAGGGTGATCCAGAGCAGGTAAGCAGATGCTGGCTGATCCAGAGCACGGCAAGTGTGTTGCTGAAACAACTCACAGTAAGCAACACGAAGCACAGGAAGAATCTTGGGTGTGGATTATATAGCCAGCCACACCCAAACACTAGAGCGCTCATGAATCATCATGCACTTCCTGTTTGGCACCAGGAAGTGGTAAACAGGAAGTTGCTACAAGCACTAGGAAGGGATTAAAGGAGGGATTTGCTATGGGTTCTTTGTGTGCCTATGCCAGGCCTGCCAAGCCTCCACCCAGCTTGCCCCAACTACCTGCCTGATACCCATGACAGTACTTACTAATGAAACATCCTGTATCATTCTGGCTTGCCGGCCCTCTTTCTCCTGCTCTGACCACTAGCCATGAGTAAAAAGTTTGGCTAGGACATGTTTTTCTGGCATCCTCAATCTCTAAGTCACTAATTTTGAGTGTGTTTTGTAGACAACTCCCTAGAACTTGCGCTACATAGGACCAAAAACCTTACGGCTTAGTCCTGTTAGGTTTTACGACAACCAATGTTAAATAAAATGATCTTTGCATTAGCTCTGCACAATCTTATTCCTGTGGTTACATCCCTGATTCTCTTTGGTCAAGCAAACAGTGGCACTTTTAACCAATGCATCAAAAACATGCCACGCAAATCTCTAACACTGTACTGAAATGAATAGCCTGGTAACAATACAAATTGTCATGCATCAAAATCAGATAGCAATATTCCGGCACAAGCCCCCATTTATGGTGCAACAATTAATGCAGCGAGTTTCTTCCCTCCCCCCAAATCAAAAGCACCACAACAATATCTAAATATTTTTGGGTTTTTCACTAACACTGTGTTTAAAACATATAACACCACTATTATCCCTCACCCCTTTTCCAATAGGCAAATCAAGAATCAGGCTGATGTGCAGAAAGAATATATATTTATTATTTAGTAGACACAATTCTTATCCCCCAATAAGTATCCAAATGCGCACAACCTTACTCTGTGTCTCAAAACCTTTCTTTCCAAAAACTTCAATAGAAACTAGTTGGACACCATTCACTTTCAGGAGTAAAATTTGCAGAACATTTACGACACAACAACATGTGTATTTGCCATGTTTACTTTCTATTCCCTTGTTAAATAGAATACTTCATATACTTTGGTCACTCGTAAAATAG
Source organism: Ambystoma mexicanum (assembly GCF_040938575.1). Taxonomy (NCBI): domain Eukaryota; kingdom Metazoa; phylum Chordata; class Amphibia; order Caudata; family Ambystomatidae; genus Ambystoma; species Ambystoma mexicanum. The sequence continues at coordinate 454,018,517 of NC_090933.1, read as the reverse complement.
TCTTAATCTCAGGTTAATTTAGGCAGCGCCCCAGAACATGATATGACAGTTTTCCTTTACCATAAAGATTGTAAGTGGTCTGACTTTAAATAAGAGGTAATGCTTTTCTATTTGGCAGCAAAATAGGCATTCGTAGCACTCATTATTTCGGACCTCCCTGAGCACTTTTCAGTTCTAGCTCGATTCTGGCACAAAAACATTAATCAACAACCTCTTTGCTCAATATATAATGGGCCTCATTAGGACCCAGGCGGAGTGGGTTTCCGCCAGCGCTAATCGCGGCGGACCCGTCCGCCGTACTACGAGTTCCCTTAGCGCCATGGAGGTTTTCTCCGCCTGGTTTTACCAGGCGGAGAAAACCATGGCGCTACGGGACCTCGTTGTTAATTACGCCACCGTATTTTACGGTGGCGTAATTAACTCCTTCCCCACTCCCATTATACCCTATGGGGCAAGAATGGGAATGGGGAAGGGCAGAATGGGGATTGGGGATTTACCGCTCCGCCGAGGTCGGAATGGGGCGGTAAATCCGCCAACCCCCATGGCGCTATCGACGGCTTTCCGCCGTGCTTCGCGGTGCATTTAGCACCGCGAAATCCGCCTGGGTCCTAATGAGGCCCAATGAATGCTTTTCCTTTACCCTGAGGCAGTGAACAATCTCATTCAATTAGGAATCTTTCTCTCACTCTCATTAGACTGTATGCTTTTAAATCAATTGGTTCACATCGTTTAACCTTGAAAACACTTTCCTGAACTGCAGAGACCCAGATATTCAATAGGTATTTGGTACACTGTCTGCTTTAATGCAAAGCACAGGGGTTGTTCAACAGTTTGAAATTTTGTTTTTGCATCCCTCTTCCCCTAGGGGAAATTCTGAGGTTTGCAACAGGAATACAGGTTGTCGAAAGTTACTTTATTTTGACTGTGCCATTATTCACAGTGGGAGAGAGATTGGAGATTTCAATCTTCTCCAAGATCACACTGTGTCATTTGGCTATGTGGGTATACATTAAATTACTAATACATTACAATGTTTAGGGATCTACTTCTGGATGTCCTCCCCACGAATGTCCATATGGGAAAAGATAACAATTTAACAAAACCCCCATTATTGGTTTGTTCTGTTTGGATTAGGTACTCATCAAGCTCCAGGGTCAATGTATGGGAAGCATAGGGATCTGGTAAGACTACCCCGACAGACTCATTTATAGATCACCTCCGGCATTAATCCCTCTTTCCTGGTTCTCTCAGAATCATAGTATTTCTCCGAGTCTCATCCACCTTCTTCTGTCTCCCTTCCAGTAGTTTTATGGAGCTGCAGTCAGCTTAGCTTATACAGCTCAGATCATTTCAGACAGCTCTCCTCATTCTGGACAGACACTCCTCATTTTGACAAGAGATCCCGTTTTTCCATTGTGCATCTACTTTTAAACCCATAATCACACCACAACATATCTAAATGATGAGGTGCCAGCTTATTGGCATATGACTTGGATTGGACATCTATGTGTCCTTCCCCTTAAACAAGGCCTTGCCTCACCCCCCTGATTGGTCCTGGGGGTTTTAGGCACCATCTCGGGGAGTTATAGCTGAACCCATTTGCATAAGCATTTCTGAACAATCCAGTTATGAACTTAAAAATCAACATTTATTTATTTATATTATTATTATTATTATTATTATTATTATTATTATTATTATTATTATTATTATTATTTCATCTGTATAGCGCACCCATACTCTGAGGCATCTAGACACTGTTAGCAAAAACCAGTTCCATGTGGCCCAGATGCAGCGAACAAGAATAATCAAGTACATAGGCAGTTACATACAGAGTGTACAAAGCATCAGATTCAGATTCTGAATGGAAGGATGACATGGTGAGCAAAGTTTGGGCAACAACAAGGTATTGAGGGCTCTGCAGAAAGGCCCAGAAGGATTCCTCGGCCCTTAATGCATGTGGGAGAAAGCTCTATTGTTTACCAGCAATGACTGGAAAATGTTTCCCTCCAGCTTTGGTGTATTTAAACTTGGACTGAGCAGGTCTATGGATGTACGGAATTCTGTTAGGTATGGACAAGGGGGTCTTTGCAATCGTATGTGCCAGATAGAGCACTGCAGATTTGGATATGCACCTGTGTGCGATAGTGAGTGTCTTGAAAGTGATTCTCTCTCGGATGTGGAGCCAGTGGGCTGGTCTTCAGGCAGCCGAGATGTGTTTGGATCTGCAAATGTTCAGGGCAGCACACATGGGTTATTATGGATGGTCCATAGATGTTGTATGTTGTGAGCAGAGGTACCGGCGAACAGTACATTTCAATAGACCAACCTAGCACCTCCCACTGCTCATTTGATTATTAGACAGCTGTCTTTGGACAGGAAAGATCTGGCACCATTTATCAATTTGGTTGAATAAGCCTCTTAGGAGGTAGCATTTACTTGACGGGTTAAGGAGAGTGTTGCATCAAGGTAGACCCCTAAGGTTTTGACCACTGGTGAGACTGAGATCAAGGTGACATTTATGTTGAAGACTGAGTAGTTAGGGTCAAGTTTTTTAGCATGGATTAGGGTCCAAATGGAAGAAGTTTGGTCTTCTCATTGTTTAGACAGGGGCCATAGGTCGCCATCCAAGCTTGGATGGTGGTCTAGGCTGAGTTGAGCGTGGCAACATCGTTGGTGTAGTTGCCTGAGAGGGGGAGGATAATTTGCGTGTCATCGGCATAGTTAATGTATGCTTTGATGAGTTAGTCCATGAGGTCAAAGAGAGGCTTAGTGAATATGTTGAATAGAGTCAGGGAGACTCATGACCCTTGAGGTACTCCACAACTGATAGAGGAGAGTGCAGCGCAGGCAGATTGTCAGAGAAGACTTTCATTACTGTACCTTCTAGGAAGGAGGCAATCCATGATTCAGCTTCCGGGGAGAAGGAGACTGCGGTGGTGAAGTGGTGGCAAAGTATATTATGGTCGACTAAGTCAAAGGTCATTGAGAGGTCTAGGAGGAGGAGCATGGCAGGTTTTCCCTTATCCCTGATTTCATCAATCTGTTTTTTCAGGCCTAGGAGAGCTGGCTCTGTGTTGTGGCCTGGGCGGAAGTCCCTGACAGCCAGACTCCTAGGATGTGGTTTACTTCTAGGTGACGTTGAATTTGTACATGTGCTGCTCTTTCAAGTATTTTTTAGTAGGAAGGAAACTGTAGTGATTGGGCAGTAATTGTTGGGTGGAACAGAGGTGAGTGAGTTGTTTTTAGTTGGGGTAAAACCCAATCTTCTTTGAGGCTGGATAAACAGGGCCAATGATTCTGCAAAATCTTTAATGAGGGGGGCCAGACAAAGATCCCCTTTCCATCTTGATGGTTTCAGACTTCTTGAGATGTGTAGGGTTTCCTGTTCAGTGATTTCTCTGAAGTGAAACAGTGTGGTTCCTAGGATATTAGAGATAGTTATGTTTGTTGATTCGGTACCCAGGCAGGCATGCTTTAGGCTGGCTTGTTTGGAGAGTATTTTTTTAAGCCCGTACATTTTTAGCAGCCTGGTGTTCTGCATGGAAGTACACCAAGCTGTGAATTTGTTCAGGGTGGATGTGAGGGGGGGCAGGGGCTTTCAGTTGCCTAAGGATGGAGAATAGTTCTCTGGTGTCAGATTTCGCATTAGCCATTATTGTGTTTAATGCAGTGGCTTTGGCTAGGATAAAGGCTTGTTTGTAATGTTTGGGTAGGTTAGTGAACCTCTGTTTTGAGGCATCAAATTGGTATTTCTTCAAACTGGTTTCAGAAAGTCTTTTTTTAGTTCTAAATTCTGAGAGGTCTTGGGTGTACCAGCAGTTGATATGAGCTACAGGTTTGGCTTTTTTAGGAACTAACCGGGTGATGGTGTCAATTGCTCTGGTTAGTATTTTGGTGTAGAGATCAATTAGTGTCTTGGGATCAGTTGCATCCAGGATCTCCAGTTTGAGGACATCAAGGAATGGTAGGAGGCAGTCTTTAGTTAACTTACAGGAGCTGTGAGCCAACGATGGAGGTAGCAACTTAGTGGGTGTCTGGTTTCCAGGCCAAGGGGGATAGTAAAGGCAATGATGTGGTGGTCCGACCACAGGCAGGGAGTATTGGAATTGACAGAGATATGGCAGTTGAGGTCAGCTAGCCAATTAAGGATGTGCCTTTAATGTGCATGGAATTGCAGATGCAGTGGTTGAAACCTAGGGCTTTTAGTGAGGTTGCTAAAAGAGGTAGCTTGTGGGTCGGTGTGGTCATTAAGGACTAGATTTAGATCTCCCAAGAGAATCACTTGTGAGGAGGGCTTTAAATTGTCTCCTAGTGCATGGAGTAAGTCTTCTTCGAAAGTCAAGATGGGGCCAGGTGGGCAGTAGATAACATGGACAGTGATCGTGTTGGTGGGGGAAATGGTCAGTTTTTCAGAGAGCATGTTGCAGTTCTTGTTGAGCAAGGTGTTGAATGGCCTAAAGCAAAGGTGGTTGTTTGTTATGAGGGCTACTCCCCCTGCTCTGGAGTACAGTCTATCGCACCTGAGACCTGTGTAGCCTGATGGGATGGCAAGGGATAGGGCAGGACCTGATGTTGCATAGAACCAGGTTTCTATGATGGCAAGGGTATCAAGATTTCCTACTGTCAGGGGGTAATGGATGTCAAGAGTGCTGGCAGGTAGTGAACAGGCATTGACCAAGGCTAGATTGAGAAGAGAACCGGGGGGTTGGTGAGTGCCTGCTATGGTGCTGCATGCTGCAGGTGGAGGTTCTGATGTGCTTATTATCATGTTTAGAGTAGGTGGGCGTATAGTATTGTTGTCAAGTTATGGGGTGTTGTGAGTTGAGGCAGAGACAATGGTGGTAGTGCTAGTGGGAGCCAGATTAGTATGCGCGTTGGCAAGGTTATAGTTGTCAGACACATTTGAAGTCTGGGAGAGTGGTAGTACAGTTTAGATCAATTTTAGCAATGTTCATCCCAATTACGTCCTAAGTGGGAGTATTACAGGGTGCAGTGGCAATATTTGCAGAAGTGGACGAAGCTAAATCACAAATGGGAGCAATATTGGCAGAGATGGGCACATCTGCAGCACAAAAGGGAGCAAGCATGGCATCATTGGGAACATCTACAGAACAAACAGGACCCATATTGGCAGAGATGGGTGACCACTCATGGCAGCACTGAATACATCTGCAGCACAAAAGGGAGCAAGCATGGCATCATTGGGCACATCTACAGAACAAACAGGACCCATATTGGCAGAGATGGGTGAGCACTCAGGGCAGCACTGAATACAGCTGCAGCACAAATGGGAACAATCATGGCATCATTGGACACAGCTAGAGCACAAATGGGAGCAATTATGGCATCATTGGGCACAGCTACGGCACAAGTGAAAGCAATCATGGCAACATTGGACACAGCTACATCACAAATGGGAGCATTTTGGCATGCAGTGGTAATATTGGCAGTATTAGGTACAAATGTATCACAAGTTAGTACACAGGCATTCATATTGGCAAATGAGACTGGTTTATCAGAACTAATATTGGAAACTGCATCCATATTGCAGGAAGACTTTTCATGTCTGAGGTTTTTGAGTCTGCGACCGAAGGGCACCGGTCCAATGCCAGCTGCAGTGATGGTCTGAAGATCGGTGGGGTGATGGAAATTGATGCTTGATGATGGCAAGGAGCATTTAGCACATGATGAGACTGAGGAATGTTGGTGCCTTCTAGGGCACAGATTGCGGTTCCTTAAATGTGTCATGGGGTGAAAGTATGGTAGCCAGGCATGTGCCCAACAGAGGTCGTCAAATTATTATGGTCACAGGGCTTGTGCCCAAGACTTCCCAGTGCACCTTGCAAGGTCGGTGGAAGTGGGCAGGGTGTGAGTGGTGCCTGATTTGCAACAAAGTGCGTTGTGAGGGGAGATACAAATTGCAGTCTGCGCGCTGACCTTGATCAAATGGTAGGCTGTGAGGTAGCCTCTGGGCTTCCTTTCAAGGTAACGGCTGGGGTTTAAAATGTCGTGGAGTATGGCAGGAGAAAATGAGTGGGGGCTGGTAGGGGATGTGGTGCGTAGCGAAGCGGCGGATTACAGGTGCGGGCTGATTAGAAGCTCTGAGTGCGGGCTTATCCAAATGGACTTTGCCCTCCGCACAAATGGCCCAAGGCTTACCTTCACTCTGGGGAGATCTCGAGTGCGAGCATGAAGACGCATTAGGGGCTTGGACCACTTGACTGTGGGATTGGCAGGCTAGACAGAGGCAGTCTAAGGCATGTTGCAGCTTTATATGCCAGCCAACTGCACCTCCTGTCTGGGGGCTTCCTGGGCAAATGAAGCAGGGTCCAGTCAATGGGCTGGCAGGTTGTTTGGAGCTTGCAAGCTCTTCTGTTTTTGCCTGAAAAACGGTGGTGTCTATCTTAGGCTCCCCAAGCTCCTCCATGTGCTGGTGGGTCAGTCTTTGTTGCTGGGGTCCGGGTCTCCTGGTGGTCTCATCATGTAAACAGGGCAGGCTGAGGCATGTTGCAGCCTTAAACGGCGGCCTTCAGTGCTGGTCGCTGCGCCTCCTGGCTGGGGGCTTCCTGGGCAAATGAATCAGGGTGCAGCCAATGGACTAGCAGTCTGTTTGGAGCTTGCTGGCTCTTCTGTTTTCTCACGAAAACAGCAGTGGCCATCTTAGACTCTCCGAGAACTTCCATGTGCTGGTGGTGCAGTCTGTGTTGTGGGAGGTCTGCGTCTCCTGGATGGCACCTCGTGTAAACATGACAACATTTTCCAATTTAGAAATAAGAGTCACAAACCATATATTATAGTTGGTCTGATCACGCAGGACATAACGCAGTATGATGTCAGCACACAGTTGCAGTTGCAGATGGCAGATTTTTATGATTAAATCCAGATAATACTGAGAATCCTCAGATTGTATAGACTAGCATCTAGTTCCATTAGCTACAGGGTATCTGACTCTTTAATCTGTAATTTATTCTTGGGATCTGAAATCACATTTTAGGTTATAAATCTTGTTCCCAAGGACTCAGTTTTAGTGGTGTTCTGTTAACAGGTAAGGCTTTTCATAAGCTTTTTGGGCATGTTTGAACCATTGTTAGAAGTGTCACGGCTCTCAAGTTAATGGACAAAGTATGATTCTCCATATAAACCTATGGGACTCAATTATATACATATTATTAGTTCAATTATACAGCACATTTATCTTCCCATTACCTGTATGCAGGCATGGCCACTTGGCCTTTGATTACCTAAACCTGTAATAAAGCACTTAACATTTCTGCTCCCAGGGTTGATGCCCATCTGTGTCCTTATCTTCCGTGAGCAGAGGTGATAACTCCACCCCCTGACTCATGCGACATTCTCCTGGAATATGTCAGTTGTCATTGTGCTCGGGAAGAGACCACTAATTGAATTTTAATTCTGACTATTATTTAAAGTTTACATCCATTAGCTGGGTCTTTGTTGACTGGGGGGTCATCTGTTCATCACAATAAAACATTGGTCAGGCACAAGCTCTGGTCGCTTTCTATCTCTTCTGAGCTTCAAGGTAATTCCCAGATGTCCTGTAAGTGTAAGCGGAAGGTCACTACTTGGCCTTTGAATCAGATATGGGGGAAGGCCTTTTTGGGTGTAACCACATGTTTTAAAGTGAGATGTGATGAACAGAAATAATTTCTTTAAAATGCATTTTCTTTCCACAATATACATTTTGCCGCAATGCCTTGCATCACACAAGATGCATTTTGGTTCCTTCTTCTTCCTTAACCACCAGTTTCCTCAATGTGTGCTTTTGAAATTACTTCTGCAGTGGAGTTTCATCTGAATATGTTCATTTCCATGTCACAAAATGAACACACATCCATGGCAGCTCTCTCTCTGTTTTAGCAAAGCTTTATTTGCAGGTATTGGACCCATGTATTGTACATTAGGCCTCTGGTTTTGGGCTTTGTCATTCAAACACAGGGCCCATTTAATTATATTTTTCTTTTTTTCTGAAACCAACATTCAGTTACTTGATGGTTCAGAATTGCATTCTGGCTTGGTCTCTACCAACAGTGTGTTTTCATATGTTTGCACCATTTGGACTTAAATCAGCCAGAGGCAGCTCATTTGTATCTTGGGGCCACATTTACCACACACAGTTATGTGAGAGAGACTGGCTTGAAGTGGCAGCAATATTTGGGAGAGATTGAGAACTTTATGAAACACTATTGAGCTTGAGGTCTATAGGTGGAAGTTTGCACTTGGAAATACCTGTGACCCTTAATTTGTGGCTGTGCTCTGTGAAAATATTTGATAACCTTAGTGGGTTCCTGCACCCTGTGAGAAAACCCAGAGAACACTAGTGTATGGCTGTCCCTATGAAAATACCCTAGAGCCATAAGGAGCTGCTGCACCTTGAGAGAAAAATGGGAGAGACAGCCACTGACCAGTTCGTCACCTCCCTACCTAAATTACTGATACTCCTTCCCTGGTAAATTAGGTTAGCATGAGTCTCCCACAAGCGACCCACACGGATTCTCATCTCATCCTGCTCCTCCTTGCAAGTGTAATTTATTTCCACGCGTCTTTCCTACTGGCATCAAGCGACAGACACTGACTGGCGTGTCACCCACATCCCTGATTCTCTGCTCGCTCCACCAGGTAAATCAGTGGGAGTAACTTTCTCCCTGCCATCCTCATCCTTTCTGGTATCACAGCATAGCACATTTCTCACCTGCTCACATCAAGAGCCAGACAGTGGCTGGTGTATGCCGTGCCTCCCCATACCTCTGGCGAGGGAACTTGTGTTGTTCGCCACTCCAATTCAGTGAAAGTGTCACACAGTGCTGAGTAAGGAAAACCAAACTTAAATAGCACTCTACAATTTAGTGCCAGCCACTTAATACATCTTCCTACCCTTCTTACTATAACTACTCTAAACATCCCCACACTTGCCTATATATCATAAATCTTCTTCCAGTAACAATCTCCTGCCTCTCAGAAAGCTGCCATGGACTTTATGGAAGCTAGAGCCATGTGTACCCTTCAACCATGTGGACAAACTTCAGGCAACCGTTCAAAACATGCATCCAAACTTTGTCCTTGATAAATACCTACTAACATTTCAGATGATTCAGTTTGGTTGCAGGAACGTTCAATCATGCCACTCTCTAAATCACAGTTCGCTCACCACTTTATTTACCAATCAAAGCACCTTTCCATTCCCAGTGTCCAGCCCCTTTTTTCACCAGTCATCACTCTTCTACTTTCCATTGTCAGTACCATTTTCTCCTGAGGATACACACCCCTGAATTCCCCAGCCTCCATTTGCTAGTGTCAACTACCGTTCTACTGGTAATGGATAAACCACCCCACTACTTCCCAATGCCAATACGCATCCACATTACTTTGTCATTGCCTCTCCATTCTTTCATACACCCTCTTCACTTTACTCTGATTATAGTTGTTGCTCTAACTGTCCTTCGCCAAGTACCAATGAAATCTTATTATTGATCCTCCCACCCCTGTTAATAGGATAAAATTTGCATTTGTGTCTAATAAAATGGGTATCCAGCTTACTAGAGGCCCCAACCACTTGATCATGTTTATAGATCTATGTGTTTTATTTCTGGAAATACTTCTCTCCATAAGAAAGAATAGTGAGAAAGATCCCTCATTAAAATGGTGACCTTGAAGATATCTAGTGGCACTCATCAGGATGGCAGCTTTCCAAAAGCCATGAACAGAATGATCAGGGGGAAAAAAGAAAAAATCTCTCAATTTCTGACTCACAAACTTGTATTCGGGATGTCAGGCAGCAGAAAGTGTGAGAGGACACGGAAGCACCGGCAGCGATGCCAATGCTGCAGTGCTTCTGTGAAAATCATACTCGAAGGGGCCAACACCGACAGGTCAGACCTGCTGGAACCAATGGCCCCGACAGGCATACTTGTAATCTGGCAGTCTTGAAGGGGTACCAGTACGCTGCTACTGGCACCCTTATTTCCAGACCACCAGACTTGGAATGAAACCCAATGTTTATTTATTTATTTTGTCATTTGTAGAGCGCACCAAACCCAAAGGCATCAAGGCAATGGTTACAGTAAGCACAACCTTGTGAAACATAGAGTCATAATGCAGACATATAGTTCAAGGGACAAACAGTCAAACACTTGAGAATCACAGTGTCACACCTTGCTGTGTTTGAGGCTGATTGCGAATTATGAGTCTTGTGAGAAGAGCCACATTTTGAGACATTTGTGGAAGGTCCAAAATCTATTTTTTGATCTTAGCGAAAGCTGTAGGGCATTCCAATGTTTGGCAGCCACTCCCAGGAAGCTGTGATACCCCTGTTCTTTGCAATTTGAATCTAGGGATGGATAAGAGGTGAGAGTGGGAGGCCCGAGTGGATCTGTTTGATTGTGATCTCGTAAATGTTCTAGACAAGTATCTAGGTTCAGTGTTTGAGAGGCATTTGTGAGTTAAAGTGAGAGTTTTGAACAGTATGTGCTCCCGATTTGGCAGCCAGTGAGCATTTCTTCTGGCCAGTGAAATATGGGGCATCATTACAAGTTTGCCGGTCCCGAAACAAGGGTGCTGATAAACTCACTGCCACCCTTGTGTCTGGATGGGCAAACTACGTGTTTGCCTGCTGCGGTCTCTGCGCCAAACAGGTCTGACCCTGCCGGGCACAGCGGCCACGGTAGGCAGACTCTTCACGGTAGCGCCAGCACTTCTGAGTCCCCTCTCACATGGGAATGGGGACTTACATTTTACCTGCGCCTGATTTCCCGGACCATCAGACTTGTAATCTTCCGGTGACACCAGGAAGCCAGGTGCCAGTAAAATGTTAGAAATCTGGCGGCAACCCACCGGTACTTAACACCGGACTCATAATGAGGCCCACGGTCTTTTATGGGGATATTCAGGGCTGCTCTTAATGCATTATATTATATGATCTGTAATTTTTGGATTTTACAAGTGGTGGATCCTGTTAAGATGGTGTTGCAATAGTCTAATCTTGAGACGATAAGGGCTCTTGCGATCGTTATGCAACTGTCAGTGGTGAGGAAGGGTCTGCAAATGTTTATGAGTTTAGTTTTGTAAGGTGCTGATGAAGCAATTGCGTTTGCATGTCTAGTTAGCAAAAGGGAGGATCCTAAGTAAACCCCTAGAGTTTTTACTACTTTTGAGACTGGGATAGTGTTAACATCAATGATAAATTTGTTTAAGAGTGTTTGTGATCATATAAGAAGCAACTCAGCCTTATCTTCATTTAGACATAGAGAGTGTAGAGCAATCCAGGCCTCAATGGTTTGATATATTTTTCAGAGTAAATCGGAGTCAGACTCATATGTTCCTGACAGGGGAAGGAGGATTTGGGTATCGTCTGCATAGTTAGTATAAGAGATACTCAAAGAGTGAAGGAGGTCAGAGAGAGGCTTCGTGAAAATATTGTAAAGTGTGTAAGAGACGCAAGAGCCTTGGGGATCTCCACAGGTGACTGGACCTGGGAAGGCTGATGCAGAGGTAGAGATGACCTTCATTGTTCCATTTGATAGGAAGGACGTGATCCATGCTGTTGCTTTTGTGTAGAAATGGGCTGCTGAGGAAAGGAGTTGGCAGAGGTTTTTGTGGTCCATCAAATCAAAAGCAGCTGTGAGGTCTAGCAAAAGGAGGAGGGCAAGTTTTCCACTGTCTTTGAACTCATCCATTTGGATTTTCAAATCTAAAGGTGCTGATTCCATTCTGTGACCTGGACGGAATCCATATTGGTGCAGTCCAAGAAGATTGTTGGCTTCCAGATACTTTTGTATCAGTAGGTAAGCTGCTCTATCCAGTATTTTAAATAGGAAAGGGACAGTCATGAGGACAGTCATGATGGAGTGATAGTTAGTAGGGAAATTAGGATCTGGTATGGGCTTCCTGAGGAGCTGAAGGAACCAGGTGTCCCCAGTTGTTCAGTGTTTGCATTCTGTAAAGTGCTTATTGCCACAGGAAGATCACCTCACAACACTAGGACAGGGAAGGTCATTGTCAAGGCTGCATGACAACAATTTAATCATCTGTGTTATCCAAACACCAGCACTGGGGGACACCTGAGCTCTAAATGCTCTCAAATATCCAATTCTATAGTAGGAATGAATGAATAATCCTGAAGACAATTCCAAGTTAAGGTGTTATAAATAGGATGGTACCCTGCTGAGGTTAAACAACCTCGAGACATCTGACCGAGCAGTCTTTGTGCCATGCTAGCACGTTTTTGAGAATTCTTTGGTTGTTGGTGAGACTGGGTCCCTCTTAGGTAGTTCCTGGGTGCCTCTTGAAAACCACCCATTTCTAACTCCTTCCCTTAGCTTCAATTGCCTATTAAGTTTAATAGGTGGGTGAACCCCAGGTAGCTTTGGGGAAAAAGCTAAGCTTACTGGACAGCATGCTCTTTCTACAGCACTGAGCAGTCTTCAGGGCAGATGCCTCAGGACATTATTCAGTCTCAGAATGGAGAGAACAAGCTTAAAATAGTAATACATGTGCTCCAAAAAATGAATTCAAATGTAAGATAAATAGTAATTGTTGGAGTTTATAGACTGGAAAAGCATAAAAGCAACATGTGGGTTTGCATTAAAACTGGTCACAACACACATTCATTTACTGCAAGGTTGACTCTCAGATATAGGGTATTTGCCAGCAGCATAATAAATTGGGATATGGGCAGTAGATAAGATAGGGAATCCTTCAAAAAGCGTTCAAAACCCAAGTGGGTTTACATTAAGTCTTATGGAAAAAACATATTGATATGCACCAACACAAACCCACTCCCAAAGTAAACATTTTCCAACAGCAAGAAGTTTATTTTACTTCATAAATCCAAAATGTTTCCAAATAACTTTATCCTTTAAGGCACTGCCAAAAAGATCAAGGTAGAACATGCAATCCACTGTGTAATAGATGCAGGGAGAAAGCAGACAGAGGTTTGAATATTCTCCCTACCTTTTCTACCCGTAGATCTCCCTTCACCCCGCCCACACACACACACATACAACTGCAACTCAAATGCATCCCTTGCATCCAAGCTTGCCACAAATATTAAGCTTTCAATTTCAAGCTGTTATGTACTGTCTTTAAGGAGAAAAACTGAGAAGTTGATTTGTGCACTCCTAATGCAAGCTAATAGCTGAATTTTCCTGCAGCTGTACAGTTCAACATGCTGATGGGAGGAGTGGGAATGTGTTCACTGAAACAGATAATGGACACATGGTAAGATATGATGGTATGATGATGGGTTATATATAACGCGCTTAATACCCAGAGGTTTCTAAGCGTGGACCCGGGGATCGAACCTGTGTTGCTCCGTGTTGTCTTGCTTCCAAGGCGAGCACGTGGCCGCTGAACTATCCCCCCGAGAGATACTGCAATAAAGTGTCTCAAAGGCTGTCTCAAAGCAGTACAGTTTACTGAAGGGGAGTGCTAATAAGGGAACACAAATAAGTCTATATGAAAGATGTGTCCTATGTTATATTTTGTTTTGCGTTTTTATTTTTGCCAATCAATAACTTTATTCGGCCGCCAGCCATAAAAGTACAAATTCATTATAACATCAAAGATAAAATCATGTGCAATAAAATGAAAGACCATTGTGACCAATACATAGATAAACACAGCTGCAGGGACTCTCTTTTATGAGAGTAGTCACCCTTAATACGCAAAAAAGTAACTTCATTAAAATATACTGTAGCATAGCTTCGATGAGGCACCATGCTCTGGCTCTGCGCAATTGTTGCTATAAAGTGCTAATGCTTCATGTGCAGATGTATGGACAGGAGCGTATTGAATACGCTTGGGGCCATCATAATCTCTATGCCAGTAGGTCATCCTGAATGTGGTGGAAAAGTGTAGTTTGCCTCTACAGTCGGTCTCAAATTGTGATGCGAGATCGGGCGCTTAATTAAACTATAGACATAAAATTAATGTGGGAAGGGCTACTTCCCAACCTAAAAGAATTATGGAATTTTGCTTGGTAGTTTTACCAAAAATTAAGTTCATCTGATGAGCATCAACAGGAAAGAGATGGACCATTCATTAAAATGTGTTTACTCCTGCTCAGCAATACCAACGCTCTCATTCGAAGAATGGTGGTAGCCATGGAGCAATTAGCTCCATGGCTGCCTCCCATACCGGTACCGCCTCAGGTGTTGTTCAATGGGGATTTACCGATCCATTCCGACCCTGGAGGGACCGGTAAATCCCCATTGAACAAACCATTCCCCATTCCCATTGAGCCCCCACAGGGCTCAATGGGAATGGGGAGGGCGCAAATAACGGGCTCGCGAATGGCAAGCCCGTTATTTGCACCCTGGTCCCTTAGCGGGACCTGTAAAGGAGGTGTGGTCCGACCACAGGTACCTTACAGTTCCCGCTAAGGGACCTCGGAATTGGGCGGTAGGGGATTACCGGCCAGTCTGCTTACCGGTGCCCGGTATCCCCTGCCGCCCAACTCGGAATTATGCCCCATGTATGTATAGGGGGGGACTGTGCATACCACTAGTTTGCAGGATGTGGACTTGCATAGGGCCACAGCTAGACGAACTTGTTGCATGGCAAACTTCTGAATTAAATGTTTAATAAAACATTCCCTTATGCCTTTGTACAGTGGACAAACTAAGAGAAATGTAATGATGTCACTTTAGTCTCCAGGCATGAGCAACATCTGTCTGTAGGGCTCATTTGCCATGACAGCTGAATGGCACGAAGGGATAGGGTACCGAGACACTCTTTTATGTAGCGCAATCCCACATATCCAGGGGAGATAATGTCTAAGTAAACCTCATACCCATAATCCCTTTTTATGTTCCAGCATACAGCTGCCACATTCGACTGGAAGCAGGCAATAGTTTCCTGGTTTCGCAATTTGGCGTCAAGCGCCTGATGGAATATGAGGTTTACATGCAGGTTTATATGGAACGGGTTGCACCATAAATATTCAAGTCCCACCATGGGCAGTTGGGACCTGACATGTCTGCACCATCTTGGATTGGTCCCTTCACTTTGTGCCAGAAGATCTAGATGTGTTTCTCTACATTTATTTAAGCGAGATGATGTGCATAGCCAAAGCCAATAACAAACTGGACAAGCGGCAATCACGTCTGTTATTTTCCTCTAAGTGAACTCAAGATGGAGTGTGGTATTGGGTTTACTGAGCGGTAAGGACAATGCTTTTTTTAGGGATTTATTTTCTATAGTCACCATACTGTTGGTATTTGTGTGTCCCCACAGCTATGCACCAAACATTGCAGTGGCTCTGGCCTACTTGTTATAAAATTGTAACGCTGGCAAAAAAGCACCTTTCCTGTGTTAGGGCAAATTTGACTATGACATTACTATGCCATTCTAAAGTTAAAAAGGCCTTATCCATCAGTTTCAACCAACTGCCATTACTTGTAAAATGAATGCCAAGATAATCAAAGCTCTCCACCTACTCGGTGGTGTGACCATTGATCATGATATTAAACTTTTGGCTTCATTTTGAAAGGTGTCGGTGTACTAATATTGTTTTGGATTTATTGTAATTTATCAAAAGCCCAATATCAATGCAGACTTCATGGGAGGTTTTCACCTGCCTGCAAAGACCGCTTGGTGTCGGAGAGATGAGGACTGCATTGTCTGCAAAGAAAAGTAACAGAATTTTATCTTCTGCCAGTTTTGGAGCACTTGAATGCATGCGCGAAAGGCCTCTGATGATTTTGTTAATGAAAATACAAAATAAGGTGTGTGCAAGGACGTATCCTTGTCTCACCGCCTTGTTAAAGCATATCAGTGCTGTTTCATCACTTGCCAGATTCCACCTCACTCTCTCTTTATTGCGATTGTACAGACCCATAAAGCCATTCAGCAGTTGCAAGGGAATAGCTACGTCACCCAAAGCTTCCCACAACTTGGCCCTAGGTACTCCAGTAAATGCACATTTCAGGTCGATGAAGGCAGCAAAGAGTTTCATCTTTATTGTGGTGACATATTTCTGTACAATCATTTAGAATCTGAAAAACTGATCTATGGTGCTAACGCAAGGATAAAAGTTGTCCAGGAGATGGCTGATGATGTTTTTCCCTCACACCCAACTCTCAAGGTGCATTAACAAAGTCCTCGTGAACACTTGACCTTACTTTTATTTTAATCTTATATTGATTAAGTCATGATTATAATGGTACACTTGTGTCAATCCCCTGTTCCCTATCGTAGAGAACACAGAAACACAAATCAGTGGAACACACTATGTGAGTGTGTGACAGAAGGGCCACCAAATTTAAAGATGTATTTTAGTTAGACAGTTCCTCGGCCCAAAAGAAGACATGACACACCAAGAGGGAAAACAATAGAACCACAGTGAAAAATTAAAAATCCTTACACCAGTGTCACTTGTAGGAGATCCGAAGTTAAAAAACGTGCCCTATAGGAAACAACAATACAAAGGGTCTCATTATGAATTTGGTGTTCATTCTACAGTACATGCACTGAATTATAGCCATACACATTTACCATTAAAACCACTTGGTCCTGTGGGTTTACCATGAGATTATGAGTGGTGGAAGGGTGATGTAAAGCCCGATTTTTTGAATCCATAGGACTCGAGGGGGATTTGGGCAGAATTACCACCAGTGGTAATTCCGTAGCAGTAATTTTACTGATTTCTTGAGGGAAAGTGAAGGACTGTTTTTCCGTTTTTTTCTGGAGGTGACTCCTTGACTTTCCCCCCAAATTCGGAATTTGGCAATGAGGTAAGAATTGGGATAATTCCTTTAACACCCAAACATTGGGCCATTTATACTGTGTTCCTACACCCAAAGTGCCTTGGGTTAATTTGTTTTGCTCCTATGAGTCTGCTAACATGTTTGAAATATTTTGGATTATAACATTTTCATGGTGCTGTAAGAGATTTATTGGGGTTATAGCTAGTATTTCATGGTATTTTGTGGTATTTTGCAATGGCGGTATTTTGAGGCATTTAATTATGGTGGTGTTTTTATAGTGGTGAGACTAATTTCAAAATAATGCCTAATAATTATTTCCCCAGGGTCACTAACAGTAAACACATTCTGAACTTAATGCACTCTGAATAATTGGCTCATGCTCTCTGTGATATCTTATTTACAACATCACTTTATGCCCTTTTGGCTGTGTTTTGAAATATATACAAAGCATGCAAATGAAATACAAAGCATTCATCCAGCCTCTCTTATTTACTGTGACTCACTTTGGTTTGAGATTTCTTAGCACACACTCTATCCTCCTATACATGCCAAATCAATGAGACGGAAATGCAGAAAAATACAATGAGAATAAATGACCAGGTTGAAATGATATTTTTATCATAAAGTAGAAATATGCAAGTTACACAGATTGATACATGAGCCCACATTGTAATTCACAACATAAGCAAGGTTTTTCCTGCAATGGATTGCAATGCTCTATAGGCGAGAATGTGCAAAGTTCTGCACGTTATCAGTGTTTACTTCACAACACAAGTTGGCATGATAAATACACGTTGACTTGCAGCAAAACTTAGGAAAATAAGAAACACAGTTTTACATGCACGTTTAACTTTCTCATTGCTAATGCAGAGTTGACAGATTAACTGAATTATCTTATCTGTGGAAAATAGTATCATTCACTTCACACACACCTCAATTAACCTCATAATTATTTACATTAAGCTGGCAATATTCCCTGACTCAGCTTGGCAGTCATTCACATCTAAGTTCGCTCAAGATATCACAGCTTTTCTAAGGATTGCCAAAACAGGAAAGAGATAGCCTCAGCCCAGCAGATAGTCAGCCCAGGAATCAGCAGAATGCTGCCTCTGTCATTGAGTGCAAGAATGCCAGCCCTCTCACCCTCAAACCCTTTTCATAAAACCCTGTCACTCAAAGGCACTTCCCTTTGACAAGATCATCCCACTAAATTATCACAAGATTTCCTCTGTGCCCATAGCTGAAACACACACTGCATTGCTGAATAGAACTTGCTACATGTCTTCCTGCCCCACAACAATGCCACTATTTTAGTAAAATGGATCTTCATATTCTTCATCTTACAACACAGATCCAGCCTGCACGTGTAAATACTTTTTCTATTCCATTTCCAGAGCATCAAGCATTTCTCTCAATCTACATCCAGCTTATATCATGGACTAATTTGCACTAAATGTTATTATGGGAATCAGTTACATGCTAAATGGGGTTGGGTTAATTAGTATATTAGTTTCATGTTAGTATTATGTTTCAGTGCAACTCATCCCATTAAAATAGCACCATGGAGCAATGTGATCATTTTCTTGGATGTACTCTGTGCATTGCCATCTATTTAAATTCATCCTGAGACTCATACACTTGAGTCCATCTATAAGTCTCAAACACTTGGTTCTAGTTAAAATTCAAACCCTTGCCTTAAATGTGAATGATTAAATGCAGGGTCTAGATGTTGAAATGCAGAGCCTATATTCCTACACCGCCAACGTATCCCATTTTATGGTAGCTGAATTAATGCCACTTTTTCACCACATCACCAAACTCATAATGAGACTCAAAGTCTGTAGGCTGACCTGTGTTTAGACTGGCAACCAGGTTCCTCCCCACAAGTACCAAGAAGAATGTATCTGACCATAGCGAGGAAGAATTCCAGTTCAGGGTTCGAGAGCCAGCAGTCAAGGAGCAGAAAAGCAGAGCAGATTCAGACCCCAATGTTTACCATTTGGGAAATGCATTGGAATGGGACCTACAAAACCCAATAGCCACGGTCCGCGTGGACCCCTGAGGATCTCCAATAACCCACCAGCTCATGTTAAAGAAGAAAGTACTTTGAGTTTTGCTCCATGAAAACCCTTTGACAGGAGAGTAGAACTTCCGGATAAGTAAGTAATTTTTAAAGGGCAAAATGAAGGATTTGGTCACCTAGGAACTTTCCACCCTGAGTCAACGATGATGTCAATGCCCCAAAAGATAAACAATCTTCCTTCAGAATTGAAGGGCACAACATCCAGAAGTAGAATCAGTGATGGAGATGGCTCCAGGAAGACGCAGGAACTTGCACAATGCTGACCCCAGCGGCTCAGCAGGAAAACGTGAATGGCACACCAGCAAAATCACCTCCTAAAGCAAGACAATATTGGTGGCGATTAGACATGGCCCAGAAAAGCATATGGGGCACGGACCTCAACACCCTTCTTGGCATTGCTGGCTTCCAAAACCCATGCAGAATACCCTGGAGTTAGGATGAGGTAAGCAGTAGTAAAATGGCACAGAACATGGTCTGAGGATGGAAGGGCTGGCACAAGCACATGACAATGACCAGTAGTAGAAAAAAGAGGAATCACCTAAAACAAAATGCCATCTGACCCACTTAAATCAATGTAGTGTGCAATAATCACTGTACAGAAACTGAGGTGCTTAAAAGGCACCCCTAGGACTGGGTGCTGTATGGGCACCCCAATGCAATGTTACTTGAGTAAGGTAAAAAGGGATGTAGTGGCAGGGGGACTTCAGCAGAAGTCCCTCAAATCACCAAAATAAATTAGAACCCCAAAAATAATGGGGAAAAAACAAAAATAGCAGGGTACCATAAAGTGAGACTGTATTACAACCAAAAATGGAATTGTGCCCCATCATTGGCATAAAGCAAAGCTTTTATTTCCAAACCTCCTGCCAATAGTAACATTGCTTTCTCCTCCTGTGTCATCTGGTCAACATCAATCATCTAGGAAACGGAGAGTGTGAGAATGCAACCTTGCCTTTCTCCTCCCTCTGTCAGAAAGCTCAATGGCAGTACACCTTTTAGACCAGGCATTGTGTTGCCCACCATGTTTGCCCACCATATTCCCATGTAGTTTTTGGATTATTGTAGTCACAGAATTAGGGCACCAATTTCACCAATTTAAGCCATAAACATTGTACATTTATCAAATTGAGATTTTTCTTTAGACAATAAAGGCAAGCACACATATGATCCCCTTTTAGTTTAACATACTTGCTTCTGCTCCATGATAGTAGGAAGGCCTAATCTACCTTAGTTATACCGCTCCAGAAAACTGCTTTGCTCTCCTCCTTCCAGCTAACATAAATTGTGCAATCTACGTTTAAAGTCTGAATGGTGTAAACAATGAGAGGTCTGACTTTTCACCTCATATATACTGGAAAGATAACCCATTTGGTTCATATGAAGGAGCAAGGAGACCTCCACAAGTATGTCAAAATACACTAGTTAATTATGATCACCAAAAATATACTGCGCCTTTGAATTAATTACTGGCCAGTCTCTGACTGTCCTCCACCTTAGGTTTCCCGATCCCCACTAGGGGGATAAATGCAGATGTGGGCTCAGTTACGATAGTACCTTTGGCCAGAAGGCCTGCTTTTCATTAATCACCACCGTAAGACGAATTCCCTACAGTTTGACTATTAATACTAATTATTTCTTTCTTAGAGGTTGTATAAACTGATTGTTCCTGTTGACTAATATTCTGCCACATCCACAGATGCTTCCCTGGGTCTACACATGTGTGACAAATCTTCTAGCCTCGCTTTATTTTTCTGCATTTCTTCTCCAGCCCTTTTACCTTTACTTGTATCGCTCTGGTTTTATTTAGTTTTGTTATCTTTTTAGAGGCACATATACAACTATATTTACATATAAACCCATTGCTACTTGCAGTATGGAGATATTTAAGTAACCTAGCTGGTTTGGGTCATTGTGCGTCCCATCTAAAATATTACCATCTTCCTATAATAGTTCACCGGTAGTAAAGCTTCCTGGACAGTGCCATCAGAGTACCCCCTATGCCGACACAGGCTTATCATGGCCCCCAATAGGAAGTGATCAGGTAAGGTGCTCAGAAAACTCTAGATAACTATGTATCGCCCAACGTTATGCTGTCACTAAAACATACTCTAACCATATGTGGTTATGTAAGGATATTTGGCGTGTTACAGCACAGAGTACAGCACTACTGCACAGGTAGCAATTTTTTTTTGATGCAGCACCACCACATGGGTGTGGTGCATTGCTATATGGGTTGCCAGAGTGACATGGACATATAAGTAAAGACAGGCTATTCAGTCAAAAACGATTTTTACATATAAGACGCAAATCTATTTTTACAGTTAAAAGCACACGTGCACATTCAAAAATGCACACTATTTTTCACCTGAAATGCCTATGGTGCAAGAGACACATTTGAAAATTAATAACTAACCTTATTAATAACTAACCTGACTAATAAAACTGCATTTAACATAACCCACTAATAAAAATGTGTCTCCACTGCAGAATTAGGCCTACTCTGAAAGTGAACTTTTAAACGCGCATTCATTTTTTTTTCTTTTTCTCTGCTGCTCTGTCCACATAACTACAGGAAGCAAAGGGCTCGAAGGAACAGGAAATCAGTTGGTTACAAATGGTTACTTTAGAAATGAGCCATTGTGTAGTGAGGGAGGAGATGGCATGATTGATTCTGATTGGAGCAGCGTCATAGCAAGTATCATGCTAGAGGCAGTGATTAGAGTTTTGCTGGGGAAGCTTGAGGAGAGGGGGAGGACAATCGAGATTTGGCAGAGCTGGGAGAAGGACCTGTTTCCTGGCTGAAGCATTACTGCTGCAAAAGCTGAGAATTCCAGGCAATAACCCCGGTTTGAGAACGAAAGACGCTTGTTTTCACTGGGGTTAATCTTCAAGGGAGCCAAATTCAGAAAGAGAACAGCCGGAGAAAACTCATTCTGAACAGATAAGGTAATTACAGAAGTGTGGGGGCTGAGTGTGTACGAGAATATTCAGTCAGTGTAGGAAAGGAGATTCCTGTGCTTTATTCACGTGTTTAATGTTGCAAATTGAGTTCTTGTCTCCGCCACTCTCTTTTCAGTGTATCACAGATAATGCTGTTACTGTGCTATTTTATTTATTTCTGTAAAGAGTGAGATTGTGTTTAAATGCAACTTTTATAATACACAAAAATATTTGAAAGCAGACGGGTGGTGTGTTTTATATTTACCAATACAGTGCTGATGATGTGGGGAGATGTTTAGACAGTGCAATTGTCATTTTCAAGGTAGCTAAACATCAAATTTGGCTGCAGCCGTGTGTACAATGTAATTCAGTATGAGCAATTATAACTAACTGTGTGTGTTGTAGTTTGTCGGAGGTCTATGAGTCGGCAAAAAGGGAGGCCCGGGACATAGTTCACTACCGTATATAAGATAGTGAAAATACCACATGATAGCTCGCTGCCGTAGATAAGACAGAGAGAAATTGCCCATGGTGGCAAACTAAACATGAAAATGTGGTGTTCCTGAAATGCAAGCCTGAGGTCTCTCTAGTGATTACACGAAAAATCTAAACAAAAATAAGGGGTTCTGGATATTGGGGCCACAAATAAAACAAGGGAATTATGCTCACCAAAATACCACCAACCACGCATACCAACCACGCATACCAAATACGCATGTCTGTGTGCTGAAATAATGCATGTCCACTGTATTATTGTTGTACATGGCCCAATCTGAATACAAGGAGTGATTGTTGCTAAGTTATTTTTCGGCGGTAAGAAAATACCGTCAAGCCCGAAATCTCCACAAAATACCCTACATATTTATGGTGCGTTGCAGGCCGGGAAAGTGATCATAGAGTACCTACTGGGCGTGGCAAGCGTGTCTCACACTGCCATTTGCACATTAAAGGGAACCCATTTTATAATAGCAGTGTGCCACTAAAAACGAATTTCAGAATGTCACAAAGGGAAACCACATTTTCAGACCTAGTGCAATATTTAGAGGCAAAGTTGTTTGCACATGGGACGTGGTCGTCGAACAGCATGTTAGAATGGCGTGACCGCATTCAGGGTGAGGTGCAGAAAGAAAAACTAGACAATATTTTTGCAGAAGGCAGCATAATTCAGGTCTGCCTTACAAGATTATTGAATGCAGCCGATAAAAGTGCAGAGAAAGACTGTTTAATACGGCTATGCGGCAAAATATGGTTTATTTTGAATAAGTCCCTGCGAATGCAGGAGAATGATACTCAGCTAATTAACAGGTTAAAGACTGAATTAGATGGGGCAAGTAAAAATCAGGAAATGTTAAGAGCAGAATTGGATGTATGCCAAAAAGACATGCAATTAAAATGCAGAGACTTTGATGCTCAGTTATCCAAAAGCAAGAAACAATTTGAGGATAGTGAGCAAATATTGGTACACTTAAAAGCCTTAGTGGACCACATTAGACAGGATAAAGATGAGGTTGTTTCAGAAATGCAGATTTTACAAAAAGAACATTGTGAAAAAGAATGTGATCTCCAGAGTGCAGAACAAGAAATGATTAAAATGATTCAAGAAAGAGACAAGAGAAATAAAGAGTTCAATGAATGCCAAATGCAAATGTGCGACATGCAGGAGGTGATTAATAAGATGAGTGATGAAAACAACTATTTGCAAAATGAAGCAAACAGACTCCTTAAAAAGTGTAAGGACTTAGAACAGCAAATGTGCATTCCCAGGTCCCAGGAGAGGCGGCAGGGTACCACATTCAATGGAGTGGAGGTGAATTCTAGCTCTGCCCAAAGAGCTAGTGCTCCAGTGACTGGGCCGGTGACTGAACTTGGTTGCAGCGCCCTTGGGGGATTTGATACTCCCATTGGGGGCAGCCACCAATCTCATACACCAGAAAACAGGATTGAATCACAAATTAGTGCAATTCCATGCATTGCAACAAGTAGCCCCATAAAAATAAAGAAATCCATTAAAGCCCTGATCAAACCATTTAAAAAGGGAGGTGAATGCTGCAATGAGGATCACTTAGAAGTGGTGCATGACATTTTTAAAGCACTCCAGATACCTAAGGAACAGTACAGACAATATTTTCATTTAACTTTAGATGCCCCGACGGCCAGCATCATAAGGGGATTAAATGAACAGCAGAATATGACCTGGTTGGAGTTTGAAAAAGAAATTAGGCGTCATTTTTCTCCTTTTCAGTCATTGCAGGAGGCAAAGAAAGTCGCTTACACAATTACTGCTGGACCTAATACATCCCCTCGCCAATTCTTACAAGACTTAAAAAGAGCATTTTCTCGCTTTGATGTATCTTTTGACTCAAATTCCAATGAGTTTAAAACTGCATACTTCTATGGGCTACAGAAAGACATCATATCCCAATTGGTCCGTGAATTTGACCGTGACAAGTCCCTTGAATGGATTGTACATCAAAGCACAAAACTATATGAGGTACTCTATTGTCAGGGTAGAGAAAGTGATAAAATGAAAGATACTAGACCTAAATCTAAAGAACCCTCAGCCACAGTAATGGAAATCAGGTCAGCCAAAATGTCCCTTGAGTCTGCTCAAAGCCAAGGTAAAAATAATGTGACACCTGAACAAAGGGGTAATCAACAAAGATCGCCATTTCCTGTACCAATGTTCCAATCACATGATCCTAGTAATAGAGAGAGCTACATCAGCCCTAGGTATTTAGGGGACAGACCCCGGGTAGGATATCGGCCTGATATGGCAGGTATGAACAATAACCAGAGACAAAATCAAGATCAAAGAAATGATGGTCCCTACCAGTCATTGGGGACACAGAGCAGATTTGATCCCAACACCATGATATATGGTAATCAGGATAGGCCCCGATATGTGTATCGATTTACTGATAATGGAAATCAACCTAGGGGCCAGTACCCACAATCTGAGAGACAGGACATGAGGCAAAACGTGAACTACAATCCACGTCAGTACAATGATTCCCCACCAGGGGACTATAATCAAAGGATGGGTGCAACCCGCTCCTCTCCACAAATGAATCAAGCGTTCAGAAACCATCCCAACCGACATCAATCACCTGAGAGGTATCAGAATAGATCCAATCAGGGGGAAAACAACCAATATCGACCTAGGCCACAGAAAGAGGATCCTAGAGAGATGGAAAGGTTCCAGTGCCTTGAGGCCCAAGTGAAAATGTTAGCTGAGCAAATAGGAAAGCTCTGTACAGCGCAAAAACAACCTTCCAAAGAGGGGGCTGATGGCCATAGCAATGACCGGGGGGCTTCCGAAAAGTGACTAAGTACTCATGATAACTGCAGTGCCAAAATGACAGATTGCTCTGATATAATTTTGCATAACGACTCTGAGATGCCTAATGGATTAAAAGTGAAAGTGCCAGTAAATGAACTTGTGACAGAAAGTGCAAATACTTCTAAAAAAGAGGTACGGTTTAACCCAGAGCTAAATAAAACAGTAAAGATTTGTACAAATGAAAAAGAAACATTAGGAATTCCAAAAGAACAAAGGGACAGATTTAAGAAAAATGACTCATGCATGGGGAACACCAGTGAACAGGGAGTAAGTGGGGATGCTATAGCTCCTTCCCTGGGCAAGCAAAACAATGACCAAACACAGACAGAAAAAGGAAATACTCAAAAGGAGGGTTCAAGTCAATCACCTGAAGAATTCTTTGAGCCACATATTTTTGAAGAGGCTGAAAGGGCTGGTATCACACTAAATGATCACAAATGCACAGAATTAAAAAATGACAAATTGCTGAATGATGTTGTTACACATGTTCAGTTGGAAGGTTGTAATGTGGTCTCTGATGTTACCCAGATGGATGGGCGAACAGTGGCCACACTCCAAAAAACCTCTGATCATGGAGAAATGAATAAAGTCTCTCGCGCAGAAATGGGTAAAAAGGAGGGAAAAATGTCTTTCCATTTACCAATGTGTTTAGCCAAAAGTGAAAAAGATCTGAGAAAGGTGAGCCCTGAAATCAGTAAGAATTCACATTTCTTATGTGTACTAGAGGAAGTTGAGGACAGATATTATGCACCCATCACTGTAGAAGAAAAATGCCACACCTTTGCTATGATTGACACTGGCGCACAGGCCACAATTATGTCCAAGGAGCTGGTAAAGAGTATCAATGAAGGGAGACCCCCACAGAGTCAGATCACAGTGAAGGAAAATCAAGGCCCAGTGCATAACTTTAATGGGGAGGAGGTGCCCATCATAGGTGTAACTGAGGTTGACATAAAAATAGGAAAGCACAGAATGAAACAAGAGGTATTGATCACATCTATTTGTGAAATTCCATTTCTGATGGGGACAGATTGCCTGAAAAGATTGTCTCCTCTCATAGACGGGGTGAATGGAGTGCTGTGGTCCTTAACCAAAAAACCATTGAGGCCTAAGAAACTAAAATCACAAAACAGCAATATAAATGAATGTCACACCGTTGCCAAAACAAATGATGCTGTGGAGGTATATCTCCAGAATAGCTGCATACCTAGTGTCACTGTTATATTAATGTGTCAAGACAAAATGCAGAGCGACAATGAAAAACTACCTGTACAAATATACTTGGACCCAAGGAAAAATTGGCAGACTGCCATAGATGAGCACACATTACGTTTTTATTTAAAAGAGAAAACATGCAAACAGAATATTGCTCCTAAAACAGATTCAGATAAACACATTACCACTCTGGCAGAAATACACATGGAAGATGAGCAACCATGGGTTCATGTTGGTATAAATGACTATTTTAAAACAATAAAAGCCACTTTAGCGCTTGGACATGAAAGGAGTTTCATTAATGAGAAATTGTTGCAAAAAATAATGGAGAGGGAAGAAATCCCGAAATTTAGGATTAAAAACCAATATGTTTCTGGGTTGGACAGTCCAGACTTTGAAAACCGAATTGCAGGCAGATGCATGCTTAAAATTAGCATTGGGCAGAAAACAATTTACCATAATGTATGGATAGTGAGTGGAGCACAAAATTAATTTTACATGGGCAATGACATCATGCACAGAATGTGTATGGTGTTAGATTTCCTTAATCAAAAAATATGGTCACGCCTAGGTGGTCCGGCACCTGAATTTGAAGACAAAAGAAGGGCTTATCATTGTGCACAACTGGTTCCTTATGCAATCGAATTACAAATGAGGAAAGATACTATTATTCCTGAATTTACAAAACAGTTTGCAATAACACTGAAATGCAAAAATGGACAGCAGATGAAAGACTCTGATGCATTTGTATGCCTGAATGAATCCATAAAACAGCAAGGCCTGTATTATGAATACATTCCATTGGTAGACATTGGTGAAGGATCTGTAAAAATTATGGTAAATAATAAAGGTTGTCAGGATATTCATTTAGAGGAAAACTCCCCATTAGGAATGGCCATACAAAAATCACATTATATGGCAGATTTAAATAACATGGTGATTGGAAATATTCCTGAAAAGTGTGAGTTGCCAGAACACCTGGACTCTCAGCCCAAAGGAATATTTAATATTCATTCTGTGTATCCTTATGATTCAAATGAGACAGTGTGCTGCCATCAAGAGGATTGCATAATATTTAATTTAATTTAAATGAAAATGAAACAGAAAATCAGCCCATTGAAGTGGAAGCTGATATGCCAAAATATTTAAAAGTGGGAGCTTTACAAAAAAACACAGCCACACAGTTAGAGGAAAGCGCCGAGATTCCCTTACCAGAAGATTTTCCAGAATTTTCCAAAATGGTAGAAGAGCAGATCTCCTTAGCGGATGCGTGTGAAAGCAATGAGGATAGGGACAATCTGAGGGAGATATTTATGGAGTTTAAGGATGTATTTGCAAAAGATGCTTATGATTGTGGTTTAACTGATTTACATGTGGCCACACTACCAGAAGGGTGTAGCAGAAATGCAGTGTTTGTACGCCAGTATAGACTACCGCTGGCATGTTTAGAATCATTGGCAGAGATTATTAAAAATTTGGAATCGCGGGGAATCATCACGCCCATTCATAGCACATCCAATACACCTATTTTAGGTGTGTTAAAGCCAAATGGTCAATGGCTGCTATGTGCAGACTTGAGAGAGTTAAATAAAAGAGTACCAGTATCTAGATGGCCACTGCCATTCATTGATCAGGGCCTAGCTCAGGTACATGGTTCAAATGTATTTACCACATTAGATCTCACCTATGGATATTGGTGCGTGCCATTGGCAGAGGAGATACAACATTTATTTTCCTTTACATTTGACAGGACTCAATATGCCTGGCTTAAAGCTCCGTTCGGGTACATCAATAGTGGGAGTGAATTTGGCATATTTTTGAGAAAGGCCATGCCGGATGCAGCGGAAAGAGGAACAATAGTTTATGTGGACGATGTCCTGATAAAAAATGAAAGCCTGAAAAGCCATTTTGATGAAATAAAACATGTACTTGGCCAATTGCAGAAAGCAGGCGCCAAAGTATCTTTGCAAAAAGCACAATGGTGCAAGAAAAAAGTGAACTTTCTAGGGCATGAAGTGACTGAACATGGGCTAAATCCACAAAAGAAGAAAATAGAGGCCATACAAAGATGAAAAGATCCTAAAAATGTGAAAGGAGTAAAAAGTTTATTAGGGATGACAGGCTATAACAGAAAGTTCATTGAAAATTATGCAGAAATCACTCAACCATTGACTAAACTGCTTAAACTGAATACTCCCTGGAAATGGGGAAAAGAGCAGTCTGATGCAGTGGCTAAATTAAAGGAATGTCTTGTAAAGGCACCATGTTTAGCATACCCCATAAAGGACAGGGATTTCTTTATAGAAATAGGTTTTTCTGAACATTGTATGTCAGCAGTGTTATCACAAAAACACAATTTGAATCACAAAACCATTGCCTATGCAAGTAAGGAGTTTTCCCGAGTTGAAATGAAATTTTATGAATGTGAAAAGGCCCTATTAACCACTGTGTGGGCGCTACAACATTTCCGCCCCATTGTTCAGGGAGAAAAGGTGATTATTGAAACAAATCATCAACCTTTGCAATTTTTAGAGAGTAAAAGAATTAGATCAGGTAATCTAGCGCAATCCAGAATCACTTCATGGACGCTGGCATTACAAGGTTTTCCCGTAGAAGTGAGATATGGACAAAATAAAAAGAACCCAATTGCTCAAGGGTTAGCTGACTTACATGACTGTGCAGCTGAACAAATACCAAATGAAATGGAAGTGGAAACTAGTCTGCAGGAATTTGAACAATCACCACACAAATCTTTTGATGAAAAAACATGCAAGGATTTGCCAACTGTATACGTGGATGGTTGTGCTTTTCACATTGAAAATGACAGTAATGAACAGTTAGTGGCAGGAATAGGAAATGTCTGGTTGAAATGTGAAGGCGTCCCCAGTATAGGGATGAGGATTGGAGATAGGAGCAGTCAGGTGGCGGAATTGGCAGCCATTTATAAAGCAATTGCTACTGCAGTTGATAAAAAGTTCAGTGAAATTGTCCTGGTGACTGATTCTGACTATGCACGGAATAGCTTTGTGGAGTATTTGCCTGGTTGGAAAGCAAGAGGCATGGTTACATACAACAAAAAGCCACTTAAACATGGAAAAATGATACAAGCCATGGACAAATTGGTGTCAGAGAATAATTTAACAATATACTGGAGAAAACTTCGTGGGCATTTAAAAACAACAGGAGAGGATAAGGAGGGAAATGATAAGGCAGACCACCTGGCTAAGATTGGGGCTGTGATGGGAGAATTGCTACCTATTGATTATTTAATGGGTGAAATACAAATTGATGCAGTGACACGTTCTAAAGCACCAAAGGAGGTAGATCAACCGGTGGTGCAGTGGAGTCATGACACGCCAAACCAAGATTTGATTGAGGCACAAAAGAATGATCGAATTTTGGGAATCTATTATAATCATTTGATAGATCCTGAACAAAATTCTTTAACAGAAAATGATTGTATGGGAAAAGAAGAGTTGAGGGTGCTATTAAAGAACAAAACACAAATTAGATTACAGGATGGACTCATGATTAGAGAGTCCATAACAGGACAAATACAGTGGGTAGTACCCCTTTCATTCAGAGGACTAATGCTACACCATGCACATGATGCCATAACTGCAGGCCATAAAGGTTCACAAAAAACATTAGAAATACTAAAAGATTATGCTTACTGGCCACATATGTCCCAAGATGTGGTATTATATACTAGAGGATGTCTAGTATGCGCCCAATTTAAACCTGCTTCACCAATGCATAGAGCACCATTGATGAAAAGAGGCCTAATTCTCCCATGGTCACATTTGCAAATAGACTATGTAGGTCCTTTAAAAAGGTCGAGCAGGGGAAACCGTTATATTTTAAGTGTGGTATGTTTGATGTCGAAGTGGATTGAATGCATTCCTGCACCAGATTGTAGTGCGCAAACAGCAGCCACATTGCTGGTGAACCATGTGTTCTCAAGGTTTGGGTTGCCACAAAAAATTGAGTCAGACAGAGGAAGTCATTTCACAAGTACTCTAATGAGTAAGGTATGGCAAATACTAGGTGTGAAAAGGAAACTACATATCGCATATCGGGCAGCGTCTTCAGGTACAGTTGAAAGAAGCAATAGGTCTGTTGTGGATATTTTAAAGACATTTGTGGCAGAAGCAGGTTCCAGCTGGGATTTACGTTTACCGTTGGTTTTGATGGCAATCAGATCAACTCCTGCCAAAGCAACAGGTGTTAGCCCCCATGAGATCTTGACAGGTAGGAAAATGGTGTTACCACAACACCTACTATACAGAACACATGATCAGACACTTGTGAGTGCATCCACAGTTCATGAATATATTGATGAACTGAGGAGGCATTTGCAACATGCATTTGCTTTTGTGCAGAGAAATCTGGAAAGAGTTGTTGACAGTGCAAAGTCTTATTATGAAAAAAAGACATCAGTAAAGGAATACAGTGTAGGTGATCAGGTGTACAAGTTTCATTTTGGAAAAAGTAAACAGAAAAATTCTAAATTTCTAGCAGCCTGGCAGGGGCCATTTCGAATTATAGATAAGGTCTCTCCTGTAATTTATAAAATTTTGAAAAATGAAGGTGAAACGGCAATAGAGCAGTTTGTCCATGTAAATCAAATCAAACCATGCCATCCCAGACATGAGATCAGGCAGCTTGAGCATGTAGAAACAGATAAAGTCCCTTGAACACAAAAAGAGAAAATAAATGGGTACAATCAGGAGGCAGTGACAAAGAAGTTAAAAAGTTGATTGTTATAATGGCACATAAACACTGTAATATATGTAAAAATATGTAATATAAAATAAATAAATAAATATATATAATGGAAGCTCATGGTTGGTGTGCAGAGAGAAAATGTATTAAATATTGAATGCTGTTTTATATGTGCTTGTTTTCTTTTTAACTTGTGTTTAATTTCAGAAAAAAAAAAAAAAACGAAACATTTTTACTAAGCATGTTTTATTGTTGGCAAAAGGTTGAAGTTAGTATTGTGCTATGTACTTAATTTGTTTATTTTCTATTTGATTTAGAAAATTAACATTATTTGGTCGGAGGTTCCGGGATCAGAGCCCACGGGAGACGATGGAGTCCTGGAGCCCACGTGGACGGATTCCGGGAAAGCCCCAAAGAGGGGTGAAGACCAAGGCTGCAAAGTGATCAGCATTGAAGATGATACCGATGATATGGTTAATGATGATGATATTTGGAGGGATCTTCAAGAATTCAGAAGCACAGGTTGTCATTGAAGCTGGACCAGCATCTGGTATCGCGGTGGAAGAGGCACCAGGATTCATCATGAGTGATAGAAGGATGATTTTCCAAACTATATACATACCATTGAATCCTGAGATTTTGATTGAAAAACACTTGAACAATACCGGAATTAAGATTGAACAGACTAAAGAGTGGCTGGAAATAAGAAAAGAGGACACTAAGCAGTCAATAAGAGATATATTAATGCAATTGGAAAAAACATTCGTGAATTCAGCAGACATTAAGAAGAGGAGAGGAAAGAGAGGTGCGGTGATGCTCGCGATATCATTGGTAATGTCTATAGTTGGAGCCATAATAGGTACCACAATATCAACAGCCAATTCTATTTCGGTAGGAACACTGAGTACTAAAGCGCAACAACTGAATATTGACCTAGAAATAATACAAAAAACATTAGATGGAATTAGATGGGGACTGGATGAACAAGTAACATTCATAAATGAAACTGCAATCATTCTAAATGAACAAGCGGATGTAATGCAACGGGCGACTTAAATAATACTTAAGCATGACAGAACTTTAAATGAAATATTGAACATAATGAGTCCTGTTGATAGACTATTTACGAATTATATGAGAGAAGTTCAAACTGCAGTTTCACAATTGATTTAAGGACATATCCCCTTGTATTTTGTTTCGCAGGATATTATTCGTCAAATGATAGAAAGATTGACCAGGAGGGAAATTGATATAATACAGGTAAAAATTGCATTCGAAATGGGTAATGCAATGCCGTTATATGTGGACTTGGAAAGGCTAGAGATCGGATTTTTGCTATGCATCCCATATGTAGCCCCTGAACTTATTTATCAAACGAAGTGGGTACACAACATGGGATTTTGGCAAGAGGACAAATTTATTAAGATTAAGACTCCAGAAGTGGTGGCATTTCAGTTATGGGAACCTGAAGTTTATTTAATACCAAACCTGGAAACGTGTAAAATTTAAAGAACAAAATTATATGTGTCCAGGTAAACCGTTTGTTCCTGATGCCACAGATGCTATTTGTGGTTTGAACTCTGACCCAAGTATATCAGAAGGATGTGAAGTGATTATTAGCAATATGGGGAGTGAAGAAATGGCACAGGCTAAGATGGTCAGAGGTAAATGGTTGGTCAGCACCTGTTTAAAGAACATGACGGTAGTACATTTAAACCATGGAACATACGTGGTTAAACAGGTGAAATATAATGTTTTTTATTTACAGGTTCCAAAGGATACAATTGTGTCAATTGGGGGGTTAACATTGTTTCATGTAACAAATGATGTTTGGGAAAGCCAAGTGGAAAATATAGATTTTTTTCAAAGGGATACTTTTCCAATAGATCCGGATGTGGAATATTTATGGAATCACAAAGAAAGACATGTTATAAAAATGAATGTGTGCAATATATGGAAGAGTTACGCTCCATTGGATTAATGCTTTATCCATTTGACTCAATTGATGATGCTATTTCATTTAATGAAACGCCTCTTGCGCCCCCGCCAGTTCACTTGCCAAACATGGCTTCTGGGGCTCCTTTGACTGGTGTAAACACTGATGTAATTGCACAATTGGTAAGTCTATCTAACTCCAGCAAGGACTGGTCATGGTTATCTGCCCTTCAAAATACTCAAAACTCAGCAATGAATAATATTCCTCATTAAGTAGCCTGCTGATTTATCTATCCTATCATGGAACTCATGTGGATTCAATAATCTGAAGGCATGGTTCAGCAATCCGCATAAAGGAATCAAATGTGATATTATGATATGTCAGGAGACTATGTGTACACACGAACTTTTGCTGCCTGGATTCACTGTTCTTCAAACTAAGGCGAAACGGGGCACCAATGGTCGGCCGTATGGGGGGTTGGCGATATGTATAAACACCGACTTAAATATATTAGTTTTGGATGTTTTTTATGCAACTGTAATGATGGCGGCCTTAATTATGTTCCGGGGCTTCCCACCAATGCTTATCTTATTGATATCTTTATACCATAACCCAGTAACGCTTAATCAATCTGATGCCTTCCAAGAACTTGGCACACTATTTGATGAGGTTCTGACCCAACATCCCACATGTGAGATTATTCTGGGAGGAGACTTTAATGCCCACTGGATGGAAGTTAACTTACCCTACACAAATCCTGTGATACTTAGTCAAGCACACCACAGAGGGAATTTATGGCATGAATACCTGAAGTCTTGGGAACTAGATATTCTCCCCTTCGTTAATAGTGATTGTTGTAACACCTGGCGAAGAGGGCATAGAGTTACCTGTATTGACTATTTTGCCACCTCACGTGGTATTCAGGGATGTGCTGATACCATCTCAATCTATGATCCAGGGGCTAGCGACCACCATATGATACATCTAAATTTACACCTATGCGTAGCCCGCCTCCCAATTGATCCGCAGCACGAGTTTTTAATGGAGGACCGCCCCGGATTGTCACTTCGATGGGATACCAAACTTTGCAATAGGGTAAATGACATGATTGCTGCACGATTACATTCATGCTATGGTTCTTGCTTCCTTCAGAACACCCTGACTCAACAGGTTTACATTATAAATAAGCTAATAACTGAGATAATGAACTCGCTGAGGACTAGACCATTATATCCACGTGAGTGCATGCCTGGGCAACATTCAAGTTTTATTCCTGAAGCAAAAATAGTTAAGAGGGTAGCTTTGCGGACACTTCTTAAAACTTCACCGACATGGGGGCAATATATGATTGAGAAAAAAAGTGTCTTGAACAATTATCGTAATAAATGCAGGGATCACAGGCATTTTCTCCATACTCAGGAGAATTTAAAAATGTTTAGTACATTATGTCATCGGGATAGACGCTCTACCTGGGGTCTGCTCAGGGCCGGAACCACTGTACTCTCTTCTGTTCAGTCCTTGTCCATTTCGGCCCAGGCCTGGCGAACCTACTTCGAACACAAATTTGCCCTCCCCCTGATATATAACGAAATCGAATTCAAATGGACCTGTCTGGCTCCTGCATCCTTCGCGCCATGGGATTTTGCGCATATTGAGGCTACGATAGCTGCACTTAAATTCTCGAAGGCTGCAGGCCCAGATGGGATCCCCCCGTGTGTTATCAAACAACAGCCAACTATGTGGGCTGGTTACTATGTAAAACTGTTTCATAACATGCTGACAACTTCACTTACTCCGCCGTCATGGCTAAACTCTATAGTTGTGCCAATTTATAAAAAAGGGTTAAGATCACAACCATGTAATTACCGTCCAATAGCATTAATTGATACTGCTGCCAAAGTGTTTGCCATCTTGCTGTTGGGAGAGTTACAAGCGTTAGTTGAAGAGCGTAACATTTTATCAAAATATCAGATTGGGTTTCGTGCAAGGATGGGTACGCCATTAAATGCAACAATTATGGCGCATCTTATAGCAAAACACAAAATTAAAGATTCAGGACCGCTATACATGGCTTCTATAGACCTCACTTCTGCCTTCGATTCTGTTATCCGTGCATTATTGTGGAAAAAAATTATTGCAATGAATATCCCTTTGTATGTTATACAACTGTTATCAAAGCTCCACACAAATACTACCTATTTAGTAAGAGTGAACAACGAAGGTGCAACGGCACACCCAATACAGATACATATTGGTGTTAAGCAGGGATGTAATCTGGCTGCCACGCTGTTTAATCTCTATCTATCCGGAATTAATGATATTTGGGAACAACAAATCTCCTATCCAGCAAGGCTCGGTCATCTCAAAATTCAATGGCTGGCATTCGCGGACGATATTGTAATATTTGATCGTACGCCAAAAGGCATGCAAATCAAATTAGATTTATTTTCAGCCTACTGTTTTACGCACAATCTAAAAGAGGAAGAACATCACTCGTAATTGGAGAATTGATAACTTCCCTCTAACCATAGTTCCCCAGATTCGCTATTTGGGCTATAATATAACAGACTCGCAGTCTTTAGCAATGTGGAGGGACGTACTTAATAAAAAAGCTGCTCCACTTGCCACGCAAATGCGGATAGTCTATTTGAAGTTTTGTAAATTTTCCTTGCTTCCCTTACTGCAATTTTACATCCTGAAAGTAGAGTCTATTATTCTTTTTGCCTTAGATATGTGTTTAGTGAATATCAATTGCTACCTTGATCAACTGCAAGGATGTATGTGGAAGGGGGCAATGAGGATAGCCAAGTCCACACCTAATATTGTGATAGGGCAGGAATTGGGTATCACTGCTTTGTCTGCAGGTAGGAATTGGCGTATGCTGGCTAACTTTGCTAGGATGCTATATCCACCCGCTAATTGTCTTTATGAAGACTTGGGACAACTAATGATCACATCCGAAAGATCGTCCCTTACGACCTAGTATGCGAAAATGACTGCTCTCCTCGACGAAATTGCACTTACACCAGCTGATTTAGAACATAGACCTAATTATGTGAAATATCGCATTATTGAGAATGATTGGTGTAAAACGGTAACTGGTATGGCGGCGCTTAAGGGCTATAAAGAGGCAGCTCGTTTTTGTTCATCTAGACGGCCGCACAAACCATACCTAATTCAATTCCCTTGTAGCAAGGCAAGGGACATTTACTTGCGCTTTAAAATTAATCAATTCCATACCCTAGAACGAATATATGCCTGGAGCCCGCAATGGAAACAACAAGCAGGGCTAGGATGCAGATTGTGTAAGGATGGTTCGATCCAGGAAACCTTAAAACATATGGTTCTATTCTGTCCTTACTTTGAGGCAGAACGAGCATTAACAATCGCACCTCATTGTATGGAAACTGATACAACAAGGGAATGGTTATGGCTAGCCTGTATGTGGGGGACTCGAACAAGCTTCATTTTAGTCCTTTGTCGTTTTTTGAACTCCATAAATAATCAATTGGAGAAACTGTATAAATTGAAAAACGGATAGGCAACTCATTGATGTGACCCCAACACAATTACATATTACCTGTTGTTCTGAAACCAAGAAGTTTGAAAAACTGTCGTAACACTCCTCTAATGCAAGCACCATGCAGGTCCTTATAATATAACAAAACTTGAAGTCTACAGATGAGCTTATGTGGCCCCATTATAATTGCGTACCATTTGTTTTCCTGAAAGCATGAAGTTTGGAAACTGTGGGATACTCCTCTATGTAGGCACCGCGTATGCCTCTCCACATAACAAAACTTGAAAGCTATGCATGAGTTGTTTGCTTTCTCCATTTGAACCTCTGTTACGAATGATTATACAACTAGGATTCCACAACTGAATGCAAATGGAAGGATGTCAAACAAAATACAGTTTATGAATTGATGGTTACATGAGTAAAATATTAAACCAGGAATTAGGTTGACTAGATTTAGCTAATGTATTTATAGATAAAATGAAATTTATGACCTAGAAAATATTGTTCTTAAATATGCAAAAGGAAGAAAATGTATATATTATACAAGTTGTAAAAGTTTGTTGATCGAACTAATAAAACAACGGTTTGAAATAAAAAAAAAAAAAAAAATGAATTTGAGAAAATTACAATTACAATTAGTAATCTGGGGATAATAGAAGTGGAAAAATTTAATTGGGGAACCTGGGGGGAACGCTCAATAGTGGGTTTGGCTGTCCTGGTGCTAATCATGGGTGGATGGTTGATTGTGCTATCAGTAAAAATGAAAATGTTACTGATTTTACTAGCTACGTCAGGAAGAAAAAGATATCCCAATACACATGCATTTTAAAAGAAAAAAAAAGAACAAGTTGTTTTTAGGAATTGGCTTGGATCGTAGCCAAGTTCTAAAAACAAAAGGAGGGTATGTAAGGATATTTGGCGTGTTACAGCACAGAGTACAGCACTACTGCACAGGTAGCAATTTTTTTTTGATGCAGCACCACCACATGGGTGTGGTGCATTGCTATATGGGTTGCCAGAGTGACATGGACATATAAGTAAAGACAGGCTATTCAGTCAAAAACGATTTTTACATATAAGATGCAAATCTATTTTTACAGTTAAAAGCACAAGTGCACATTCAAATTCACCTGAAATGCCTATGGTGCAAGAGACACATTTGAAAATTAATAACTAACCTTATTAATAACTAACCTGACTAATAAAACTGCATTTAACATAACCCACTAATAAAAATGTGTCTCCACTGCAGAATTAGGCCTATTCTGAAAGTGAACTTTTAAACGCACATTCATTTTTTTTTCTTTTTCTCTGCTGCTCTGTCCACATAACTACAGGAAGCAAAGGGCTCGAAGGAACAGGAAATCAGTTGGTTACAAATGGTTACTGTAGAAATGAGCCATTGTGTAGTGAGGGAGGAGATGGCATGATTGATTCTGATTGGAGCAGCGTCATAGCAAGTATCATGCTAGAGGCAGTGATTAGAGTTTTGCTGGGGAAGCTTGAGGAGAGGGGGAGGACAATCGAGATTTGGCAGAGCTGGGAGAAGGACCTGTTTCCTGGCTGAAGCATTACTGCTGCAAAAGCTGAGAATTCCAGGCAATAACCCCGGTTTGAGAACGAAAGTCGCTTGTTTTCACTGGGGTTAATCTTCAAGGGAGCCAAATTCAGAAAGAGAACAGCCGGAGAAAACTCATGCTGAACAGATAAGGTAATTACAGAAGTGTGGGGGCTGAGTGTGTACGAGAATATTCAGTCAGTGTAGGAAAGGAGATTCCTGTGCTTTACTCACGTGTTTAATGTTGCAAATTGAGTTCTTGTCTCCGCCACTCTCTTTTCAGTGTATCACAGATAATGCTGTTACTGTGCTATTTTATTTATTTCTGTAAAGAGTGAGATTGTGTTTAAATGCAACTTTTATAATACACAAAAATATTTGAAAGCAGACAGGTGGTGTGTTTTATATTTGCCAATACAGTGCTGATGATGTGGGGAGATGTTTAGACAGTGCAATTGTCATTTTCAAGGTAGCTAAACATCAAATTTGGCTGCAGCCGTGTGCACAATGTAATTCAGTATGAGCAATTATAACTAACTGTGTGTGTTGTAGTTTGTCGGAGATCTATGAGTCGGCAAAAAGGGAGGCCCGGGACATAGTTCACTACCGTATATAAGATAGTGAAAATACCACATGATAGCTCGCTGCCGTAGATAAGACAGAGAGAAATTGCCCATGGTGGCACACTAAAAATGAAAATGTGGTGTTCCTGAAATGCAAGCCTGAGGTCTCTCTAGTGATTACACGAAAACTCTAAACAAAAATAAGGGGTTCTGGATATTGGGGCCACAAATAAAACAAGGGAATTATGCTCACCAAAATACCACCAACCACGCATACCGACCACGCATACCAAATACGCATGTCTGTGTGCTGAAATAATGCATGTCCACTGTATTATTGTTGTACATGGCCCAATCTGAATACAAGGAGTGATTGTTGCTAAGTTATTTTTCGGCGGTAAGAAAATACCGTCAGGCCCCAAATCTCCACAAAATACCCTACAAACCATATGTGGTCGCTAGCTAAGAAAGGGGTTGCTAACCCTTAAGAGGCCAATCCTGTCGTTTAGAGTAATCATCATTCTCTCATTTGAGGATTCACTAAGAAATGTTCTTCTCTTCATCTGTTTTGGGATCATCAAATATTTGCAGAAGAATTGCCATTAGTAATTCCTATGGTGATATTTCATTGGTGTCATGATTGCTGGGTGCCATATCGGCATTAAAATCACTGAATATGAGTATGGTGCATCAATCCTGCAGCTGAATAGCTGGTCAATTTAATTTATAATCTGAGTCTATACCTCCTGCTCCATTTTAAGTTTACGAGGGGGTGATTTAAACATTTTCTAGCAGTACAATACAACTACTATACACCGTTTTAACAAATATAGACCCTCAGTATACATTCCTTGTTTTTTTTCAATATGGTATGATAGCTTCATGTTTCAATGTATTGAAATGTCAGTACTATGCCCGGTAGGATAGCTCAGTGGCAACAGGCTCGACTTGGAAGCAAGAAGACACGAAGCAACACAGGTTTCATCCCCGGGTCCGCACTTAGAAACCTCTGGGTATTTAAGCACGTTATAAATACGCAACTAAGACAAAAAACAATTACGCAACTAAAAAACAAACAATAGTTGTAACAGCGCCTCGATGCCTGCGGGCTGGGTGAGCGCTTTAAAAATGCAAAATGAATAAAATATGCCAGCCTGTCTTTGTTTTTGTGACATGTATACATAACACTTCAAATTAACATATTTTAAATGGAGATTACATCTATTTTTTCTGCAGAAATATAAGATCATGTGATCTCACATAGTTTAACCAGTGTTCATATTTGAGTTCTTGCATTCCAGATACACGCATGGAATTCGCTTCCCTGGTCACCTGAGAAACAGTCCACATGGATATGTTCATAACCAAATGAAAAGCCCACCTCCTCGCATCCGAGTTACCCTATTAACTTGCCTGTCATTTTCCTGCTAGCTAACATTTTTCCGTCTAATCTAACCTGCCTCTGTCCCTGACCTCCTCTGCTTCCAGTCTAGCATTTCATCCATCATGGTCACATCCGAGCAACGACTGTGGATGGCAAAGTCCGTTACGAAAGATTGAATATAACAGCCAATGCAGGCCATACAACATGATTTTGGTGATAGGTATACTAACCAGGAGAACTCCTAAGATTACTAACGTTTCTGACTAGAGTTTACCTTAGATATGCACGATGTGCTGTAACCTGTAGTAGAAAAAGACTTCTAGAGAATCACAAGCGCACCAACAGGGGATATGACATAATGCACGCTCTTCACTCTGCATCAGCATGAAAAGACAGTGGTTTGCCTAAGAACGCTCATGATGCATCATGTTTCATACATTTCTTTTGCATGTTTCTATATGTTGTTCTTCTGTTGTATATCTTGTGGCCATTTGTTCATTATAAGGGAGCTATATTGGATTAGTGTTGTATTTGATGCATAATAACGATACGCTGCCTGAAGTTTATTTTACTGAGGACGTGGGAACTATTGCTCGACATATATCGGTACAACTTTTGGGGAATGTTGTGTGATTTTTTAGCATGGTATGTAACACATGACTTTACTTGTATGACTAAAGATAACCAATATAAGACCTGAAGAAGGATGTCATGGTCCAAGATGCATCGGCTGTAGGTAGATCTGCAAATGATTTCAATTAAAAGAAGCCAATCTTGGCATTAACAAAGAAAAACAAAATCAAGTTTGGTGTAATAATGGACAGAACGATTTGAATCGTTGTAAAGAATCAAAGATCTTTACAATTACACCTACAGAGTGTATCCACATAGTGATTTTTGGGGAGTGCTGCCCACACCGCAGGCTAACGTTCTTGCTCAACTACAAAGCCTTCACCATTGACGGTACAACCATAACTGTCTCAAACTTCAAAAAAACACTGGGGGTATACCTGGACGCCACTCTTACACTGAACAGACAGGTCCTGGCGAACGCCTCATCAGCAGCATACATGACTGAACGCATGCATGCCTCCACACCGTTCCTATCCCAAGAAAGTTGCCTCACGATTGCAAGAGCTCTCATAGGTTCCAGACTGGACTACACTCTTTGCAGGCACCACCACACAGAATCGTAACAAACTCCAGGTAATTCCAAACAACGCCCTGAGAGCTGCACTCAATATTCCAAAACGTGAACACATCTGTGCGGCCAGGAAAAAGGCACACTGGCTACCCATCAGACAACACATCCTCTTTAAAACACTAGCCATCTCACACAAATGCTTAACCAACAAAGCGCCTAAATGCCTCTCTCAAACATTAGAAAAAAAACAACCTTCCAGACCAAGCAGGCCGATCCACTCCAACCCCCTAACTATCCCACCCTAAAAATTGAAAAGAGTTGAAGGCGTCAGCGTCCCCGCACTCGCAGCACAACAGTGGAACCATCTCCCACACAAACTGAGAGCAGAACCCTCACGTGGGGTCTTTCACAAACAGCTCAAAACCTTCCTGTTCTCCCAGGATGCCGAACGAGACCTAGACACCAGCCCCTACTCTCTTCCCACATCACTGCAACACCTGTACCTCCCCCTCTGTCCCACTACACATCCTCGCCCCAGAGCTACCTGTCTCTTTGCATGCAGCTCTCTCTACACCTCTTATCTGTGTAACTGCATTACTGCATCCATGTGACCCTCTCTCTGTACATGCTATCCAGGTAACCTGCACCCTGATGCCTCAGGGTTTGGCGCGCAATACAAATGTTAAATAAAATAAATAAATAAAATAAAAGTATTAGCACGCCCAAAGCGAGGCTAACTATAAATACTGGCAAGCTCGAAAAGACATTTTAAGTCAACCGATGTGAGGGCCTCTGTTCGATGAGTACGATTCACTGACAAAAATGATGCATAGCCTTCAATTATGGGAGATACCATATGTGAGATTGCCTTTAGAAAAACACGCTAGGCTACCTTCAAATAGGGAAAGCATTATGTAAAGTAACGCGGGTGTCGCTGTAAGCAGCATTTCTAGCAAATTGACTCAGTTTGTTGTGATGCAGCCCCCGTCTGTTATGAGTGATAATGCAGTGCATTGTATTTTGTTGAAGCTGGGAAGACATGCTTTTGTTGAAATGATTGCTTTGTGTTCCTAGCTTAAGCAAATTCTTCTTTCTGGGCACTTACAGATAAAACTTCAAAACCTATTGCATCAACTCTGCTAGGTGCTCTGAGTGAAGTTGATATTTCATTAAAATATGAACATTCATAACAAAATAACATGATTTCAAAGTCATGTGTTTTTTTAATATGTATTTAAATACACACTTTAAATATTTATGATGACAAAAACGGCGAATACGTCTGCCTGTTATGTTATAATAGCAAGCCTGAGACGTATGTCTCTTTTAACCTGATTTTGTTTTCATTCCCCTTATAAAGACACTCACGCACTGCTGCAGGCTCCTAAAGAGAGGTTAGACGGCAGCACTTGTTATGCAAAAAAAAAAAAAAAAAAAAATCCAGTATTGTGTATGCTTTCGATGCAGCGTGTTTAACTTGTCTCATGTTTGCTGAAGGAAAATGTGTATCTCAATAAAGCATCGCGCACATTCGTTTTAAAATCCAGCACACACTGGCTGGGCTTATTTGAGAAATTCCTGGCACGTGTTTGTTGACTTTGCTTACCATTTGACAATGTGTAGGCCCAAATGGGTTCATGGTTTAGGGTCATTGTGATAATCACAGGCCTGGAAAAAAATCTGCCCTCTGGTTTACCTAATAGGTTTATAAATTGCCAGCCTGTGATTCCATTGTCAAACATTAGTCTGGAAATGGGAGATAAGGCAGCCCAGACTTTGTCGAAAGATCAGGCGAGTTGTCAGTCAAAGCAGGCAACCGATAGCTGAGGAGCCTCAACAATTGAGTTCAAGACCCAAGAGCCGAAGAGAAGAAGCGGCCCCTGAGCCAATTAATGAAATTCAAATGAAGCCGTTTCCGCGGGAGGTGGCTGGGGGCGGGGGTGGGCATTCGCTTGAGCCACAGCAGGAGGAAAAGCCACTGCTTGATCCAGTGATGGCGTAAATGAACAAAAGGGCTAACGATGGTGGGATCAAGATACCCTTTGTTAGCGATGTGTGAAGAATCAAAGGACATTAACTTGTGATAGCTGGAAATGAATTACAACCCATCAGTTCTAATTGGGTTTGCTCATCCTTTGAACACATTTGCTAATCAGAGATTTCATTTACAAAGGAAATCTGCTCGTCGTCTGCAGGCTCAGGATACCTCTGAAGCTGTGCACTGTGTGGCTACCATCAGGGTTATACATTAAAACCAAACTATGAAGTTTATAATATTACAGTATTTTTTATCTATTTATGATGACAATTTTTCTAAATCTAGCGTGTTTCGTAAAAAAAAAAAATCACAAATCCCTCTCTCCAGAGCATGTGTACTTTTAATTATTCCTACTAATTTACAAAGGAGGGTTTAGATTCTGTTATGGGCACGTTGGCAAATAATATGCACTTCTCTTTTCATTTATTCAATTAGACCAATTTGACCAAATCCCTCCCTGGTGTCGATAATCCCTAGTTCATTTGCAGTCTCAGTAGTCATTTCCCTGGTGGGACACCCCCTTCCACTTGGCATGGGCGACCTCTTAAGAATACTAAGAGGACACTCTGGGAGGAAACAGTTAATGTTAATGTTAGTTGGTCTTGTACAGTGCACTCCTGCCACTTGCGTGGTCTTTTAGCGCTCTGGCGGATTTGCAATGGAAGGAGGGTGGGGGGTTCTTAGTGGGATTGAGAGGGAGAAGAGCAAGATAAAGTTGATGTGCTGTTGGCCGCATCAGTTCAGAGAAACTGGTCACTGATCGCAG
This sequence comes from Ambystoma mexicanum, assembly GCF_040938575.1. NCBI lineage: Eukaryota > Metazoa > Chordata > Amphibia > Caudata > Ambystomatidae > Ambystoma > Ambystoma mexicanum. The sequence continues at coordinate 453,974,581 of NC_090933.1, read as the reverse complement.
CCGCATTTTCAGTTGGTAACCGTCATGTGTTGTTGAGATATGGCTGTTCATAGTTTGGTTTCATGGTGGGTGTTGTGAAGTGTGTGCAGTTTGTGGTGCGGTACAGGTATGGTTGTGTTAGTTCAGTGTTTGAAGGTAAGTATGCAGAGTTTTTAGTAAAGTTAGTTAGGAATAACCCATTTCCTACCCCAAACAATCCATCTAAGTGCAATACATTTCCTACCCCCAACATTCCAGTTAAGTTCAGCACATTTCCTGCCCCCAACAATCCATTCAAGTGTGACACATTACCTGCCCCAACAATCCATTTAAGTTAAGTGCAGTACATTGCCCACCCCCAATGGTCCATCTACGTGCAACACATTTCCTACCCCCAACAATCTAAGTGTGGTACATTCCCTACCCCCAACATTCCAGTTAGGTTAAGTGCAGCACTCTTCCTACCCCCATCACTCTATCTTACTGCAAAACATTTCCTGCCCTGAAGATTCCAGTTAAATGCAGCACATTACCTACCCGCAACAATCCATCTAAGTGTGACACATTTCCTGTCCCGAGCAATCCAGTTAAGTACAACACATTTCCTACCCCCAAAAATTCGTTTAAGTTAAGTGCAGCGATTTGCCCACCCCAAACAATCAATCTCAGGGAGCAAAACCCAACACAATACAGATGTTAAACAATGCCCATCTCAGGGCACAAAAGGGAGCATATGGATAACTATACAAGCAGACTGGATGCACAATATGGATAACATATACAATTAGGCCAAATGCAAAACACGGCTAACCTGCACAAATGGGCTAAGTGCAAAAAGACGGATTGAAAACAAGTTGGAAAGTCTTGACTGCCATAAACCGAACAGTTGCTCCTGTAAGTAAACACTTTAGCCTGAAAACTGTTATATCCATCCACTGCTGTAACAAAAACACAATAAGAGGAACCAAGATAAAGTGTGGGATTATACTCTGCTCTGTGCCATTAATATAATCTTGATTCTCTGACCATAATTGCTAGGAATAACCAACATACTATTCCATGGAACAGAGACTTTCTGTTATGCACATTAACAGGGGATTGAAAACCACAACTGAAGCATGTGTTAACATTTACAAGAACAGGTTCTCACTGGACCAGTCACCTGACATAAGAATGCCCGCAAGCTCAGCAATGGACACATATGCCATGAATGTCATGGCTTGCCTACAAGAATGAGCACAGAACTAAGCCATGTCAATATTGGCCTGCAACATGATCTCCATAATCAATCTAGAAAAAGTAGGGGAGGAGACAGAATCAAATTGTCTAATAAATGAAATAAAGATTTGGTAGGCCCACCAGATAGCATGAGAGGGGTTTGAGATTCTATTAAAATACAGACAAAAAGATGAATATTTTGAATTTTCTTCTTCATCTACTACTCCAGCAGCATCCAAAAATATAGTTTTAAAAACAACGTGCATAGAATGTACACTTTTGAAGGATACACCTGAAATGGAGTCTCCACTAAACCTGGGCCATAGCCCGCAGCACAACCTATTATATTAAATCCCCAGACAGAAAGGTTTGTGTATTCAGTCCTTTTAGCTCCTACAAACAAGTTGACCACTTCTCAGAAAACGAAGATTTTGAAGACAAAATATACCAAAATCAAGTAACAAGGCCAAAAAAAGTTTTCCAAGGCCTGTTGTCACCTCATCATCCTTGGTTATTTGATCAAGGAGAAAAAACAACCAGGATCGATGAGGGGTACTTCCCTGCGATCCCCCCAATAAGCTACATTATGCGAGATCTGATGTTTTCTTGTAAGAAACATCCCAAATGGTAGATTGGTAAGATTCTAATGGCTCTTGTAAGTGGGGGAGACCTGTCACAAACTGCTACGCAGGACGCAATCAATGATCATTATTAATTGGATATCTTCAATAGACAGTATTTAAAGTTATATCACAGCTCTGAAAGACCTATCGACATTTCAGCTGATAATATGTTTCTATTTGTAGGAAAGAAAGACACAGCATATCTGAGAAAAAAATATATAAGAAAGAAATGTAAAGCCATGTGGAGAAATGCATTAGTTGAAAAGAAAGCCTTTCCAGTGATATTACAACAGTGTTTGCAAAAACAGGAAGTTACTGTTAAAAGAGAACAGTTTCCATATGGCCTTTCCATGGATTAGGGAATTCATTAGCACAGGATAATATATCATTAATTTGATGCATTTACCATACTCAAGACATATCAGCCAGAGGAGAACACTTCTCTGATCTTTGTCCAACTAACATTGGTTTTTTCTTGCCGTAAACTGCTACTTTGTTTTTCACAATTGATCTAGGAAAGCATGTTTTGTCTCCAGAGAATCCAAAGAGATTACCAATAGGGTACATAAGATCACTCTCTTTGGAGCTGCCCGGTGTTAGTATGCACCTGATTAAAGTATGGGGCTCGAACGGAAAGCCATCCATGAGTGCTAGTGCTAGTTATGGTGCGCTCAGAAACTAGCTAGGGGTTGCATGAATCACCTACTCAGAAGCCGCATACTCAGTGAGAGGACAAGGTTATATAACAGTTTTAATAGCACTTACAAGGTCCAGATGTGGAGAATATAATGAGCACATGAAGTAAATGTAATCAATTTTACCACAATAAAATAAAGGAAGCCATAGAAAGCCACCAATTCGTGAATAGGGACGAGACTTAGTAATGTCTATTCTGATTGTGGTGGGATAACCAGAAGAGAAAGCTGATAGTGAATGTTTGAAGCATTACAAAAAATGTCATTAGGAGGTTGAACATTTCAGAAGAAAACAGCTAGAATACACTGACCACCATCAAACATCTTTGAAAGTAATTATACAATATACCCGGCTTTAACATTATCATTAAAGACTTAAATATTTAAATGAAGGATCTCATTTATTGAGATCATTGTGCCCTCCGTGGATACCTTCTGTGTTCATAAACTTTACTTTACCAACATGAGTAAACGAAACATAAGTGTAAGTAAATATATTATTATAGTTTAATGTATCTGTTAGTATGTTCCATCCTCTCTTCAGACAGCCAAGAGTGAAGAAATACTTACGCATCTGAGCATGAATCGAGGAACAAAAACAAAGACATCTGATGGAAAAGAGCGGGCAATCTCACAACATTTGAACTGTTCCGATTTGTGTACTTTTAAAATGCAATCCTGGAGAAGGGGGAAAAAAACGTACTTTATGACAAGAGCCTTTAGTCAGCACAATTAAAATAACTTCTAACCCCTTAGCTTCTGAACACCCCAAAAGGGATGAAGTATGTGCCACCATACCAGGAAGTCTATAGGCACAGTGCCCACCTCTGGTCTTCAATCATATATGAACCCCCACTCACAATAGTGGGGAGTTAGTCATTCTATTGCAAGACTAGAAAGTATCTATTATGCATGTTTAAAGAATTAGTACAAACTTGCATGCAATATGTTAGGTATGTGTACAATTAAGTACTAGAAACATGTTTTTGAGATCCAACCTGCACCAGCAATATGAAAATGTCATTTTGATGTGGAGGCCTCGAGTGCAGTAACTCCTGTCCACCGGGCTGCTACAGTGGAGGAACGAGACAGCTTGATAGATGAAGTGATAGAAACTGTCAGAAATCATGCTGAGGAGACAGAAGGAGGAACATGAACAACGTTCAGGGAACTCCATTCTGTCATCAATATAAAGCGAAGAGAAAGGAAAAGCATAAGGCACACACGTTCCAAATTGGATAGCTTTCAATGGCCAAAACAGCTGATGCTGAAAAAAAGACATCTTTCCGAAAACAGTTGACTATATCAAGCAGAGACAAAACAGGAAGGGAAAGAGAAAATCCAGAGAAATCCCCGGAACGTCCAACTGTTTATAGAAAAGAAACAGCATACAAATGAACTTTTGAAACAGGAGCTCAATTCCCCCCTGAAAAAAGGAAAATTGGTAAGCAAATATTAAGGGGAGGGAAACAAATACTATTTGATAGTTTGAAGGAATACAAAGATCATTGTTACCAATATACATTTTCCATGTAAAAGGTTCAAGCATTGGAAAAGCCAACAATGTTTGCTATTGTGTAGGCATCGGATAATCTGTGCATGTGATGTCAATGTCTGGTATACGGCTAATACATATATACACATCAAAAATGCTGGCTTTGCCAATGTTTGTTATACCAGGTCTTTGGTGCAAAAACAAACGTGAAATCATATTTTGCTTCTAATGAAGTGGCTGAGGCCCCACTTGGTTGAGGCATTTTTATAAGAACAGAAGCTAATTTACAGCAGCAAATTAGCCATTAACTCTCAGAAGACTTTTTTTGTAGAGATAACACTGGCAGATCATTTAAAGCACACGCTTTGGTGTTAATGTGTGGATGAGCTAGCTCAAACGAATCCCAGAGGATGTGTTTTGGGTGGGGAAAGGTCATTAGTGTGTGTGAACGCTCATAGGCATTAAATTAGCATGGCCATGGGTGATCCTCAGGTTGCTAAATAACCACACACTGCCCGAGAATCCACAGAGCTTACCTATAGGGTGCACAAGATCACTCTTTTACCTAGTGTTAGTATGTACTTGCTTAATGTATGGGGCTAGCATGTCCCACCTCACCTGTCAATTCCGTCCTATCTGTATTTCAATGCAATAGGTTCAGCTTATCGGTGGTGCTAGAGCACTACTAACAGCAAAAATGCAATGGGCCTCATTCCAAGTTTGGCAGTCATTTTGTGGTAAATCGGCCGGAATACTACCAAACGGAGTTACCTTTGCTGCCACATGATCCTGTGTTTTTACTACAGAGTTACAAATGATGGTAAGTGGTGTAAGTCCCCTTTTATTGGAGTCCACAGAACTCCAAGGGAATTCCTGCAGAATTACAGACAGTGGTAATTCCACAGCTGTTGTCGTCGTTTGGCGGTAAGCTGGAGGATTTACCTCCATCATTTTGCTTGAGGATAATCCTTCAGCTTTGCACCAAAGTTGTAGTACGGCAGAGTTGCAGTACTCATAATGAGGCCCAATATTCTTTCTGGAATAAAACTTTATCAGAAGCACACCAGAAAGGGAACTGAGCCTGGGATGGTAGTGGGTTGGTCTCACAGTGTAAAACTATCACAGGTTGTCACAGATAAGTCACAGTAGGACCAGAAATGAGCATAGGCTTTAAAGGACAACCCACCTATGAATCCTTGGAAAAAAAACAATCTAAAAGAAACAGGTCTTATAAAATGAAGTAAACTGAAAGGAAGAACAGAAGAAGAGGGTAGGAAGTTCAAGCTGAATAAGAGCACCAGGGAGGTTGACGGACTGTGCGGATGAAGAAGAATTTGCTTACCGAAGGAGAAGCAGACTATTTTGGACCCATATAGCTGGGGCATATGAACATCACAGAGGAAGCGTAAGAGGGCAGAATGAAGATGACACAGAGAATAGAAAGAGAGCACGAGAGGGGGTAGATAAAATAGAAACCTAGAGTGGAATACGACAAGGAGAATTTGAGAGAATGTCCAAAAGAGACAACCCAGCGATGGACGCAGCAAAAATAAACCCCAAGAGAGAGACTGGACAAAGAAAGCACACCCAGAGAGGGGCATAAAAAAGAGAAAACTCAGACAGTGAAGAGTGAAGGCTACCTCAGAGATTGGCAGGTGAAGAGTAACCAGGAAGGACATAACAAAAAGGACCCAAAGAGGGGTAGAATTATGATACCTCTACAAAGGAAAAGAAGAAAAGATGCTCAATGAAGAACACGAGGAGAAGAATCCTGGATGAGGGTGATAAAAAGGACTACCAAGGAAATGAAGAAAGCCAAAGACAAGCAGCAACAAAAGAATCTCAGGGAGTGGAGAAATAAGTGTTGTAAGGTGACTCTCCATAAAGGAACAAACCAGGAGGAGCTAAAATGGAGAACTCAAACATGAATATTGAAATAAAAGGTTGAACAGGACATGCAGAGAGAAAATGTGGGAAAACTGGACACTTGAGGAAAGCCCTTAGCAGAAGAGGCTGCACCATATCATATTACAGATGAAAAAAGATTGTGGAGAAACAGATCATAACTTTCATCACCTGAACATACTATATGATCTGAGCCAGTTTACTATAAATGGTGTACACATTACACTATCTCAGTCTCATATGTGATGGGTTGAAACAGTGCATGTACGTGTACTGTGAGTGTCAATTGTGTTAGGCACGCCAGTGGAAAAAAGCAACTTAACTATTTAAAATAAATGGACATTTAGAGAGAAAATAATAACATCAATTTACATCTACCTTTATCTCCGTTTCCTGCAAGTTCAGAAATGATGGTGATTCAGCTCAGGATGTCCTCCCTCAGGTCCCAGGTCTCCGGCAATGCAACAATATCAAAAGCATCTATTAAGTCTAAAAAGTAATCTTCCCCAAACAGTTTGTTAGTTACATCTGTGTTCTAGGAAAGAAATAGGGCCAACGCCTTTTTGGGAGGGATCAGAATTAGTTGGGCCCCATTTAGTTTCTTCTGCAATATTACATCATAGCAAGGACCCAAGCTCACAAAGTTAAGCTACAACCTCTATTCGTATTCAGTTGTAATTGAATACATAGACTTTATTTTGCAAATCTGTCAATTTCTGAATAATAACAGCTAGTCGGTCTGTAGCTTTCGGTCTGTACAAAGTGTGTAAGCATATAATCTATCTTGTCAGTCAGTCAGAATACGGATCCAGGCACGTGCGTTCGGGGCTCGAGTTCAGTCATGCTTCAACTGGTTGGAAGCACAGACGTTTTGTGGATCTCTCCTGGATGCTAACTACCTTTAAGTATTTTCCGTGTTGATAAAAAGTCATCCCAGGTGTGCAGGGTCGGTGCGTGAGTTCGGGCACGAGTTCAGACATGCTTCAGTAAGCCTGAAGTAAGGCTGAGACTGAACTAAGGCTTTTATTTCTTAAGAAGACATCTGGAAGCCGTGTGTCATCTCTAACATTGATGGCTGTGGAAACAGAGGGACTGTGCACTTGCCGGCTTCACAACTCGGCCGTGCAGGCATTTGAATTCATGGTGAGTGCTGCTGTGAATCCCCCACTTGAACTCTCCTTTGTGAGGCAAGCCTGTGCTCCATTTCTTGCATATGTTGCAATCACCCGCTCAGTGATCTTCGCTGTTTAGGGATCTAGACTTAACTGATGCAAAGCTTCTAGAAGCCAACATTGTTTTTGTTGACACAGTCGTGAAGTTACGAGTTGTGGAAAACTACTCAGTTGGGGTCTTAGACATTTAAGCTAGTAGTTGGGTTGGAGGAACCCTGTGTACAATCTGGGCAAAGCACGGACATATGAGGGACATGGGGTAAAATCCTCAGAACCTGTCTCTGATAAGGAGGGCTGAAAGGTTATTTGGGCGGCAAGATTATCCCTGGACATTGCAGTGATAAGAATACAAATGAGGGGGGGGGGGCTCAAGTGGCACAATCCTCCTATCCCAAAAACTGAAGGACTTGGATCATGTCCCACCTCCCCCCATCTACGTTTTGGAACAATTGATTCCTTACACTCAAACCAATTTGTAAATGGTAGCAATTTCATGGCTGACTAAGTGGTCGAGCAGCAACATTTCTCCACTTACTAAAATTCTTCGGTGTCTACAACTCTAAATGAATCAGTGTTCTCTCCATTGGTGAATTCACATGCAGACCACCTCTTTGCTTCAGCGGCTTTCCAACTATAAAATGACATCATGTCAGCATTAACTATCTCATTGGCTCCATTTTTGAAAATGTATGAGACTCCATTCTAAATTGATCTATCTGAAATCATTTTCTATAGCTGTCCACACAAGGTTAAATTATGTAGCAGAAACCTCTGCCCAGTGGCAGGGAAGACTTTGTGACCTGGCAAGAGGTGAACGTAATGATAAATCGCTAATGATGGAGACAATCTTTGAATCTCTAAAAGGGGTTCGGCCTTGAATAAAATGGGCCACACTGGCAGTAACATGAAATCTAAAACGGAGAGTGCCAACAATCAATGTAGCCCATTTAAGGAAAGTGAATAAAGTGGAGGATGAAACACAGCATTCAAAAAGGCTCCGGCTTCAATTATTAGTGAGGCTAGATCCGCAAGAGACACTGGCACTGCTGGTCTTGTGCATCAGGAATTACCTTCTGGAAAGGAAAATCAACAGCTTAACATCAGAACAAATGTGCAAGAATGCTGGATGAGTCTCTTGTCCTTGGGACTGCATCAGAAAAGAGTAATGCCCACCCAGCCTCTAGAGCAAGCTTTCCTATATTTGCTAAGCCAAAAGGGCAAATTTGTACCAGTAATAGTGATGATGGCAAAAATAAAAATAACCCCACAAATATGCAGAAGACAAAAAAATCCAAAATCCAATGGGTCTAGGGCTTTCTTGGGTAACTTGACAACTCCTTCCCTGCTAGGAACAGATGGTGTGGTTACGTTACGTGGATATGGGTTATCCTTGTCCTGTTTAAAAAATAAAAATAACATTAGAACTCATGAGATGCAGTTGCCCTGCATAACATTTTGCCGGATGAGAAAGACTCATGTGCACAAGCAAATAATGAGGATATAAATACTTTCCTGGACATATCAATGTATTCATACGAGAAGGAGGAGGCCGATATAGGTGCAGATAATTAAATATCTCTGCCTTTAAATAAATCCAATGATGGTAACCAAGAGAGAATCTCTACTTCTCCCCTTCTTCACCACATCACACCATTTGTCACAGCGCCTCTTACCTATTTTCAAACCTTAGCACAGAAACAATGTGCGGCAGATGCCAAATACAAAGCCAAAGCTCGAGGCTGTGTTTCCAAAGATAAATATGAAGTGTTGGCTATACGTAGAAAAACTGTACTTACACATGGAATAACTTTATCTTTATAAAGATTACTTTTTGCTTATGATGACCTAATACTAAATCGGAGGACTGTCCTACAACTTTTCCACCATATTCCGAAGCTACACTTGATGGATTATGAAGATATACAGGTTGTAGAGATAGTGAAAGAATCGCAGTCAGATTGGGTCATACTTCACTTAAGATCATCCTGGGTGAAATCTTCTCTTTTGGATGCTACGACGCCCTGCTCTCATTGGGGTTTGAATTGAGAGAATGTGCCACACAAAGCTGTGCCCCTTCCAGATTTGAAAAATGACCTGAATCCCTACTTCAATCAGTGAAATGTGATGGCATGGAGCTACAGAACGGTTGGGGGAAAGCCTTTAATGAGGAAGGTAAAACCTGTGCTATCAGTGATGGAAAGAACATAATTAACCAACAAAAGAAAAGGAATACCCAACTGAGAGTGACATTCACGTGTGGTATTGGTTGCGAAAGGAAAATGACTGGAAATTATGATGCTCATTCTTTTCCAAGAGTGCAAGAAAATTGGTCCTGGCTAGCTGGGGCACTAGGGGCACCTACTAAGGAATATAATGAGGATGTCGATGACCAAAGGACTTTGGTACTGGTCTGTTGTAATACCCAGGGTTTCCAACATCTTTTTAATGACAACCTATTTGATCTGGCCTCATATCATATGTTGTGTCTGGTTTCGCGTATCTCCAGTGGTGATGGGCTCTCTGTTTACATCAATCCATCCCAAAAAGGAATAAAGGGAAGACCCTATTCAGGCTTGTTAATCCTGATAAAAAAAATGGCTAGGGTCTGCCTGTGGTAGAATCAAGAAACCCCAACCCCTTCATTCAAATGTCAACACTGAATCTTGATCAAGGTCAAGGTTGAGATCCTAAAGGTATGATTTTGTTTAATCTATATTCTTATGCGGCCATGATTAATTCAAATATCTTTTTTGTTAAATGGGTATGAGATCTCATGGATGAATCATACTTGCAATTGAGTGACACCCAATTTATCATTTGTGCTGACTTGAGCATTAGATATTTGGATTAGATGGGTAATCCTTTGCCTCTCTCTAAACACATTGGTTCTCCGATTCGATTGAAGAGAGGGTAGCACTATGGATGAGAGAATTGAATGATAGGGAAGTGTATCTGTTATATGGACAGACTGATGGTGATATACCATGAGGCAAATGTTCGGGTCGAAGGCAAATAAAAGCCACTTTGGACACATTTCGTCACCTCAGGGAGTCTCCTCCATCGAACAGAATTTCTCTCAGGCCTCTCAATGAAGAATAGCGACCACAACCTATTGAGGTTCACTTGGAAGAGCTCAAAGTGACAAGCTGGGGTTGCCAAATTGGTAACCTTTCATATTTCGCAGAGGAGAAACAGAATAATTGTGAAACCTGATGATCTCCCCATAATATTATCTAAATATTAGAAGATTCTCACTGCTGGTAAATCTGGTCTGAACTATGAAGTAGTGAAGGGAAGAAGGGAAGATATAGAAAACCAGAATTTCTCCATAAGCATCTTTACAATAAAGATTTTGTAACACAAAGGAAATCTTTGCAAGCAGATCTTAGAACGTTAAGATGTAAAGCAGCAGGGTCCTTCATTTCAAAAATAAGGAAAAAGAAACAGAAATATCGAAATTGGTTAAACATTTCAGAATGTTAAGAACCCAGCAGGATGCAGGATTTATGCTTGCAGCAATCTGTAAAAAAATGTGCTAAACACCCGGGATTTAATCAATCATAATGAGTCACTGCAAGCTTCTTTATTGATTAATGCAGTATCAGAAAGTGGTTGGATTACTCATTTTGAAACTCTTTTCACCTCTATTGGCCCTTGCAATGAGAAAGATCATAGGGAATCTGGTGGCGATTGGTCTTTTTTGTTTTCCAAAGATGATATTGAAGGCCTGATCAAAAAATGAAGCTCTTCCCATGCACCCGGCCCTGATGGACTCACTAATAGCATTCTTAAAGAAGCTCTAGGGCTGTGGTCATATTTCCTGTTTTTATTTTTCAAACAGATATTAAAAGCAAAGGATATCCCCTCTTCTTGGAAATCTGCTATAGGAGTACCAATTTTCAAGAAAGTGGATAGGACGAACCCATAAAACGATCATCCAATTGCATTGTTGGACATTTTGGGAAAATTGTTTGGATTAGTGCTATTACGAAACCTGACAACCTGAGTATGGGAAGTAGGTCAGTTTGGCCACCACAAGCCAGATTTGTCAAGGGAATTGGCAATTATCTGAATCTTTACTTACTGAATGTGTTAAAGTCACAGGCCATGAAGGGAGGTACAAAGCTGCTCTTAGCCGTCATAGAACAAGCTTTTGATAGCGTGAAAAGATATAATCTATGGAAAAAGCTGGCCCTAGAGATCTGCTGCATGCAATGTAAACATTGTATTCAAAAACGGTAATGCTTGTCAGACTGGACTCCCAGGGATTGTTATCTAATGAAATGAAAACCTACAGAGGACTGAAGCAAGAATACCCTCTGGCACCAGCCTTGTTTACTTTATATCTATAGAATATTAATTTCACATTGGACAAAGCAGATGCTTTCCCACCAAAGATTAATGGGAAATTAGTCCTGTGGATGCTTTATGCAGACGATTTGGTCCTTAAGGAGCAAACGCCTGCAGGATTGCAGAGTGGCTGACACGACTGCAAGAATATATGACAGATAATGATTTAAAGATAAATGTAAACAAAACAAATGTATTGCTCTCAAGTACACTGAGGGGAATGCTAAATATACATTCTAAATGCTATATTGGCTGTGAACATCTAGAACAGGTCAATAATATGCAGTACCTGAGGATTCAAATGAATAGAAGTTTCAACGAGAACCCTTGGGCTGAGGAATGAAATCAAATGTTAAGATATTGGCCACCCAAGGGAGTGCATTGCATAGACGATATGTCAAATTAACCATGTTGCCTATCTTGATTTTTTATAAACAGAATGCAACTGAGGTTCTAACTTATGAAGCCGAGGCAGGATTACATTTAGTGCGGCAAACATGGGAAGCTTTGAAAGGGACTTTCTGGAGGAGGGTGCTTAGAGTCCCTAAGGGAGTACCGATTGCATCAATCAGAGATGAACTGGGCTTCCAGTCCTTATACTCGGTGACCCTTTGGAAATCCTGGACTTGCTCAGAAGGCTGCCATGACAGATTTCCTGCCACCGTATGACATCTTAAGAACTCAAAATAATGTAGAGGCTCCCTGGCCTATTGACCCTTGGAAAGACAAACATATTAACTGCCTACAAGATATGAAAACTTCAATGGAGACATTGATAACAAACCCTGGTGCAGTTAAACGAAAACTCAGATGTCAAGACTGGATTGATACTCAAACTAAAAGAAATCCATATAGAATGTCTCTAGATCTTTGAACAGAATATCGGGCTATGGAAGTGGTGCCGAAATACCTGTTGAAATTCCCTAGCCCCTATGATATGATATGATATGGCATTTGTAACGCGCTTATACAAAAGTGTTTCAAGGCACGATGAGGCAACGAAGGGGGAACAGAGGGTGGACAGAGACGATCTTACTAGGCCAAGTGACATTGAGATCACACAAGTGCAGTGGAGGCGGGAGGGAAAAAGTGACAGGGGAAAGCGGAAGGGCAGTGCTGTACATAGGATCAAAACAATAAAAAGAAGAGCGGCCAACAAGTGGCAGGTGCAAGGGTAAGTTCAGACAGCAGTTGTCCAAAAGTGCAGGATGGAGGACTGTAGGGCTAGAGTTACAGACCCAAGTGCAAAGAATGCTGGGAGGAAGTGCGGATGTGCAACTAGGTGGGTAGGGACCTGGGCCCGAAATCAGAGGGTAGCCAGGTGACCACTGCAGTATCAAATGGGAAATCAGCAGAGGAGAGGAAGAGAGAAGGCAGGAGCAAAGAGGAAAGTCTTGAGGTAGCCCTGGAGATGGTTCTCCTCATGTTTCAGAAAGGCAGGGAGGCTGTTCCATGGGGATGCCCCAGAGGAAGAAAGCGATCTACCACCACCATGTTGCTTGGAGAAGTGACTGACCCTGAAGGAGGTGGAGGTGGAGGAGCGAACAGCTTGAGTAGAAAGGTATTTATGAAGAGTGATTTGGAGGTATTTAGGACCCAGGCCCCAGAAGGCCTTGTGGACAATGCTGAGGGTCTTGTACCCAATCCTTGCAGCCACTGCAAGCCAATGCAGAGATTTCAGGGATGGAGAGATACAATCCCGGGCTTGAGGCCAAGGACAAGTCTTGAAATCCTGTTCTGGATGAGTTTCAGACGGCGGAGAGTAGAAGCAGGCAGATTTAGAAAGAGGCTGTTGCAGTAGTCCAGCCTAGAGAGAACCAGAGCTCGAGAGACAGTGAGCCTCTGGGGGAAGGAGAGGAAAGGAAGAATACCTTTGAGGAGGTGCAGTTGGTAGTTTGACTTCTTAGAGATGTGAGGAGAAAAGGAGAGTGTGGAGTTGAAGATGACCCTGAGGTTCTTAGCCTAACAGGTGGGAGCAGAAAGAGGGCCAAGGAAGGCCAGCCAGAGAGTACCAGGAAAGGAAGGTGCAGGTGTGCCGATGAGGAGAATCTCTGTCTTACTTGCATTAAGGCAGAGATCATTGGCGGCACACCACTCCTGGATAGCAGACAGTCAGAGATGAGAGAAGGAGAAGAAGTGGCAGAGGGTAGCCTGAAAACGAACTGAGTGTCATGTGTATAGCACTGAAAATTAGAGCAGAGAGCGTCAATGCAGTGGGTGAGAGGTGATAGGTACTAGTTGAACAGCCAGAGAGAGAGAGAGAGGTTAGACCCCTGGGTAACACCACAGGTAGAGAGTGAGGTAGAGGAAAGGAAGGACCCGAATTGGACCTCAGAGGCTCAATCAGTGAAGAACTAGGTCAGCCAGGCCTGGGCCTGATCGGTGATAGCTAGGTCATCACATAGACGATTGAGCAGGATGGCATGGTTGACCATGTCAAAGGCAGAAGAGAGATCGAGTAAGATGAGGAGACAGGGGAGATTACAATCAAGGGTAGAAAGCAGATCTTCAAGGATGTTCAGGAGAGCAGGTTCTGTGCTTCTGGCTGCTATGAAGCCAGACTCATGGTCATGGAGACACCCAACAGATTTAGTGTGAAGTTTAAACTGGGAAATGGCCAGCTTTTCCAGGCGTTTGCCCAGGAAAGGAGTGATGGAGATCAGGTTATAGTTAGCCGTGCAGGAGGGGTCGGCTGAGGGTTTCTTGAGAAGAGAGTGTGCAAGTGAGTACTTCAGCGGGGAAGGGAAGCAATTTCTGAGACTAGCCTGCTCCTGACAAAGGAGGTATTGTTCTGCCGGAACCAAGGTGACTGGAAAGATAATGGATGTAGGTTTTGTCTAACCCCAGGAATAATAGAAACACTAAAACCTCTTATAACTTTCTGTCCAGACTTGACGTGTCTGAGAACGTTTCATCTAAGGACGTTTTTCAAGGAGACAATATCATTGTCAGTTGATGAATGGAGGACAAAGTTCTTTGTGGGTGAAAACTCACCTTTGGTTTTTGCAGGGATAATATTTTTGGTGACGCTTTTAAGATGTAACAATGATATGTATGCATGTTGTGCTGAAATTAAGAGTTCTTTTTGATATAAGGTCCAACTTGTATATTTGGTTTTTGATTTTAGAAGTATACATTAAATGTATTTAAGTTGTTCATATGTGAAAGGTTTGTAATAAGCCCAACATTAAATAAAAGAAAAAAGGAATACATAGACTTTCCTTTGCTCATCTGTCAATTTCTGAATAATTAGGGAGCTGTGACAGCTAGTCTTTCTGTTGCTTTCGGTCTGTACGATGTGCTTAAAGATGTATTGTATTGTATTGTATTTGGTTATTTATATAATGCTCTTTCCCCACTTTTGTGGTCTCAATGCGCTTTTTTCCTTGTTTGGAACGCCCCTTTGGTGACCATAGTCGATGTGGTTGGAAATTCTAGGGAGTTTGGCTTAGGGGATGCATGTGTGCATGTTGCTGTTCTAAGACTTAGGCGGCTGGCAAGGCACGGCTAAGCAGCCCAGGAGATGTCAGACACATGGATGGGTGCTGTAGAGGTTTAGAGATAGATTGCTATTGTTGAGAGAGTCTATGTGAGCCCAGCTATACCAGGTTCCTTTTGGGAGGTGGTCGCTGTATGCTAGTGGCAGAGGTATTGAGGTACGTCAGGTGTTTCAGTCTGGATGTCTATGTGTGAAGCTAGACCAGATGTGCTTAGCCGTAGCTTTATTCTATCATGCATGGATGCTTGGCCGTTCCTGTGGCCTGTGTCCACACTAGTGGTGTGAGTTATACATACTGTTGGCTGCGAGATTGCTTACTTGGCCAGTTCTAGAATTGAGAGTCCCATACCAATGGGCCTAGGCTTCACACTGTAGCAGGTATCCACGTATAACAAACAAAGATGGCATCTAAACCTAGATCTGAGGATCCCGTACAGTGGGAGAAAGGCCTATGCTTCACAGTGCAGTAGGTTTAGGCACACAGTAAACAAAGACAGAGGCCACTCCCAGACACAAGAATCATGTATAGTGGGAGAGAGGCCCAGGCACCACAATATAGCATGGTTCATCATATAGTAAACAAAGATGGAGGCTGTATCTATTATCGACAAACCTGCATAGTGGGCAGGAGGCCCAGGCTTCAGAATGCAGCACGCCTCAACATACAACAGACAAAAGGAGCGGGCTACACCTAGACCTCGGGTGGGAGTGTTGTTGTGGGTGGGTTGATAGTGGATCAGGAGTGCCACAATGAAAGCTGATGGCTTACCTGGAGTACTAGTTGGCTAACAGCGTTGTTGAGTCATATGTGGTGTGTCAGGTGAAACTGCTGTGAGAGCTGCCGGCCCCTGAGTTTTTATTGGAGTGGGGGAGTTTATTATTGGTGCATTCACAGGGTGCGGTGGATTAAGAGAGTATTGGGAAGAGCCAGGTTGTAAGGGCCTTCCTGATTTTCAGGTGGTTTACAGTGTTGTGAATGTGTAAGGGAAGGGAATCCCAGATTATTTGCACTTGGACGGAGAAGGAGGAATTGCCAAGCATTATAGAGCTGTGGGGTGGGATCACTAGGCGGAATGCAGTGCGAGATCTGAGGTTCCTGGAGGTTATTAAGGAAAAATGTTGACTCGGAGGAATTCCAGGCTGGTGTTGTGGATAGCGCGATGGGTGATACACATGGCTTTGAAGGTGGTGCATCGAGCAATAGGGAGCCAGTGATTGACTCTCAGGGTAGGCCTGATGTGTTCTCTGGTGGGCAGGTTAATGAGCAGGTGTGCTGCCGCATTTTGGATTCTTTGGAGTTTCCTTAATTGGGATGCTCGGTCTCCTAGTTTGCGTAGTCTAGGCGGGAGAGGATGATAGAGTTGATGGATGAGAAACAGTGGGGATAGGTGATGTAGGGGAAGATTTGTTGGATGATACGTAAGTGAAAGAAACAGGTTTTTGATTCTTTGGTGGTGGATTGGGTGAGGGATACATTTGAGTCAAATTTGCATCAAAGGTTTTTAACCATGTTAGAGGGTGCCAGTGCTTGTCCTAGTGATTCAGACCATGGGATTGGTTGGGGGATGAGTGATATTTTCCCGCAGGCTAGGATTTCGGTTTTCCCACGGTTGAGGATGAGGTGGTTGGTCGTCATCCAGTTATCAATGTCAGAGAGGCACGATGACAGGTCCAGGCTCCCAGATTCTTCAGAGTTTGCGATTTTGAGGATGATCTGAGTATCATCTAGAAAGTTGTAGCAGTTAAGCTTGTACGAGCGGATTATTGCGCAATGGGTTGTATGTAGAAGTTGAAGATTAGCGGTGATGTGGACACTCCTTGGGGGACACCATTACAAACTGGATGTGATATGGATATGAACTGATCAAGGTGCATGATTTGCGACCAGTTAGAGATGAAGGAAGAGATTCACTAAAGGGCTGTGCTTTTGATTCGTAGTGTTTGAAGTCTGACTAATAGAATTGTGTGATCGTTGATATTGAAGGCTGCGGAAAGGTCTAGCAGGATGAGAACTGCACAGCTGTCTGCATCAGCTGCTCTTTTTAGGTCATCCCAGATGGAGACTACGGAGGCTTCTGTTTCCCTTAGTGGTCTGAAACGTGATTGTGCTGGGTCTAGGAGGTTGTTGGCTTCGGCAAATTGGCCAAGCTGTTTGTAGGTCACGTGGTCAATCTGCACAGGTGGAGGTTAGTATTTTCTTTTAGCATTGTGGGTGGGCACGGGTCTTCCGGGGAGCCTGCCGGGCAGCTGACTGCTACCAGCGATAGGAATTCTTGTTGTGTGATGGGAGAGAAAGAGTCAAAAGAAGATTGTGGTTGAGACAGGGTTTGTGTGGGGCGCTGCGGGAGAGTGGGTGGTGGCGGTTGGATTTTTAGTTTGGCGATGATGGAGTTGTGTCTTTCGTTGGCAGCATTGTAGAATTGGAGCGAGAGGGTGTCGAATAAGGCTTCGGAGCTTGGAGCGGACAGGCAGGAGCATGAGAGGGATTTAAATTCTGCTATGAATATATGTAGTTCCTTACTTGGGTTGCGTGATTTGGATGCGGTTCCCATAGAATGATTTCATGTTTTTTCTGCTTTCCCATCTGTAAATTCTGGTTGTCATTGCTAGGGCGGTTTTGTTTTGGGCTGAAGGGTCAGCTCTTCAGGCCCATTCCAAACAATGCTTGAGAGTTTTGAGAGGTTTGACTTTAGGGTGAACCACCTCAGCGATGGTCCAGATCTCTGTGATGAATCTTGTCAATCAGTCGAATACGTATCCATGCCATGATGGAGCTAATCTATTGTGCTATATGCATAAGTCCATGGGGGGGGGCTATGTTCAGTCAATGGTTGTGTTCCCTGTGATAACCCAGCAAATTTCACTTTTTAGGAAGCTGGAAAAAATAACTATTCATTATTTATTTTATGTCATGGTCCTACTGGAAATCTATTCACTATCTTGTTATTAATGGGTACCATGATAGTGACTATACCACACTGCCTCTCCAACTTGACATAAGATGCAACATGAGTGTGTATTTATTTGTTTATTATTTATTTAATGCAATTATTTATTTATTCATACAGGAAGGAACAATGCTCTTGTGATCACAGAAGAACGTACAATAGATAAGAAATCTGCTGTGATGGGAAGCAGTGAGCCTCTCACAATGGGGTAAGATTGAGTCACATTCTAACCAGGCTGTGGGGATGAGTAAATGGAACAGTTACCAGTGACAATGCATGGGTGGACATACAAAGATTAAGGACAACCAACATTAGGCAGTACTGTAAATGTAGCCCTCCATCAAACCACATACATCTGAAATATGAAGTGCCAAATGTCGAGCACACTCCAAGATGGGATTTAATTGATTTAATTGAATCTGGAAAGATTTAGATGATCTGCACAGAAACTATGCTTGGCTCTATAGAGAATATATTGTACGTGTGTCTATCAAGTAACAAAGAGATTTTGGCCAACCGATCTTGTATTGATACAATATATAATTAGCCTATGGACTGCTGTGTATAAAACCCAGTACACCAGATCTAGATCAAAGAAGTCTTGGCTTGATAAAGAGTCAAAATTAACCAAGGAAAGGCTACTTGCAGCCTTAATAAAACCCACACAGTACTAGATATGTTGTAAAGGATAATAGAACCCTATTTAACAAAGGCCTAGCCCATAGAAGAAAAAAATGTATGCTATCTGCCTCAGACCATGTAACAGGTACTGCCTTCCTTTCCGAATCTAAAATCACTGAGAACTGGTATCCTCAGGACTAGTCTAACTACGGGCCACAATCGCTCATGTCTCTATCCTTTCTATACACCAACTCTTCGCCATTAAACAACCCATCACAGGATTTAAATGTCAGGTGTTCTGAGCAGCACTACCTTGCTAAGTCTTTAAAGAAACAGCACTTTTTTCAAAATCATTTGAGGCTTGAAAAGTCATATAGGTCTGGGCCTAGTCTTAGACCCTTCGGATTAGTTCCAGAACAGCCACGAAATATGGGATTCAATATTATGCAATTATTTTAATTCCTTTTTATGATTGGGATTTATTCCTGAATCCAGTCACAAGGCCACTGTAGCTGTTATTTTTCAAAGAAGGAGATTGGGATGATGTATCTAGTTATAGACCCATTCTGTTGCTAGACACCTCTCTAAAAATATTCAGTAACACACTTTTGGGGGAACTTATGAAATGGGACCAATTAGGCTACTGTGAAGGTCTAGGCGTTTCCCACCAGTGTCTGAACTGATACCTAACTGCCGCAAAATCATTGCTTTTAAACAAGAAGTAGTATATGTTGCATTTATGTCCTATGCTATGCCCTTTTACTCAGTTGACCACAATCAACTATGATCTTGCCTTTCTAAGCTACCGATGCTAGAGAATATTCTTTCTATTTTGATTGCACAGTACAATTCTGCCTCATTCCGCAATCCTTAACATGATAAATTGACCAAATCATTTTCCATCACATGTGGCGCCTGCCAGGGTTTCGTGAATACACCACTCCTGTTTTATTTATTTATTAACTCCTTATATGCTATGCTTTTCCAAACACCCACTGACACCACACGTTTTGCTAATATTAAGATCCCCATTTTAGCGTATGCTGATGACTGTGCACTAGTGTCTCGTGTTTCATACTGTGAAGTCGTTATACTTTAATCCTATATGAACTACATGTCAGAAAGAGAGGGCTATGCATTAATGCCATCAAGTCTCCAGTTATGAACTTTTCAATTAGAAAGGTCTCATGCAATTGTTTGTATAATACAAATGCTGAAAGCACACCAATAGTCAAAGGATTCCACTATCTATATTTATAAAAACTGAATATGTGTGGGTGGCTGGGTTTGTGGCAAAGCGTTGTTCCTTATACAATTCCACACCGTTTCAACTACCTGCACCAAACTTTGCATAGTTACCTGTTAGAACTATTCGGACAATACTGGTGACATGACAAGTGCACACGTGGACACACCACCCCTTTCCTTGGATGTCAGCAAAAGTCAATATTAGTTTATGGGTTTGTGGCTTGGTGAAGCGTTGTACAATTCCACAACGTTTCACCAATCTTCACCAAAATTTATATAGTTACCTGTTTGGACTCTCCAGACATTACTGGTGACATGACATTTGGACACCCCACTCGGTTCCTCAGATTTCAAAATGTGTGTGTGGGTTTGTGGTTTGGCGAAGTGTTGTTCCTTATACAATTCCACACTGTTTCAACAATCTGCATCAAGTCCTGTTAGGACTCTACATGACATTTGGACACCCCAACCCTTTCCCTGGATTTCAGAACCTTCCTACATGAGACAGTTCCCTGAAATCAGCGAAACATCAATGTGGTCGTAGAAGGACTGGCCTCAGCGTGAGGAAAAATACAACCATGTTTCAAGGCCTTAGGATGCACAGTTTCTGAAATATTTGCACCAAAATGAACTTCATCATGCTAGGGTGAGGCCACAGCTGGTGAGAGAGCACAGAAGGTCCCAGTATGCAGCAGCACACCAACTCTCGCCTCCCCCCAATGTCTGCTCTGGGATAGTTCAGCCAGCCACATGCACCCGTTCTCGGTGCAGTTTACTTCAGGGTGCAGAGCACATCCAACCATGAGTGAATCTGAAGAACGGATCATTGATTTTCAACAATTGGTGAGAGTGTTATCATGTCTGTCTACAGAACCCGTTTGGAG
Source organism: Ambystoma mexicanum (assembly GCF_040938575.1). Taxonomy (NCBI): domain Eukaryota; kingdom Metazoa; phylum Chordata; class Amphibia; order Caudata; family Ambystomatidae; genus Ambystoma; species Ambystoma mexicanum. Next base: position 453,953,944 of record NC_090933.1, on the reverse strand, counting down.
AACGGGTACTTTTGCTAGTCTAGAAATGAAGTTCTGTGCTTTGCTATCTAATCTGAGGCATATTATCAACCATTCATGCCACTTGAAACAAGCAATTTGGGATATCTTCAACTTTTCTTGTAGCTTTAAACTTCAGCTCATTAATACGGTACTTATTTCAATGAGGAAGAATTCTGTTCTGTCACATTGTATGGAGCTGAGATTCGGGGCTTCAGTAGGATTGGAGGGATGTTACAAATTCCTCAAAACTCTTTTTCAAAAAGGCTATGAGCTCTGCAATGTCCACCTCAAACTATGCTAGTCAAAAAGAAATCAGTTTTGTTCATGTTTCTGACCAATTTCTAGCCACAATAGTTCTCTTTTTGTTAGAAGTCATTCTTAATCCAAAAGCTTATCTTTCTCAACTCCTAATTAAAGCCCTCTGGTGTAGTGATCAGGCTAGGCTTCATCTCTACCTTAGATCAAGTCTGTCCAAGCTATTAAAAGCTATTACCAGAACAGACACGTTTGACTCACTTATGAAACTGCATATTAACAAACTGAGGATTACAATTTCAACTGTGATCTATTATGATCACATGCACAAGCAAGAGCAGAGCTGAACTGGTTAAACCTTTGAATAAAATGCACACTACTATTTTACACTGTTCAGGGATCCAACCCTGTATGCTTTGGTCACCATATGATAAACATTATAAGCAAACTGTGCCATACAGGTTTACAGGTATTTGTATGAAAGGGGCCCCCATATGTATGACATTACACACAGGAGATAGCAAATACTCCATGTTGTATAGAATGGTCTCGCTGTCCTCACGGTCTCTTGTTGAACTTTGTGTTGTACTGAACCATTGCAGCTATTGGGTGCTGAACACATAGGAGCCTCACTGTAAAATTAGCTCTCCATCTCCTTATGAGGGCTGGACAACCTTTGCCAGAGATAAATGACGTCTCTCCTCTTTGAACTCTCCATTGTCTATTGATGTGGATGCTGACAAAGGGTCATGGACACCACAGTCTTTATTGACTTGTGGGGGAACATGTGTCTTTTCATCTTGTTGATTCACATACGACGACACTTACGTGCACTTGTGTTGTACTTGGTTGTATTGCACTTCCCCTTTTCCCCTTCCCTGCACGGAACTGGTCCTGAATGTTCGAAAGCTTCTAGGGTTCAGCCTCACTTGTCCTTCCTCTTCTCCTCATGTTTTTCCCCCCTTTGAGTTTGGATGCTACAAAGTGACTGCATTTTTGACATAGAAATATTTTGGATATACACATTGAGGATGTCCTCATGATAGGGGACATGTCTGCAAGTTGGATTACATTCCCTGTCATAGAAAATAACACGGTTGTAACTGTTGATTTTAGTTTGGTAATTAGAACTGCCCAGAAATCAATTCTACCTGGGAACTGTGGGTAAATATATTACAGTGACTAGAAAAAAAAGTTGTAATCGTAAACAGCTCATTAGATTCTGAAGAAAATAAGATATTTGGAAATGTGGCTATTTGTACAGGACATTATGAACAATTGCTTATTAAGAATTCCCAGTGGTTGTGTCTTTACAATCATCCAATTGTCTGTGTATAACATGGGTATATCAAGCACCATCAAGAGTCTGAGAACCATGCAGGAAGGTGTCGACTTGGTGCTTGATACAGTTTGTGTGCTCAACGTCCACCTCCATAAAATTGAAGATAGGCAGCAAGCAGTGTGGATTCTGGCAGAATTTGGAGGAACCAGCCCTCAAACCCTTCAGTCACTGCTAACAGTTCCTATTAGGAAGAAAAAAAAACTTCACAACCATTTCTCTGGCTATGTGCATGCCTCTCAGCCCATCAGCTATTTATACTCCTGTGGCCACCCATTAGTAGAATTGAAAGATGGGCATTTTAAGTTCATCCCCTCGAGTTGACAATTTTATCAATTTGGCTGTTCTGCACTGTTTATTTGTCTGAATATGAATGCAGTAATAATGATTACAATTTAAGGAATCTGTAATTGCTTAAAATATTTATAAAAACTGTGATCACTGACTATTTTGAAAATGTTCATTCTTCCAAGAAAAGACATGGCAGAAGATGGTTCCTTCATTCATACTCCTAAATGGTGGATGTTAGTAGTGATTGAAAATTAATTGTTCACAGCTCCCGAAGATTTGGCTTATAAATCACCCCAAATATTTAGCCTACAGTTCTATCATACTAACTGTGGAAGACATTGGGCCTCATTACGACTATGGCGGTAGCCGTGCCGGTAATCACTGGAACGGCAGCCGCTGGAGTCTTTTTTTTTACAGGCACCCAGCAATGGGCAATTACCGGGGTATTCCGGCCCCGCTGGACCCGGTAATTGCCCATTGCTGGTATTTATTACTCCCCATTCCAATTTGAGCAACATATGGCTCAATTGGAATGGGGAGGCCAGTAGTGCTGGCACCATTAATAACGGTGCCGGCGCTACCGGGTAGGTCTGCTCGCAGGTGCCGTTCCGCCCTGCAGGTCAGACCTGGAGGGCTGACAGGCACCCACTGGCAGACCTCGTAGTTTGCCAGTCTGGTAACTATGGTAGCGTCAAGCTTACCGGTTCGGTAGTTACCGGACCAGCAAACTTGTAATGAGGCCCATGGTCTCTGGTTTAGTTTCTATCCTTAATTAGCTCCAAACCTTTTTGATGAGAGAGGACTACCTTCATTGTATTTTCAGAATCAGCTCATAGTATTGCATTGTCATGATCAAGACTGCAACAGCAGTACTTAAATTTTAAGTATTGAAACATGTGATCATTTCATCTTGTTTGATTGATATTAATAGGTTTCCGATATCCATGCAAAAGAAGCACTTGTTTTCCGGGTCTGGCCCATGCAATGGTGTACTTGTGTACTCTTCCCTTCACTGGAGCAGTGACAGTGCTCACAACAACCACCAAACCCACCCCAGGCCAGCTGGATAGGAGGGGGGTAAAAACCTAAAAATAAAATTGCTGTTAACAGTAGATGGGCTGCACCCTGAGTTCTTAGAATACTAATGGACACAAACCAGAGTGAATTGTATAGGGACCCCTCTTTATATATATATATTTACAAAAAAACACTTATACTTATTAAACCTTTCTTTTTTATGTCCTAGGATTCCCCTGGCATGAGCACCAACTAAATTGGGACCTGCTACGTCAGCTCGCCATCCTTGAAGGGCTCTCAGGGACCATTAGGGTGAGTCCGGTGCAAGAGACCAGTTACCTAACCCCAGGTGCCACAAATGTGGAGTGTGAGGCCAGAGTATAGTCTCTCTGTGTCATCCCATCTCACAAGGCAGCTTCAGGTAGGGCACCACGTTCACACACTACCTCTCGCCAGGGGACCTGTCCTTTATGCCCTTTTATCTATTTACTATCCTTAGATATACTTGACGTTCTACCCCTAATTTACTTGAAACATACATAATATTCCCTCTAATGCTTTCCCCAAACGCTACACTTCCCCCTACTTAACATTCTACTTAACAGTAAATATATACATATTAATACACATACACATATACATTTTAATACAATAGAATGCAGCTAGTCACCCCTTCAATGCTACATTTGTGCTGTCTCTGGTGGTGGCTTTTCTTCTGGATGAATGGGGCCTTGGTTCTTGATGAATTGGGGCCTGGTCCCCTTCTGTGCATTCTTCTGGGTGACCCCGTCCAACATGTGGGGTCACCCACAATCATCACACTGCCTGCACTGTGCACATTGTTCCTGGGAGGGCTCCTATGCATGTGGGGGTGCCAACCACAGTCACCAGCACTCCTGCGGCCTTCTTCCATCTTCACAGTGGGGCCCATATGCTGGTGGGCTGGTTGGGGAAAACTGTGGCCTGTCTCCCTTCTGTTTACTTTTCTGGGTGACCCCATCCACCATATGGGGTCACCCACGATCATCACACTGTCCACGCTCTGCACATTGTTCGTGGGTGGCTACCTGTGCATGTGGGGTGCACCAACAGTCACTGTCACTGCCAGTGACTTCTTCCTTTTTCAGGATGGGGCCTATTGACTTGGGGGTCCGCCCACAACCACTGTCATGCCTGCAGCCTTTCTTAATCTTCTGGGTGGACGCCATAGGCTTTGATTACACCCACACTCACTGCTGCACCCATGGATTGATTCCCAATCTTTGGGGAGATACCACAGCCATCACCATTGCACTATACTTTCTTCAGACACCATACCCTGTGTGTGGAGGAAGCCGCTGCAGTAACCGTCGCAACTCAGCACCATGTTAAAGTCAGGCAACTTGCCCATTGCCATGGGGACACTGGCGTAGTCACCGGTAAGCATCCGTGGCCTATGGATCCTCTTGGCCCACACCCTCTGCAATGCATCATGAAACACAGTGGAAGACCATTGGACTTCACCCAGGCTGCTGAGCTGTGGCAGCAAGGGACATTTCTGCACCCGGGCTACCTGACATAGCAGCCTGGGACTTCACCTCCTCCTGCTCCTGAACTGAGCTAGCCAGCGAGCCAGCCCATGGCTTTCCTTCATCGCTCTGCCTTCTGAGGTGGAGCACAATTCCCTGCTCTTCACCTGCCAGGCCCCGACTGATATACGTGGCCAGGGAGGACTTTCATAAAGGGCCCGCCTCGCTCACCACGAGGCTGGCCAACTGGGATGTTTTTCTTCAACCTGGGAAGTCCCACGCACACTGTCTGGGCCCTTTATGATGCATGTCTCCATCCGGTCTGGCCCCCTGGCAGCCCACAACATGGCCCCTGGCTCTCTCACCGAGGGGCTCCTGTACATGCCACTGGGCGCTCTGCCGTGACTCTGTGCCGTGGGGGGAGGGGGGTCGCTCAAGTCAGTGGCTATCACAGGGGATTCTTTTTTCTTTCCCCCTCTGGTCTCTGCTTCCTTTCTTTCTCTTTCTGTCCTTTTCTATTTGTCTTTTTGTAACTGTCACTTTTCTGTTCAATCCTCCCGGGAAACTTTTCTCTCCCTCCAAGTCCATTTTTGGGTATGGAAGTTCTGTCTTTGTTCTTTCCTCTTTTCTTCTTTCTTTAACATTCTAAAGGGATGGGTGGACTAGTCTATGTCAAACACACACACACACAGAAATAAACAAACACACACTATATTTAATTAAAAATATTTGTTACCATTGGATTTGTGTCTTTATTTCTAGGGTCCCTTATGGGACCAGCGTGTAGCCTATACTAGTTGGGTGCCTGGTTGGCAATGGGATGAAAACATATTCTGTGAATGCAGTGTAGCCTTTCCTATTTTAAATGTTTTCATTATTGCATAATCCCCAGAAATAACTGCTGAATATATATAAGGTATTTGTATTCAGGGACATGAATTCAGTGAAACGACAGGGTAACAGATTTGCCATCACCCGTCTGCTGACATCCAAGGAAGTGATGCAACATTACATTTTGGCCCAGAAAGCCACACCATAGTTGATGTGACAAGACATTTGATGCTGATGAGCTACAGGAAGCTATACTGAAAATGGCAAAATAGTACTAAGACTAGAAAACTATTTTAGTCACATGTTAACTAGGGTGTTGCTTTGATAAGCTATGAGTGGGTTTATAGTTCAACAATGGTCCACTCAGCAGAATCAATATAGGCACAGAGCACTGCCTTTGCAACCCAGTACAGCCAGACATGGCCAGATACTGCCAATTAATACCAGGTATTGCCTTATTGGCCAGATACGTTTGTTATATGCTAAATATAGCCCCACATGCCAATGTGTTGCCATAAAATGCCAAGTGAAGCCCCCCCATGCCAGATACAGTTATGATATGCAGGGTCCACTCTGGCATATCTGAGCTCTAATATGGTATAACCAGTGCAACCCAAAAAGACCAACTACTGCCCTTAATGCATTATGTCTTGTATGGTCACACTATTCCTGGTGCAGCCTTACATGTTCAGTTGCTTATCTCAATCCTAAATCACACTAAAATGCCCTAGAATGCCACACCCTGCCTAATGCATGCTATCCCATGTATAGGGATAATATGCAAGGTGCAGCCTCAAATATCTAGTGGCTGACGTAATTTGCGAAGCCGGGCCTCAAATGCCCCAACAATGACATCTAAAGGTAGCCAATGCGTCATTTAATATGTGTAGTCACCATATATGCAGTGCAACTACAACCCTGAGTGCTGCCTTCATATATAAGATTGAACTGCTAATTACGTATTAATCATGTCCAGCATTCGTTAATGCTTTAGCTGGATGGTTTAGCCACCATCTGTATCAGCAGCCTCAATGGCGCAGTAATTCTATCTAACCTGAATAAATACTTCCTTTACATGACAGAGTTGCCATTTCTATAGCCAATCTCACAACTCCAGTTGTTGCTATTATTTGTCAAATTCATACTCAAATGACATAGAAATAACAGCTATTCAGCTATTGCCTTATACGGTTGACATGAGTCACTGTATGCAATGTGCATACTCAAAGACCTAACATTGCCATCTAATGACAGTACATGCTTTTTATGTTTGGTATAGTCACCAAGGGTAAACTGCAGCCTCAGGGGTGTATTTGCTACAATGATATGCCCAACATATGCCAGACAAATGCTTAATCACACCCCTCCGCCCCCTCGCCTGCCCTGTTACTTTCTCATTCACTGCCGACTGGCTCTCTCCCAGCGTTCATTTACCTTCACAACTCACAGATCCCTCCTCCCTGCTCCCAAATACGACATGCACTGCTCCAATGTTCTTAACGGTGGGCAGTGCTTCATCTTTTTTGGTTCAACAAAAGCATTGAAGGCTGGAAGGTTTTGATTTAATTTTAACCTCTGTGGTTGCTTGTGGTCTCTTCTAGAAAGATGGAACCAAGCAGTGTGTGTTTCTGATTTGCATTTGCTCTTCCCCCTTTCTGAAATTTCTTGTCAAGCTGAAGAAGGATAGTCACAGAGAATTCTATTGGAAAATTCAAAATTTCACCAACTGTAATTCCACAGATTTAATCTATGCAATTAAGTGCAATGCAAGTTACTGTATATTGGAATGACCACTAGAAAGATCTCTGTTAGAATGAATAAATACCGTACTGGGAAAAGGAATGGATGCTTTTCCGCTCCACTGGTACAACATTTTCAAGCACAAAATCATGGGCCCGATGACCATAGTTGATTAATCTTGGATATAGTAAAATCAAACAGGCCTCAATTTTCTACTACCACACAGCTCTATAAATTGAAGCAAGACTGGATCTTCATACTAAGGACAAATGAAGACGGACTCAATGAAGATTTGCTTTAGGCCACTATCATGGGGTGATGGAAGCTGGTACTGCTCTGCAGTTTGGCGAAGGCTGGACTAGATGTTTGCATTTATGCTTGTAACTATTATGTAATGTCTTGAAGATTTTCGGATTTATTACCAAAAAGGGATGCCCTTTCTAGAGTGCAGACACAGGACAGGGTGGCAGAAGTTCCAACCAGCCCTACCCAGACAACGTTTAGGTATCTGATGGGCATAACGTTTTAAGTGTTTTAAAGGAATACAGGGTCCAGCTAGCCACTAATGGTGTGAAAATGCAACACAGGACACAGTGGTCCTGAGAACCACAAGAAACAACTGCACGCTTGTGCAGAGCACACTATTTCTATTGGAACAAGTATCCATTGCAGTGTTTTGATTCTCTCACGTGTGCCAGCCATAAATGGTGTGAAAATGCAACAGAGGACATAATGGTCCTGATCCTCAGAGATAATTGAGTGCCAGTGCAGAACGTACTATTAGAATGAGTATTCATTGCAGTGGTTTGATCCTCATATGAGCTGGGATCATTACCCAGCCAGGTCTCATGATGAGCACTAGGCTCTTATTCACAGAGCGTTTTCCAATGGGGATTTGACATTATAAAACGGTTCTGTGAATTAGACCCCTGGTGTTGCTGGTTGGAACATCGATTCCCATAATAGTTCAACTATTCATCTGCTTCGGAGCACGCCACAGCGTTCCACACTTCCCCCAGCATTTTCAGCATGCAAGCTGCCAGTTACCATTCAAGCATAGAGGAACCAGAGACATTAGTAGCAGCATTAGCCATGCAGCATGTGACGCAAACCGCACGTCAGGCACCCAGTGCATCTTACATTTAGGTGGCGCATTGTGGTAAGGAAAACCACTAAGTGAACCACTCCGGCAGTGTGTCAGCGAGAGAAGAAGACAAGCTTTGACCGAACGCCACGTTCGCGGGTAAGCTTTCCTAACCCTTTGAAGTCCCGGCAGGATGGTCCTTTCTGAGGCATGCCGAACACCTACTTTACAACATTCCTCCTTTTCGCAGTCCCGGATGCATGTTTCTGCCAGGTTTGGTTTTTTCACTCATAGCGAGCGTTCAGCTTGCAGCGTGCCTAATATCTCCTAAGCTCACAGCATTGAACAGGTTTTTAACCATATCCCACGCCTTTTGTGTCACCCTTTCTATTAGGTTTTTTCTTGAGCTATCATGGATTTGAAATAAAAATGATATTGTATGTGAGAAGGAATACCACACTTTTCCTCTGCGAGCGTGCCAACGACAGACATGCTTAAGGTGAGCAGAAAGTGGTGTGTGTAATGCCACTAACCACATAGGCAGACTGAGGTGGTTGTTTATTTATTGTTCACTTGTTAGGCGCTCATACAGCAAGTGAACTGCTGTTTCAAAGCGCCCACAGGGGAAAGGGAGGGGACAAGGGAGAGACACACATGTAAAAGCACAATATTTAAAAGCAGTGGAGGGGAAAAAGAAAAAGGACAAACCTACTATGCCTTGTTAGTATTCAGAAAGAGCAAGTGCAGAGTGGAAGAGGGATGAGGGGGTAAGTGCTGGGGTGTCCGAGGTCGTGGGTGAGCTTCAGATGAAGTGCTTGGTACAGTGAGTGCTACACGGCCAGGAGCCGCGATAGGTGTGAGTGCGTAACCTCTAGAGCGGGAGGTGTGTCAAGTGCTGGGGGTAGACAGGAGCTGGGGCGAGTGGATGTGGGAGGTCAGAAGCCCGATTATGCATAAGTGCTCAGGACACCAATCACAGCTGCTGTGTGATTAGCAGAGGAGAGGAGAAGGGAACGAGGAGGAAAAGAGGAACGTATTGAGGAGCTTCCAGAATGTTCTGGTTAGGGGATGATTGAGGGCTCTCTGTGCTTTATGTGCAGGTCCCCTTACAGCTCTTTAAAGCAGAGAGATGGGACAAATTGAACGGTGGAGCCGTTACCATGCTTTGCCAGTAAACAGATGCTGAGGCCTGGAGGATAGTTCAGGGGCAACACGTTTGTCTTGGAAGCAAGACAACATATGCAACACAGTTTCGAATCCCGGGCTTGCGCTTAGAAACCTTTGCCGCTTTTAAGTGCTTTATAAAAAAAATAATTATAATTATAATTATGCAAACATGTTTGCTCCAATAGGGAATGGTCACGTGTTTTACTTTTAACTTGCTCTTTTATTTTCTTTCTATGGGCTCTTTCTTCCCCTGCCTCCTGCATTTGGTTCTTTCCTCTACTGAGGCACCTTCTGGCCATTTGTAAATGTGACCACCATTGGATCTTCGCTCCCTTATTTTAACAGGTAGAAACTTCATTGTAACTCATTTAATACTGGCCATAGGATGCAGGAATTAGATTTTAACACCAATCTCTTTTTGATTCAGACTGCACTAACCAACCTCACACCAAAAATAATCTTCCCCTGAAGAAGACTGGGCTCACTGCCAAATTGAGAGCACCACAACCGAAACTCAAGTGTTCATGAAACCACACCACCGCCCCCTTTGGACCTCCTGGTCCATACAATGACGTGCCAGAATGCCTTCCACCCCCTCCCAATATGACGGATGCCGCTCTCTGATCAGTGGTGTAGTTTTCTAGCTAGGCTAATTAAGCGCCCAGCCCCTGCAGTTTGGCATGTGTCAATGTGCTCACAGACCTAGTCTGATTGCTGTTTCCCAGTGTTGGTTCAGAGAAATTATCCTTGTTTCCACTGTGCCCCCGCGGTACTCCTTCCAGGACTGCTCCCGCGGTTGCCATTAGACCGCTTACCTCCACTCCAGGAAATCTGAAGTCTTTCGGATCCTTAACCGCAGCGTCTTCCACTGCCTCAGCGGTACTCCTTCCAGGACTGCTCCCGCAGTTGCCTCAGACCGCTACCTCTGCTCCAGGATCTTCGAAGTCTTCCGGATCCTTAACCGTGGCATGTTCCACTGCCTCCTGCAGTACTCCTTCCAGGACTGCTCCTGCGGTTGCCTTAGACCGCTACCCATGCTCCAGGATCTCCTAAGCCTTCCGGATCCTTAACCGCGGCGTGTTCCACTGCCTCCGTGGTACTCCTTCCAGGACTGCTCCCGCCGTTGCCCTTAGACCGCTTACCTCTGCTCCAGGATATGCAAAGTCTTCCGGATCCTTGACCTCGGCCGCTTCTCGCTGCCTCCCCTGATACTCCTTCCAGGACTGATCTTACGCGGTTGCCTTTGCACCGCCCCTGAACTCTGTGCTTCTGGCCATTACTACCGTCAGAGTGGTGTCAGAAGCCCATCCTTACCTCCACGAGACCCGCACCTCCAAGAAACACGGACAGCCAAAATCTGCAAAGAGAAAGTTCACAAAGCCTCAACAGGTGAGTCCACAATCAAGTTGTGACATTTTGACACGCCAACTGTCTGACAAGGTTACAGAGATGGATCCTAATGTTCAAGACCTTTTACGAAAGATGCAAGAACTTTCCACAGAGGTACAGAATCTAAAGGCAGAAAAAGGTGCCTTGAAACAAATGGGTTTGTCCCGAGATTCGGCCTATCAGGACAGCGCTTCTACGAGTGGATCAGTGGATACATACGATGGCTCCCCTAAGGCGCTCCGCTCCTTTCTGGACTCCTGACTGGTACACTTCAACTTCAAGCCATACTACTTTTCCACTCTTAGAGCCAAGGTGGGATTTGTTATAGCCCATTTTACTGGCAATGCCCAAGCCTGGGCTACCCCACTAGTCTCTGCGGGAGATACCCTGTTGGATAATTATGATGGTTTCATTAAGGCCTTTAAGGAGATGTTTGATCGCCCAGACCAGGTGTATACCACACAAGAAAGACTGCTGGAGTTCTGTCAAGGATCACAGGATATGTTATCCTACGTTACCAGATTCAAACAACTTGCCAAAGAGGCTGACTGGTCTAATGAGGCATGTCTCACCTTGTTCCGACGTGGCCTTAATGATGAAATAAAAGACGAGCTAGCTAGAATAGCACGTCTAAACTCGTTCCAGGCCCTCATGGATTTATCCTTGCAAATTGACTTCAGAATTCAAGAAAGAAAGGCAGAAAGGAAAAGAGCCCGAAGCTCTGCTCCCAAGATGTCTCTGTTCGCTCCTACCGCAAAGGAATGCCCTCCTGTTGAGCCTGAACCCATGCAACTGGGAGCTATGAGGGGCCCAATTTCAACTCAGGAGAGAAACGCAGATTTGACAGTGGATTGTGCATGTACTGTGCTTCGGAAAAACATTTGGCCAGGAACTGTCCCATAGCACCACCAAGGCGTTTGGGAAACGCCAGCTCCCGATCCTGAATGGAGCCCAGTTTCGGGAGACCCAAGACCGCTCCATCCCTCCAATCCTGGACCTACATCAAGATGCAACCTGGTGGTCCTTGAGGTTACTCTTCTCCCTTCCAAGGGAGGACCACAGACAGTTCTAGCCTTGGTAGACTGTGGTGCTATGGGGATATTCCTGGACAATCAATGGGCATTTAAACATGATATTCCCACAGAAACTAAGGATGTCATTCAGACAGTCGAAGGAATCGACGGTTCCCCCCCTATCTTCCGGACCCATCACACAACAAACCAGGAAGATCATGCTCTCAATCCACCACCATAAAGAAAACATACAGTTCGACATAATCAGAGCCGCACATTATCCAGTGGTCCTTGGCGTGCCCTGGTTAAAGATACACAATCCTTATATCAACTGGGCTGCTGCCTCTTTGTTTTTGGGCTTAGAGTTCTGCCTCTCAAACTGTCTGACGTCTCTCACCAAATCAAGAGTATCCAAGGCAGATAGAGGGATGAATTCTTCTCTTACCATTTCCAATGTCAATCAAATACCAGATATTTACCAACAGTTCTCTGACGTCTTCTCCTCGGCCATTGTGCAGACCCTGCCTCCATACAGACCCGATGATTGCGCTATCGACACTGAGGAAAATGCCATAATACCCTTTGGTAGGATGTTTATCCTATCAGAACCTGAAAAGAAGGCCCTGCGAGAATATTTGGATGCCAACCTTGCTAACGGCACCATCCGTCCTTTCAAGTCCCCTGAAGGAGAATCCTTATTTTCTGTACCTAAGAAAGACACAAAGGAGTTACAACCTTGTCTGGATTACAGGGTTCTAAACCAATGTACCCGGAAGGATAGATATCCCTTACCACTGATAGCAGACATTTTGGAAGCACTCTGAGGTACGGTCATTTTTACTAAATTGGACTTGAGGGTAGCCTACCATCTGGTCCGAATAAAGGAAGGCGGTGAATGGAAGACCGCCTTTAGAACACCATTTGGACATTTCAAGTATCTGGTCATGCCATTTGGACTTGCCAACGCTCCAGCTGTTTTCCAGCGATTTATGGATCAGGTTTTTTCAGACATGTTGTTCCTCTATGTAATTGTGTATTTAGACGACATCCTGGTATACTCCAGGAAGCCAACACAGCATCAAGATCACGTCCCTGCCGTGTTACAACGACTCAGGGAACATCATCTATTAGCCAAACCCGAAAGGGGACCTTCCATGTTTCAACTCTACGTTACCTGGGATTTGTTTTGAACTCCCAAGGAGTGTCTATGGACCCAACCAAGATTGAAGCTATAACATCCTGGCCAGTTCCCAGTTCAGTTAAACAAGTGCAATCCTTCCTGGGCCTTGCAAACTTTTACAGGAAATGAATCCCTTCCTTTTCAGCCATTGTTCAACCAATCATGGCCTTACTCAAAAAGAATACACCCTTTCTATGGACCTCTTCTCAAGATGCCGCCTTTAAAAGACTTAAGGAAATGTTCACTCAAGAACCCATCTTGAGACAGCCTGATAGTACAAAACCCTTTCTGGTAGAGACAGACACCTCTGAATATGCAATAGGCGCAGTTCTAAAAACAACAAGCCAAGGATGGACTCGAACATCCTGTAGCCTACATATCCCAGACCTTGCTGCCATGTGAGACACACTATTCATTTCTAGAAAAGGAACTGCTTGTCATTCACCAAGCCTTTAAAGACTGGCGTCATCTCCCCTGGGTGCCACCCATCCTGTACAAGTGCGAACAGATCACAGGAATCTACAGGTCCTTCAATCCCTGGAGTGCAGGAACAGTCGACAAGCACGTTGGGCCTTCTTCTTTGCTCAATACCAATTCCAGATTTCTCACATTCCAGGAACCTCGAATGTCATAGCAGACACTTTGTCCAGACGTCCTGACTATCCCACTCAAGAAAAATCAGACCTACCTAAGATGTTTCCCAGCACTGTGTTCATCGCTCAAGCTACTGACATCCTCGAATCCATAAAGAACAACACTACATCCTCAGATCTTTGGAAGGACTTTCAAGGATGCAATTCCTTGGGCCTTAAGCATAAGGAGGGGTTCCTTTTTCGGGGATCCCAACTAGTCATACCTACCCAGTCGTTACACGAATGGATAATGCATCTATGTCAGGACACCTTCCAATCCAGACACCGTGGGGTTAGATGTACCCTCCTTTCCATTCAAAGAAGTTTCTGGTGGCCCAAGATGCTGACAGATGTCCGGGACTATATCCAGGTATGTGCGGTCTGCAACCAGAATAAGACAGATAGCAACAAACCAGCAGGATTACTCCTTCAACCTGCTCCTCTTCCAGACCCTGGGAAATCATAGCTACAGATTTCATCGTCGATCTGCCTCCGTCCAGGGGACACTCAGTCATAATGGTAACCATCAATCTCTTTTCTCATACGGCCCACTTTACACCCTTATCGAAGCTACCTTCTGCACCAGAAATGGCCGGACTCTTTATTAAACACGTTTTCCGACTACATGGGCTACCTTCCAAGATCATCTCTGATCGTAGGCCTCAGTATATCTCTAAGTTTTGGAAGAACCTATGTAAGTTCTTAGGAATCCAATGAGCCCTTTCATCTGCATATCATCCCCAGACAAATGGGATTACAGAAAGAGTAAACCAGACCCTTGAACAATATCTACAATGCTTTTCCACCCAGGTCCAGGATGATTGGTCTGTTCTGATACCAATCGCAGAATTTGCCTACAACAATTCTGAACATTCCATGATAAGGACCAGTCCCTTCTTTTGCAACCTAGCTTTTCATCCCTCAGTACTCCCTTTCGGTTCTGCCTTCTCCTAGTCCTGTTCCCTCTGTTGATTCCTGGACTGCTCAATTGGTATCAATCCACCAAGAGGCACAAAATCATTTATTCCGGGCTAGGGAAAGCATGAAAAGATTTGCAGATGCCAAGAGACGTCCTGCTCCAGCCTATGATGTTGGGGACAAGGTCTGGTTGTCCTCCCAATATTTACCCAGACACTTAAGGCCAAACAAGCTGGCACCCGAATATTATGGCCCCTTCATAATAGCCAAGAAAATCAATCCAGTGGCCTACCAACTACGACTGCCTCCAACTTGGAACAGAATTCATCCTGTTTTCCATACCTCCTTGCTAAAACCTTATCACCGCTCCACCAGGAACACTGTCCGTCCTCCTCCTCTGCTCGTTCAGGGCCAAATTGAATATGAAGTTTCCCAGATTTGTGATTCCAGGTATAGAAGAGGATGTTTACAATACTTGGTGGAATGGAAAGGATATCCGTCCAGTGATAGTACCTGCGAACCAGTTTCTAACCTCAATGCCCCTAGACTAGTACTACGATTCCATCGGTTACATCCTGGCAAACCTGGGGGTGCAAGGTTTCGGAGGGGGTATACTGTCATGAAACCACACCACCGCCCCTTTGGACCTCCTGGTCCATACAACGACGTGCCAGAATGCCTTACACTGCCTCCCAATATGGCGGACGCCGCTCTCTGATCAGCAGTGTAGTTATCTAGCTAGGCTAGATAAGCTATACACTATGTCAGGCTTAGGGGTACAGCTGGTCTGTTTGGCGACTTCAGGGTCCAATATTAATAGTGGTACTGTTAAACTACTTTGGTGGGATATATTCAAACAGTTCAAGGGGAGTAGTCACCAGCAAGCAGCCAACTCAGACGACCAGAGCAACAAAATATGAGCATGGGATTGTACCCGTAATTTGAAAGCGCGAGCAATAAGGCTAAGAATTGATCAACTAACCCTACACTGGTGAATTATAATAACACAAGAGCCCTGATTTGAGAAAGGCCAAGGAAGGGCGAAACACGTGTCATCTAAAGGGCAATTCAATAAAACATGTATCGAGGCTACTGGGCGCAGAATCCTGGATCTTTATTTTTGTGTTTTGCATAGGCTAGATAAACGCCCAGCCCCTGCGGTTCGGCGAGTGTCAATGCGCTCACAGTCCTAGTCTGATTGCTGTTTCCCAGTGTTCGATCAGAGAAACTATCCTTGTTTCCACTTTGCCCCCGCGGTACTCCTTCTAGGACTGTCCCGCGGTTGCCATTAGACCGCTTACCTCCGCTCCAGGATATCTTAAGTCTTCCGGATCCTTAACCGCGGTGTGTTCCACTGCCTCTGCGGTACTCCTTCCAGGACTGCTCCTGCAGTTGCCTTAGACCGCTACCTCTGCTCCAGGATCTCCGAAGCCTTCCAGATCCTTAACTGCGGTGTGTTCCACTGCCTCTGCGGTACTCCTTCCAGGACTGCTCCCATGGTTGCCCTTAGACCGCTTACCTCTGCTCCAGGATATCCGAAGTGTTCCGGATCCTTGACCTCGGCCGCTTCTCGCCGCCTCCCCTGATTCTCCTTCCAGGACTGATCTTCCACGGTTGCCTTTGCACCGCCCCTGAACTCTGTGCTTCTGGCCATTACTACCATCAGAGTGGTGTCAGAAGCCCGTCCTTACCTCCACGAGACCCTCACCTCCAAGAAACGTTGACAGCCAGAATCTGCAAAGAGAAAGTTCACAAAGCCTCAACAGGTTAGTCCACAATCAAGTTGTGACACAAATAGGCCAACTAGGAATGGGAAGCCATGTCAAGAAGACCTATGATTCATGCTAGCCACTGTGATGCAGCTTCAATCTGCAAGACTGGCGAAAGAGACTTATTGAGCACTTTGCACTTTTCCATTGTAGACTGGTTAATTGCAGTTATTGGTAACAATGCTGATGAATTGTTAAAACTCAAGAAAAAGGGCTTTAGGACCGAACTTCACGGTCATTTCTTGAGGGAATACCTCAGAGCAAGTATTATTCCAGCTGGCCTCGTAGTACGGAACGAGCCAGGTCTGTTCCTAGAGGACGAATTGTATAAAACAGGCTTTAGCCAAATTGCAACTAAGTGCAGCAGAGATCTTATGGTTTTAACGATCTCTACTGCACAAAGACTAGCAATCACAGCACAGAGGGAATTGGAAGCAGAAGAACTCAAATTCACTACGAACCAGCTTAATACTAATGCTAACGAGAAAATCCGGGAAATAGAAAGAATTTTTGAGGAATTTAAGGCTGCCACTCTAACTAAAAAAACAAAGAAATTAAGCAAAGATATACAAGAGTTTAGAGTTGAAACTATCTACCCCTATCTAACTGCTGAATATCTACAACAAAAAAATCAGCCTAGACAACAGCAAACAACAAACAATAGAAGGGGACACCGAAGGTGGGTAACCTTCTCTGATACAAGCAGTGACTCCTCTGGCGATACCCCTTACCAAACAGGACAGCAACAACAAATATATAGATCAAGAGGACAAAGGCCTTTTTTAGGGAGAGGCCAATTCCACGGATCGCAAGGAGAATTTTACAACCAAATATGGGTCCCTTGGTCAGGCAGGAGACGGCAGCGCCAGTGGAGGAGGGGTTTCTTCTAATAGATCCTATAGATAGACCATTGGACCCCGAGTTCAGCTAGTAGACTTTGAGCTTAGCTAGCAAATTGGAAATGCCCCCAAATAAATTGAAAATTTAAGATTCAGCTACATATGGCTTCAAACATTGAGAGGGGGCCTTTCATTTCCAACATTCAAATTGTGTTGATTGTTTAGAGAAAAAGGTTCCCTTTTTTCATATGTTCTTTTCAAATGTGTATAAATAATTGTATTTTTGTTTTTCATATGCTCTTTTCAAATGCGTATAAATAATTGTATTTTATTTTATATGAAAAATTGTACACATTAATATGGACACCCATCTGTTCCATTTGTGTACAGATTGTGCTTGCTCTGGAATTTACTTTTAGTCAATTGTGCTTGGTAACTTATAGACCTCGCTTGTGAGCAATAATAACAAAAAATAATAAAAAAGCTACTTTTGTATTAATTCTTAAACAGAAGTTGGATATGGTGGATTTGAAAGACTTATCCCATAAAGTTATAAAAATCATACCTAGGAACTATTTCAGATAGTTTGTGCCATACTCTTGGCAGTGAGGAGACTACTATAAATAGAATGTATATGTATGTCTAGTGAACCTGTCAGGACACTGTTTTGTTTTGTGGTTAATTGCAGTCACCAGATTGTAATAAATGTAAATGACTTGCTACTTATTAGCACGGTTTGCACCCATTATTGTCATGTACACTTTATAGCTGTTTTGCATATTCAATTGTGTTACAGTGTTGTTATATGTATGTAGTGATGCTACTAAGTAGTATGTATGGATGATTGTGAGGGTATGTTTGAGAGTTGTGATTGATGATATGATACATTAATTGATTT
This sequence comes from Ambystoma mexicanum, assembly GCF_040938575.1. Taxonomy (NCBI): domain Eukaryota; kingdom Metazoa; phylum Chordata; class Amphibia; order Caudata; family Ambystomatidae; genus Ambystoma; species Ambystoma mexicanum. The sequence goes on along the minus strand of NC_090933.1, from coordinate 453,936,074 downwards.
TGACACTGCTAAAAATAAATTAATGTAGCATGGGAGATTCCTTTTGTGGTGAGGAAGGATAGTCTGGCAGGTTGCCCAAAACAATGCTAGAGGTTAAAATGAATTCAATACCCTCTAGCTATCACTACTTTTGTTTTGTTCCTGTTTTACAGATGGCGCCCAATGTGGTTGACACCCACGCCTCGTTTTCATTTGTAGCACAACAGTTACAACCCTTTGACATGCTGCAGAAGGGAAGACGATTTCTCACTCTATGTCCTTCCCACACACCCAATTACAGACAATAGGGGGCTACTGAAGGCTTGGTGCAGGGACAAAGGGTGGGATCTCCTGACAATGAAAAGGGTTCTCTTGAATACCCTGTTTGCTTTTGTTTGACGCCGCCCCCTTGATCCCTGAGCCATGAATCAAAGAGAACATGGCAGGGGTAGCAAAGGAGGCTCCAGGTGTTGCAACTCGTACCGTCAGTGATGCCCAATGTATGTCCCTTTATAAACTCTAGATTGAAGTTCTAAAATTGTTTGTGAATGTAACACATTAGAGTGTGGTCAATATAAAACGTCATCTTACTAGATCAGATGCTTCCTCAGCTTATAATGAAATCATAGAAAGAGGTAATGTATGAGTGTCAGCATAGTAGAATAGAATGGTGTCCCTGTTCGTGTGGTCAGTATTGGCGTATGGTATGATTTCATACTGTTTCACGTAAACAAGAGTGCTGATGACAGTAGTGTTTTGCAAGCATGTTTGAAGATATTTTCGTGTCAATGAGACAGGTCCACACAATCAAAAAGTGGATGTGTATATAATGTTTATAGAACACTGCTATTTTGTCCAGATTCCATAAGTCTCGTATAGGCTGCTCATCAAATGATGTTCTGGTCACCTAAAGCAGTAGTGAGAATAGCACATCTGGAAATTCAGAATGAAACAAGTGCGATTCCATCATCACCAGCCTCTTTTTTATTGTTTACTTTAATTCCTGAGCCATAATTCCATGGGATAGTGTTTGCTGGGCAGCTTTTTAGACTTTTAATACTTGGATGTTATCAAGATACTGGGCCTCATTCCGAGTTTGGAGGTAGCCATGGTGCTATTAGCGCCATGGCTGCCTCCAAAATCGGTCCGACTCCGGTCTGGTGAAGGGAGTAATTACCAGTCCAGTCCGAGGTCGGCGGGACCAGTAATTACCCATTCACCAGAGCCATTTCCCATTCCCATTTGAGCCCCCATAGGGCTCAATGGGAAGGGGGAAGGCGGCAATAATGGTACTGCAAATTGCAGTACCATTATTGACCCCAGATTCCCTTAACGGGTCCTGTCCATAATGCCTGGTAAAACCAGGTGTTAAGGGATGGACCTGCTAAGGGAACTCGGAATAGGGCGCAAAGGGATTACCGGCACCGGTATCCTTACCGGTGCCGGTAATCCCTTTGCGCCCACCTCGTAATGAGGCCCACTGTGTACCTCAATTCTAAGAGGATTGTTATTCCCCTCATTATATAAGGATTCATAATGTGTCAAAACGACATGTGTGTGTGTGTGTGCGCGCACGCGCGCGCGTGCATGCGTGCGTGCGTGTGTGTGTGTGTGTGTGTGTGTCCGGCTGATGATCAATTTTCGTTCCTGGATCTTAACATCAGTGATCATATTTTGCATTACGTTTTAATGTGACTGTTATTCTGTGGCTTGATTCATAAACAGAGTATATACATATTCATTGCTCTAATAAGCAAGTTCGTTTTAAGGTATTTTTTCTTGGCAACTGTTAATACTTTCTATAATACTTGTAATTTCTCACATATTCTAATTGTGTCTGCATTTACATTGAATGGCTTTGGTCTGCTCGTCTTGTAGATTAGCTCATTTCAGTTGATCTGAAGAACAGTTGAAATTGATTGCACCAACAATTTTGCTTACTTGTTTGTCTTCATTCTGGCAATGTTTTTAAGCTTTAGAGACATAACATCCACTAAGGCCTGAAAACATCATGAGCTTTTTACTTCACACAGCATTTTTAGTTTTGTTGTTTTCATTAGTAAAGTAACAGCCGTTGGTCGTGTCAGTTTCCCATTCTGTCGGTTCTATTCTGAGTTGGGTTGAAATAATTAGGCAGGTAGAGCCCAGCAAACTGTCCTTAGTTCACCTGCTGGTAGTCCTGGTTCAACAACCTGAGCTATGTTCTCAGAAGTGGTGTGAGGGGGGTCAGATGCAGACAATCAGTTTAAACATTTGGGGAAAAAGGTCTGTCTAGGCATAGACATGATTTAAATACTTTAAATCACTCAATGTTAGGTGGATTTGATATGTACCATTAGTACCCGGCGAGGGTCAATGAGGTTGTTACAAGCAAGCTTATTGGCTTTCGCCCGGACCTTACCACGCCAAGCAGGCTCTGAAGTCTCTGCTTCACCACCACGGCTCTAGCGTTCCTTCTGTGGATGGCTGCCATGGAAAGGGAGTCAGGACTACACCTAGTCCCTTCTCCTTGTTCCATGGTGGGCATTTTTTTTGTTTACTTTTTTTCCCATTCGTCTGAATGGCTGCCATGGAAAGGGACAAGGGGCTTCGTGTAGTCCATTCTCCAATCCCCAGTGGCCATTTTCTTTGTTTGTTTTTCCTCGAGTCAAGAAACGGTCCCAGTGCCGTTTATCGACTTGAGGAAACATTGCAATTAGTACCCTGGTATGATCTCCCGGGGTTCTAATTGCAACTTGACCCTTGCAGGTGGGCCATTACTGTTTGGGTAATGCCCCCAGGGCTCCAGTAAAGCCCTTGCTTCACTCAGGCATCTAACCATGGCACCAGGGGCATTACACAACTGCTAATGCCCCCTGTCAAGTCTACTGAGGGATAAAAGGGTCTCAACCCCCTCTCCCGAACCACAGAAGCCGAATAGATCGGCCCTCCCACCGTGGTTGGCACGGGCGTCTGAATGTAAATACACAGATAACCACGTGGCAACCAACTGGGGGAAGACAGAGTTAGGGAAAGGGGGTGGAATGACAAAGGAAAGGTAGGGAAGGGAAAACATGCACATCTAACACATAAACTTAATACTGAAATGTCATACTCATGATTACCATGCATGCTCATGCCTATCCTGTACTCTTGAGCATAATTGACTAGTACCTTGAGAACTTATTTATATTGTACCATACCAAATAACCTGATACTTGTAACATATATCACTGGGCTGACTTTTAACATAAACAAACATAAATCATGACTTGACTGTGGATGCGTGTATGGAAGACTCTGCTCCCGATTCAACTCTTTCTTGGAAGTATTGCCTCATACTTCAAGTATCAACCATGTTACCAACGCTTTGGTCCCATTCATGTAGAGCGTTGAATACTTTCCCAACATTAGAACATAAACACAAATACACAAGATATTAATAGAAATGCTTCAGTGCACTTATCTTAGTGTCTGGGTGACTCGCGAGTGCACCCGAACATCCGAACATGCCGCCTTTGAAGCGCTGTGGTCACATATAACCCTGCCGCGCATAGACTCGAGACGCTGCACAACGCAGCTGCATTCACCGCCGCAGCCCGGGAAAAGCTGCCATGGAGTCTGCCGTAGCCCGAAAGAGTTTGTAGATGTGGGCTGGCAGAACGTCTCCTGCTAGCCGCCCCGACACCACCATCACCGCCGCGGCCCGGGGAAGGCTGCCAAGAGATTCGAATTGTTCTTCAGAAGTCACCGCCATAACCCGAAGGGAGCTACAGGCGCGAGCCGGAAAAAAACTCCTCCCTCTTCCTGCCATGAATGCTTGGATCGCCCTCAGGAGCCCCTTCACACCGTACCGACCACCCGTGCTGCACACAAATCAATTATCAGCACCTGTGCAGGGGGGGTCAATGGCTAAATACTCACATAATTAACTCCAGTTGTCTCAAGACGCCAAGCCCATGAACTACAAACTACTCCTAAGCCTGCTGGGAACTGTAGTCTTATACCCTCATTTTCTCAGGAACTGTCTTCTGGGCTTGCCCCAAACCCTATTCCTGACACCCACCCTCCTCGGGTCATATTACCTAAGTAATAATAGTGAAAGCCCTAAATCTGTAAGTAGAAAGGTTCAAGAAAACTTAATCATTATGACATGGGTGCACAGCTGTGCCCTTCCTTAGCCCAATTGTGATTCTGACTTACTTTGGTTTTCAGGTATTAAGGCATTCATTGGCTCACTGGCAGAGCAGGATGTGGTCCTGGTCTCGGGCTAAATGAACTTTTGAGTCAATGGCAATAAACGCTGTCTTGACTCTTAGGTAACATGTTTATCAGTGATTCTGGAACATCACAGTCACGTTATTCAAACTCCCCTGTCTGGAATACGGAAGTATGTAAACTGTAAAAAAAAATCGCTGTTGTGGGTGTCATCAACTGTCACTGGATTATTCACACGCACAAAATATAATATTGCTCTCCTGCAGACATGGCACTTCCTGAACCTCAAAGCCCCTCTAAGATTTCTCTTCTGGGCAGAATATATTACAACATTTCTTCAAATCATTACATTTATAAGAAAAATCAAAACAATTCAAAGAGAGAACAATATAAAATTACAATTTACAGACACATTTCCATTATACAAAATATCAAAGTAAATATCAACCTAGCTACATAGAAAATGCTACAAAAAATGGGTCACAGCCTAAAAAATACAATTCTTTTTAGTTTCCATTATTAATACTTAATGGTAATTTAGTAGCTTCTCCGTATCTATCTAAATAATGTATAGTGCGTACTGTATCCTAAACATTAGGGAGTGATCATGGAATTTAAATTAAGATAGTAAAAATGCTATCGTTATAGGAACACAAAGCAGCATGGCTAAATCCAATTGAAAGAGTTTATAATACAATACCACAAGCCACAAGAAGTGTGTAGAAGGAACATCCTTTCACAAAACCAATACATGAACAAGATATAGCTATTGGATTTGCTATACAATACAATACAATTTGCTAATGCAAGTTCTATTAAACTTATTCAATCAAGGATTCAATTAATAGTCACTCAGATGGTAAAGGACAGAATCAAACAAGAATCAGCGTAGCTTTAGAATGGATCTCGGTGTTAATGATGATCAGCAGGCGGGTTAGTAATAACACTAAATCAATGCTTGACCCCACATAAGGCGTGACCAAAGCAGCTCCCATCCAAAAGGCGAAGCACCAATATTATCAATGCCAAAAATTTTGATTCTGTGTGTTTCAAAGACATTGCAATACACAGTTAAGTGTTTTAAAGTTTCTTTTTGGGTACTGCTCCCGCAGAACCGAAACGACCCGTTATTATGGTCCAATGTGCCTTTCAACCAATATTGTATTTTCTCGTTAGAATGAAACTGATTCATCTTGAAGCGAAGGTATATGTCACGTGCCTTGCTGCTAGGAAATCGTGTTAGATACGTGTGACGAGGGATGCGTTTTGTAGGAAAACGATCTATTTCACTGTAGAGTTTGTATTTTGACAAAGACTCTATAGTTAAGAACCAATCATGTTTCAAAGAGACGTTTCTTTACATATGACAGTCTCTCCAGCAGGTCATTAGATTTTAAATTAATATTATCTAACAGTGCAATCATTTTAGCATGATATTGCTTAATGGAATGTGGATTGTTCTCCCCAATCAAGTTAGCATTATTTTCGTAAGGCAGGATTATGCACCCTAAGCCCCTTAAACCTCAATAATGGGGAGAATGTGTCAACACCCTGGAGAGATATGTACCACCAAATCAACTATATGTTCTTCCCTTTTTTCACCGCAGCCCACTGAAAGGGCTTGTAGACTGTGTGGACTTTCAAGTTAGTCCAAAAGCAGTAGGGTCTGAAGTACATGAATTCGAAAAAGAACACATAGTTGCATATCCCATTTCTGTTCTGAAAGAAAATATATAAGACATGCTGAGTTTTCTCCTCTTCGTGCTTAGTTAAGCTCACATCTTGTCAGAAACAACTGACTGCACAAGTCCTATTATGCTTAATGTTTGTTCTTGTTGGCTGGAGTTTACAGAGCGCATCTTTCAGCCTTTTGAATGATGACTGCTGACACTCCTGTAAGCATTCAAGCTTGTATGGTCCTTGGAGATTTGAAGGCTAATTTGGAAGACATGATAGCTTTCCATAAGGCTCAAGAAGCAGTCAAGTGGGGATGTGTGGTCGAAGGTCCTCGATCAATGATTGCATATAAGAGGATTGACTGTTGGTCTATACACTTTATGCCAAAAGTACACAACTGATCTCTTCTCTACCTGCCATTTCATGGTCATCTTAGCTTCATGGAGTTCTTGCAAGACTTTACTCATGAGTCAATGTATTTTTCCTCTGGGGCAGGGAAGACTGCAAAGCATAAAAGCTGAACATGAGTAAAGTCGAATACTCTAGTAAGAGCATGCTTTTTCAGATGCTGCAACGTGCTGGGTGCATTCTGTCATGAATTTAATCTGGCACATCTGGTACAAGTCTTGTAGCTAAGTGAATTCTGTTCATGCCGAGGCTGCAAGAGAAGGGTTAATTTGTAAGAATCCAGCGGCCAATGCAAAGGTGCTAAGGGACTGAAATGCCCAAAATATATACACAATCTGATAAGTCTGTTTTATTGGGGGGAGGGTAGGGGAGAATTTGACTTTGTGACTTCAATGAGCCCCAGGTAGCCAGAGCAATAATCCAAAGAAGAATGCAATGACATGACAAGACCTTCGTGCTGCAGGAAAAAGAACAAAACCATCTCAACAACTGGGCACCATGATGCAATAGAACTGTATGTGAAAGTCTAGGACAACGTTGTGTATCACATCTTAGTAATGTCTTATGATGTGCAGCCAGTCACTATTCCAATCCCTGCTTTTACTGTCACCATAGAAAAAGTTGCTGTTTGTGTGTCATAGCTCTAGTTACTGAAGGCTGTGTGACTAGGGTTTGCACTACCACTTCTTCTCATTGGATCCTCCTCCCAAAAATGTGCAATCATAAGAAGTTGACAGAGAGCCGCTATCCAAAAGAACCATCACAGCAGTTCCTCAGGATAATAGTTCACTTCCCCTTGCAAAACAAACACAAGAGCTGCAAAAATGAACATTGTTCACCCAGCTTTAGCAGAAACCCAACAATTACTTTTAAGGAGATCAAGTCCAAGAACATATAGCACTGCAGTTTTGCTTGCTGTCTTGAGAAAATGCTGGACTGAGCATGCATGTTCTCCAAGCAAGTAGTACTTTCACTAGAAGCCAGGACACGACCAGTGTTCAGATGTCTGTACTGAAGACTTCCCTTGAAAGATAGTGAAGATTATTTTGTTTGCTGTGCATTGCAATGCATTTTCCCTGGTAAACCAACAGATATGCCTGGATTTACAGGCCATTGGTCAGACTCGATAACTATCCCGCACATAATCTGTGTATGCTTTTGTCCCACGCAGATAGGTTGTAACATACTATTCTATAAACAATTGAGTGGATGATTAAGGTGATAGATGTCTGTGCACTGCAATAAGTGGTTTATGTCAAGGTAGCTCCTAACTTTAGTCTGTTGATACTAACATATCAGGCATGGTTGAGCATGTCCAAATGGGTGCAGTCTGGTGATGCTTGTTCTGTTTGATCTCATTTTACTGTTTTATTAAATTAGCTGATGATTATTCCCCTGCACTGATGGAAAAAAGGGCTTGCTAATTTACGGGGTTTAAGCCCCTGAATTATATGAATTTCTTTTAACATGTGTAATATTAAGTCTGTTTATTGTCTATATGTGTATGACTATCCTGTTAATTCGCCTCTTGAACTTTGAGCTTGTGCACACTTTTAGGGTTATTATTTGTGTTGTACATCTGTAATAAGTACTTTGTTTTGGGGTATTCTTTTCTTGTTTCCTTTGGAGTCTTCTCTGAGACTGTACCAAATGTTCGAAACGTATTTGATGTAATTAATTATCACGTTATATGACCCGTACATTTTAATTATGTATGACACATTGACACTGATGTACTACTGTTTTTCAATGTTCAACCTTTGTAATGTTTTATGCTTTTATGTCAAGCTGCCGAATAACAACTAATATATGTATTGCATGGAGGCTGCTGCAAAACTTGTTGTTCTCCGCCACTTTCTCTTTCTTTCCCTTTCCTCTTGCTTCGACACTTGCTGGTTGGAAGAGGCTGAATTCCAACATTGTTTGAACATAGATCACGTGGGTGGCCCAAAAGCCCTGCCTTAATTAATTTGTTTTTCCATGCCCCTCGGCCTCTCCTAAGCACCCAGGAGATGCCTTTACACAGCAGTCATTTACGGGGGTTGTGCAAGTTCAAGGCTTTGCAGACTGCTCACGCATCCAGGAAATGAGAAGAGCCGTGGAGATATTAGAAGCGGGGCCACTGTTGGTATTTTTAGATCTGCTCTTTCGCTGATGTAGGACAACACCGAGTCACCAACGAGATGGGGAATTCGCACCATGTTACAAAATGCAGGGGAGTCCCAGTTGCACTCTGATAAATGGCGTGCCAGCTTGTTAAACACAGCCATACATTTTAGCCACTCGGGGATGATGTGGCGTATGAATAAGGTCAGGCGCAGCACGGGAACGATGACTGGCAGTGGCGTAATAGGAATATATCTTTAACATGTCTGGATCACTGGTTTCATTATGAAAAATGAATATTGATGTCTGTAAGATGCAGAGACAAATTAAGCCTTAATGATTTCCTACTAAAGCAATTTGTTCGCACATCACAAGAGGATACAAGGAAGAAACCCATAACTGTGTAGCCTAGGCAATTATCTTTTAGCGTCTAATTAAAGGACACCTATACTGTTGGCAAGATCTATGGAACACTGAGATGTAGGAGCAATTACTGGTCAAATGGAACTTCCTGTCGTCCCCCAAAGAGAGTGGGCTGTTTGCTACTCATTGAGTTAGGACACTGTCAGGCCTGTCATCTGAACGTTCACAGTTCCCTTGACTCATGCTACTTCAACATTGACATCCAGCATCAGAGAGCTCTATTGTGGCGTAATGTGTCCGTTCCAGGTGCAACACTGGGGGGTAACTGCCCTCTGCCCCAGTTAATTGGCCGAGTGAAGCGAGGGCCATTATCGTGGGCCCAGGGCCGTTAACCCCCAGTGTTACCCATGGTAACGTATAATTAAGGACATTGCCCCCCCCGGGATACCAAAGTGGCAACGCGGGGTGTTATTAGAAAATGGGTTATCCTTTCTACAGCGGGACGCCGCACATGTCCCATTGTAGGAAGAAAAATCCTTTACCAAAATGGATGCCATGGAAAGCTGAGAGGAAGCTGTGGCGGCAAAGGCTGCCACAGCCTTAATAGGGTAAGTGGGGGCAGGGAGTTGAGAAAGAAAATAAAACGGGGACAGAGGATGGGGGAAGATGGTGGTGGGGAGAGCTGGCTATCAGGCGGCTTGGTATGCAGGCTTGTACCAGTGGTTCAAATCTACGTTCATAGCCACCTGATTGGCTGGCTCCCCCGCTCGGGGTGCTAATGTATGGTATGTGTCTGCTGCCCATGTTAGTAGTCTCAGCAGAAGGCGAGGGCATCAAACAAGGATGCAGGTCACCTGGCTCACAACTGGCCCAGAGGTCTCAATGGGAATGGGTAGCATGCTCACAACTGAGCCAGATGCAAAGGGCTCTAACTCTATTAAAACATGTGCTGGGGGGAGGGAAGCCTCACCCTGGGTCTCCAGAGACTGAGCTAGTCCATGACTCCATGTACAGTGATTAGTGTGTACATTTCCCAACAGGAGTCTTGGAATGCAAATTAAACAAAAGGTGAGCGAGCTCCATTCCAAGCTTCCAGATTGGCTACAGAGTTGGAAACAGTGAGAAGAACAAAGTGGAAGCATGTAATGCAGACTCCAACGTGTGATTAATACCTGGACTTCATAAATTATGATTGTGCAAAAATAAGAGAAAACATGCTCCAATGATTTTAACATGCAAGAAAAGCGTGGCTACAAAGAATATTGATTACCTCGGCAGGAGCTGTAAATGGACAAAAACAACACAATCACCTAGGAATTCATTAGGTGTCAGCCTTGTGAATGGATCCAAAAAGCTAGATTTTTTAATGGTTGATTATAATAGCCCCAAAAGGCTGATACTCCACATTTGGAAAGCCAATCCCTTTGCCTTTGTCAATGATTATTTGTGTTGGTTCTATTGAATAGGAATCAAAACGTTTCAAATTTCTGAACCCGCTTGCCATTTTCCCTGTTCACCCCGACTCTGTTTTTCGTTTTTCTGACCAGCGCCTAACGTGAATGATCCAGATTTTAGCCATGTCCCATTTGCAAACCTGCAAATCCCTTGCTGGAGTAGACAATTCTGATTTGGCCTGTGAATCATACTATAGTTCCACAAAGGATGAATTGCAATCGGCTCGGCACTGGCAGGTGCTATAAGAATTAACAAGGTGCCCAAAACGTTGAGATTTTTCAGAAATTGTACTACATGTACAGGCCGATTCATGGAATCAATGTGCACCAAAAATGCCGACGCAAGCGTGCGAAAACGTGCGATTCGCAGTGAAAGAGCGAAAATCGCAGTGCAAGTGCGAATATCGCAGGGAAACCATTGCACATCTATTCATGGAAGTCCGTGCGCGAGTAAAATCAAGGATGTGCACTGAAAAAGTGCGCAGCGCACGCCGGCGCACAGGTCATCTAACGGCGTGCGCCAAGGCCACAGCGAAAGCGCACATAGCGCGGCACACATAACAAAAGTAGGCAGAACACTCGGAATGGGGAGCAACTCGTGAAAATGTGGCCGTCACGGAGGAAGTACAGGAGGCAAGTGTGCGGAACGCCCACACGCTCGCCTACAACACGTATTCATGGAATCGAATAGGGCAAACCAGCTCATGGGCAAAGACGCGCACTGACCCCAACCCGTCCGCCACAGGAAGGCAGGCAGTAGCTTCCCTGCACAGGAAAAAAATGTGCGCCAAAATGTGCGCTAACAAAAAGCATGAATGAACAGCTCTGATGAATGTCCCATATTGTGGCCCCCTAGGACAAATGACGTGCAAAGGTGTACGCGACATATAGCGACATCCGCTGTGTGAAAAATTAGCTTGTGTGTGTATTTTGTGTGTGCGCGTAAAGTTTCACACGCGATCGGGCATGGGGGAGCGGGGTACGTGTATTTCAGGGGTGCGCATGAAGTTCCACACGCGATCGTGCCAGGGGGAGCGGGATGTGTGTATTGCAGGGGTTCGCATGAAGTTTCAAACGCGATAGGCCCTGTGTGAGTGGGTGGGGTGCATGTATTCCTGGGGTTCGCGTGAAGTTTCACACGCGATTGGGCTGGGTACGTGTAAATGTGGGGTGCGTGGGAAGTTTCACACGCAATTGGCCTTGGTCGAGCAGGGAAAGTGTATTTCGGGGGTGCGCGGGAAGTTTCAAATGCGATAGGCCCTGTGCGAGTGGGGTACGTGTATATCTGGGGTGCAGGGGAGTCCTACACGTGAATTGGCAGTGTGGGTCCTCCCAGGTGTTCCCTCTACACCCTCCACAGCCCCTGCAGGCAGACCCGCACCACAGGGGACTTCATGTTCTGCAGGCAGCCCATCCACCATGGGCATGCCCCCCAGGCAAGCCACATGTCAGCTTGCACCACTACTACTACTGATCATCAACGCATGACCCCCTGCACCCCCACCCCCCAGCAGTGTGGGGCTCCTGCCAGCAGGCCCCCACTCATGTCCCACTCAAGTCCCCCTGCACCCCCACCCCCCAGCAGTGCGGGGCACCTGCCAGCAGGCCCCCACTCATGTCCCACTCATGTCCCCCTGCACCCCCACCCCCAGCAGTCCCACTCATGTCCCACTCATGTCCCCCTGCACCCCCACCCCCCAGCAGTCAAGGGCACCTGCCAGCAGGCCCCCACTCATGTCCCACTCATGTCCCCCTGCACCCCCACCCCCCAGCAGTGCGGGGCACCTTCCAGCAGGCCCCCACTCATGTCCCCTTGCACCCCCACCCCCCACCAGTGCGGGGCACCTGCCAGCAGGCGCTCACTCATGTCCCCTTGCACACCCACCCCCCAGCAGTGAAATGGCGATCCCACTACACAAACCAAAAGTCAATTATGTACATCAACACATGTCCGCCACATGAAGGCAGGCGGTAGCGTCCCTGTGCATTAAAAAAATGTGCGCTAACGAAAAGCCATATATACAGCTCGATGAATGTCCCATACTGTGGCCCTCTAGGACAAATGACGTGCGGGGTACGTGTACTTCAGGGGCTCGCGGGAAGTTTCACACGTGATTGGGCCTAGGCGAGCGGGGTATGCGTATCACTGTGGTGGGCGTGGAAGTACAGTAGGCAAATGCGCGGAACACCCACACGCAAACGCAAAAAAAGTCGCGCTAACCCGGAAACACGTACGCAAACAGGAAGCAGGCGTACGTCGACCCGCGCAGCATAAAAGTGCACGCAAACAACAAACAAGCTCAGACGCCAGGATGAATATACCGTTCCTAGCAGCAGTGGCCGTGGGATACCGCAGGAGGAGGAGGAGGATAGCCAGGGACAGAATCTTTACACCCAGAACCAGCCTTTTTGGGATGCCTGATGACCACGTGTATTGGAGGTATAGGTTTCCACCTCACATAATACTCGACCTGGTCAGTGAGTGGGAGGATGACCTCACATCACCCACCCTCTGCTCCCAAGCACTCAGCCCCCTGGTGAAGGTCCTTAATGTACTGCACTTCTTGGCCACTGGATCATTTCAGCAGACAAGTGCCATAGTGGGGGGGTGTCACAGGCCACGCAGTCACGCTGCCTACACCAGGTCTTGGCCATCATGACTGCACACCCATCAGTACGCCCAGAACAGCTGCAGAAAGGCAGGCTGTGGTCCAGGATTTTTACAGGGTGGCACACTTCCCCAAAGTGCTAGGTGCCATTGATTGCACCCATGTGGCTCTACGTCCCCCCCAGGGCAACTGAGCACATCTACAGAAACCGCAAGCACTGGCATTCCATCAACGTCCAGGTAGTATGTGATGCCAAGGGAATCATCACCTCAGTACATGCCAACTATCCAGGGTCCACCCACGACAGTTTCATTTACAGAATGTCAACCCTAAACAGGGACCTAGAAGCTGGACGGCATGGCGATACATGGCTGGTTGGTGAGTATAAATGCCACAGCACATGCATGCATGTCAGATACTGAGTAATGTCACAACCCCACGAATGATACCCATCACCACCTCCCCAGGGGACAGTGCCTACCCTCTGAGCACCCACATGATGACGCCAATTCGGAACCCCACCACGCCACCCCAGGAAAGATACAACACAGCCCACATTGCAATCCGGGGCATAGTGGAGCACACATTCGGAGTGCTCAAGTCACGCTTTCGCTCCCTTGACCGCTCTGGTGGGCAGCTGCTATACGCTCCCCCAGTAGTGTGCAGGATCATAGTGGCAGCATGTGTCCTGCACAATGTTGCAACACGCGGGGGCCTGCCGGTGGACATGGTGGTGCCCCCACATCCCCAACCACATGCACGCCCGCTGTGAATGGGAGGGGAAAGGGCATGGGGTGAGGCAGCCCGTAAGCAGCAGGTGGCTAATTCCTTCACCTAAAATCACACCCCTGTGGAGTGCACACAGCCCTGGCACATACCAGCTGACTATCAATGATGATGAGTCAACTGACAGTCAACAGTCACAACCATACCAGCCTGAGATTGTTCACCTGGTAGTGTTCCATTGTGTGCATCCCTACCTACACAAACACCACCAATGCTGTGTCATCAAAAGACACACTTTTATGCTGCTAAAATCATTACCCCCTTGCAAGATACAACATGACAACAGTGCCATGTCACCCAACACCTCCCCAGCACTGCCCCCCAACACACCATGGCATGTCATGCTATGTGAGAGCAAACAAAGGAATCCCGAAAACATGACACAAGTGTCACAAAGTACAATGTCCCGATGGGAAAATGGCCACACACAATGCGCTCCCATTAATGTAGAACTGACAACACACATGACCAAAGACTTACCACACTACAATGCAGCTAGCCACCCCAAACATAGCATTCACATGACAGTACTAAGTTAAAGGATACGTAACTTACAACCTGGTGATGCTAGCACATCGACCACCCCAACTGTACAGTGTTGGTGCCACGCAAATCTGGAAGTGCACTGCTTACAACATGAACTCCATCTCCAAAGTAGACGGCATTGTGAAGACATGTGGAATGAACCTGCAAATTAGGAGGGAGACATGGATGCACAAGCACACCTCAATACACCATGCAGTGTACAATACTACAACAATATGCACTGGGAATGTACACACAGTATTGACTACAGACTGCCCACACATGTCATGGGAGTCCAACGTCACTGTGTAAGTTACTGTCACTTGGGCACACCCTTTGCAAGCCCATGGTAACGGGAAGCAGGAGGGGTCTCGCGAACCCAAGCATCTAACCCAAACTCAGGACAAGCCTGCATGTGCCCAGCCGCAATACAGTGGATGCCCACAGGAGCCACACAAGGCAACACAATGTGACAAAAAAGCAAAAATCAAAAATCAAAAACCAAAATCCAAAAATCAAAAATCAAAAATGGCCATGTGGGGGCCAGGGGGTGTGGGGGAGGCCACCCAGGAGGTCCGAGGACAAGGTTCACACCAACAGCCACCTGTGTGGATGTTGCACAAAAAAAAACACCTCCATGGGCTCATGGCCTGCACGGCTACGCTAATGTGAGAGATTCTGAATCGCTGTGCTCGCTCTCATCACCCTGTGCTGCTGCCAACACAGGAGGTGGTATTGCTATGGGAGGCAGCCCACGCAAAGCCCTAGTCTGGTCCTCCATGGCAGCAAGCATGCAGGTGTGGAAGGTCTCGTTCTGGAGGATTATGGTGCGGAGATCCCCATGCACCACCTGACGTGATGCCCGGACCTCCTCCCGAGTTGCCTGCATCTCTGCTGAGAGCGTACTTGTGACACGCTCCAGCAGCTGTTCTGTCCTTGTGACAGTGGAAGCCTCAAGCTCCACAAGAGTCTGCCTGAGGTGACAGACTTCTACCCTCAGGGCTTCCCTCTGGCCCTGGACTCTAAAGAAAAGGCTTCTCGAAGTGTCTAGGGCTGCCCGTTTGTCCCTGTTGGATGCCAACATGTCGTCCCTGAGTGATTGGCAAATGGAGTCTGTTGCCTGCTGTAGTTGCTCCATCTGCCTCTCTGGGGGGACAATGGAAGTGGCCACCCTCTCCATAGCTTGAGCCATTATCTCAGATGCTGCTGCCTGTTGGTTTGCCATACTGTACATGGATCTCTCCCATGCGGTATTGCCTGGTAGCATACGGCCACCGTGTTGGCGGGCACCACACCTGTCTGGGGCAAGGCGAACTGTGCCTTGCTGTGTCGGCACTGCCTGAGGCTGCAGGACTGCATTCCCCCTCTGATCTGCTGGCCCAGGAACAGGATCAGATGTTGCAGAGTGTGGCCCTGCATCCGTAACCACCAAAGACGGACCTACCAACACTGACATCCCCATAGTGGGCTGTACCCCTGGTGCAGGTGAGTCAGACAGAACAGAATCCCTCACAGAAACACCTACCTGCGAAGCCACATAGGTCTCATCATCCGAATCAACACCCGAAAAGAGGTCTGGTGAGGTGCACCCAAGGACACACCTGGAGAGAACGGTCTGCAGCAAGAGTGGGTTCTCACCCACCACCACACCCCGTCTCCCACTGGTGCACGGTCGTGTCTGAGATCCCTCCTGGGTCTGCACCATCTCCTCACCCTCAACAGCATCAAGTGCATCATCCCCTGCAGAAACATGAAAGACAAAAAATGGAAACAGGCATTAGCACCATGGCACACAATTTGGCCTCACAAGGTACAGAACCAGTAGTTGATTGACACATGTCCCACATGACTATAACCCTCCCATGCATGCACTGTCACTGAGTTTGAAGGGGAGGAAAATGTCAGACACTGATCACACCAAGATGGAAGAGCAACACATTGGCTGCATGCTGGCTAGCAGAGCCATCACACATTGGCCTGTGAGTGGCATGTCCAATCCACATACATAACCATGCCATCACACAGATGGCATGTACCATAGGCATGTCACATATCGTTTGACAATAGGGCTCAGAAATGCATAGTGAAAGTGGGGGGATCGAAAAAATCAGCCTGAATGAACAATGAGAAATACAGAACAATGTTGTTGCAAGATGCCACTTCAAGGACAACTGGTGTGATGTTGCACAAAAAGTCTACCGTGGGCAGAAGGGATACTGTAATACCCAAATCCAGGGGCGCAGAATGTTTTGGATGAAGCACATGGGTGACCCAAACCACTCAGGCACACACACCCTTACCTGGCACTCAATCAGAACCCCTCACACACACAACATACACATGGATCACACACACATGCATGTGCACTCACCGGACAATGCCTCGTAATCTGGCAGATCTCCCACACCTTGGATCTGTTCCTCTGTGACGTAGGTCCCAGCAACAGACTCATGTACAGTGAGTTCAATGTCCTCTTATGGAGACCCACCTCCAGTCACCAGAGTAGCGGCATGACTTGAGGCCAGCTTTTCTTTGCCCTGCGCTTAAGGTTATTCCAGCGCTTGTAGCACTCACCAGCTGTGCGCCTCACTGATCCAAGGGCACTTATTATGTCCACGACGGTCTGCCAGTGTGCCTGACGTTGGGCAGGTGTGGTCTTGCACCCTGAAGTGATCAACATTTCGCTGTCGTGTGCAGACACATACTGCACAAGTGCATCACGTTCGGCATCATTGAAGCTAGGCTTCCTTTGCGTGCCGGACTGCGTAGCCGTGTCTGGGGTATCAGCCTGTAGTGGACGAGCACTCTTCCTCTTTTTTTTGGAAGGTGGTGGGGATCCTGAGTGGCCTACGCCGCTCTGGCCACTAGGGGCAGGAGCACTGGTGGACTGGGTAGTTGGAGTGTGGGAATGCACACTGAGCATGGGACTTGGTGCAGGCATTGGCTGAAGTGTTACGTAGTCAGGGGGAACGTTATCAAGATGGACTGGGACCAACACTGCCCTGGCTGGGAGAGTCAGAGCTGGGGTGGATGGAGCTGCAGCTGCCCCTGCAGCCTCCCCACCCTGCCTACTCGGGGCAGCAGATGACATAGCTGCCCCTGATCCACGTGGCCTGGTGACACCAACTTGCACCGCCACACGTGGCCTAGACTTGGAGACCTGGAAGTCAGCCTGGGAGTCACCCTCTGCCAGGTCAGGTGCCACAATGGGCCAGTGCAACAAGGGCTGATCAGAGATGGTGTCAGCCACGTTCCCCTCAACTATGGGGGGGGGGCATGGGTGTCCCTGACTGGTCCTCCACACATGGGGGGCTAGGGGTACCCTGCAAATCCTGGCCACGTCCCCTACCACGGCCACCACGACCACCTCTTGAGGCTCGCCCTACTTTGCCACCCTTACCGCTTGGTCACCTCCCAACCATGGCACTGATGTTGTGCATATGGGAGTTGCAGTAAACTATTGTCCTGGGCAATTAGGTGTCAAAGGGGTAGGGTACTAGATGGAATTCGTACCCTAGTGCTCTAGCAAGGCTGTATGTGACCCCTGGGGAAAGATGACGGGTCACGCAACGCACAGGCACCCCAAAAACAGAATATAACGTGCACGCAACCCCTCGTAGACCACGTGCGTGGAAAAATGAACCTGCACTACGCTGTGGCACCCAGAAACACAAAAATGAACATACGCGTGTTACACGCAGCCCACAATGACCTCTGAAGGGGTATGCGACACACGGGGCAAGCACAGTTGGTAAATACGTGCACGACTCACCGTCTGCCTGGAAAATGAGCGTGAAAAATACGCGCACACCCCGCCAAAAGAAGAATTGTACACTGTCTGAGGAGACAGGACAAAAGAAGAAGTGAACGCTGTTTGAGGAAACAGGCCCAACAGAAAATCAGAAAAAAGCGGTCAGATGTAACAGGGAGTACGAACTAGAAATGCTCTGAAGTAAATCGCGTGTGAACCGACAAGAAGTACAGAATTCACCCACTCGCTCTCCACGAAAAGCACATACAAGGAAATAACGTCCTACACGTGCCTTTTGAACCGGCCCACACGTCCCACGTAACTTCCGCGTATACGCGCTAAGGCCCTATCCTCCAATCACACGAGCTGACACTCGGACGTGCAGTTCTTGGACGTGTAACATGCACCTTTGTACAGGGAAACGCCTGCGCACGCACTTCACAGACACGCTTACGCCCTAAGGGCCTTTGGTCCAATGAAATCGCGTACGCGTGCTGACGCGCTTACGCGCTAAGTGCCTTTCCTCGAATTACACGCTGACGTGCAAGATTTTCACGTGCCAAATCACTCCGTATCAAGCTGGCCACACGTAAGCACACGGAAGACCACGCTCCTGCCCAGAAGGCCGAATTACTGCCCCCCAGAGCCCTGAGCACGCTCCCACCTGCCATCTGCTGCTGCCTGCCTGCCCGCTGCCCACGTGCCCTGCTATTTGCTGCCTGCACATCAGCCACCCCTGCTGCAACCGAAGACTCCCGACTGGATTACCATCTCGCTCCACAGCCCAGCCCCAGGACCCAGTTGCCCACCCACTCCTGCCTCTGGGGTTGCCATGTCTAGCACTACACCATCTGGCACCACTGGCAACCCCCAGCCAGAGAGGTAGAGGGCGACCAGCTTCACTGCCACCGAAGTTGGTGTCCTGGTGGAGCAAGTCCTGGGGCAGTATGATGCCCTCTACGGAAGTTCTTGCGCCGACAAGGAAGGACGGACCCGGATATGGACGGACATCGTGACTGCCATCAATGCAGAGGGGGTGGCAGTCTGCTTATTCTATCATGACAAGAAGCGCTGGGAGGACTTCAGGTCCAGGACCCTCAGCAAGGCCCGGCGCCTCTTGAAGGCAGCGGATGCTAAGGGGTGCCGGGGCCACCTCTCGGAAGATCAGATGAGGGTCCTGGAATGCATATCCCCAGCGCTCCACGTCCAGGTCCTTGGGAGGCAGACCCGTCTGGAGTCGAGCGGTAAGTGTACATGCATACTGATTGTATGCTGTGCGTGTTGTGGTGTGCCAGTAGTGTGCAGGTTGCACATGTGTTTTTGTCGGGCCATGTATGTACAGGGCCGTGAGGCTGACACATGCAAGGCCTCTCATGTGTGACACATGGATGGTGCATGTGTGTGTGAGCTTGCATGCAAAATGCTGATGTGTGGGCACACATGTTTGGATGACTGTGTATGTAAGTTGGGATGGTTGTGGTGTCACACATGGATGTCGGTTCCAGCTGCATGTGTCTGCGCCGTGTTCATGTGCATGTGTGTGTATTTGACAAGGGTGCAACAGTGATGCAACATGGATGCCTGGGACACTGATGTGTAGAAGACTGATTGCCAGATGTCACATGGGTGCAAATCTCATCACTGCGACAGTCGTAGGAGGTGTACACATGCATGTGAGTGTGGTGGCATGTGTGCGTGTCTAGTGCACTCCTTTTGTTTAATGTGATGTCAGGCTCACTTTTGGAAGTTCATGCTGTTGTATGTATATGGATGGTGCTGGCTGTTGCAATATGGCTGTGGAATAGCTCATGTGACATGTGTGTTGGGGATTGTGATGCCATGTTTGAAGTTTGACAATGACACTCGTGTGCAACTGTCATGTGTGTATGAGTCCATTGCACAGTGCCCTGATGCCTGTCTCCTATCTCTCCCTGTCTGCAGCGTCAACTGATGAAGAGGGCGGAGAGGGTGCTGTGGGGCACAGCGGCAGGGATCGCATCACCAGCCAGAGACGCAAGGCCCTCCCAGGTTGTCATCTCATCGGGGAGTGAGGAGTCCGGTGCCGCATCCCAGGTCGCAGCTGCCGAGGGGAGGTCCAAGAGGCGGAGGTCGGAGTTGGACTCCTCGGCAGCAGAAGGGGCAGCTGAGACCCCACAGGGTCTGACGGAAGAAGATGGCACAGAGTCATCCAGGTTGGTGGGGGTTTTGGTGGAGGAGGAGGCCGTGCAAGGGACAGAGACGGGATCTGGAGGTGGGGATTCCACTGGTGCTAGTGGTGCAGTGCAGGGACAGGAGGCAGCATAGGCCGCCGCGGAGGTGCCTGTGTGCAATCCTGTCCCTGATCCTGTCACTGCATCATCTTGCACCAGCAGGGATGCCTACGTCCAGACCCGTTCCCAGGGAGGGGATTGGCTTACACCAACTGGCCTTCCTCTCCCTGCGGATGTGGCTATCCGGCACCGGGTTGAGCCTGTCCTGGGTGGGGTGGCGTTGCGTCAACGTGCCATGCGAGCTGACCTGCAGTCTTTTCATGCGGAGACTGCACGTCTTCTCGCATGGCGCATTGACCGCGTTGACCCACTGGGCCAGCTCACCAGGGCCAGATTCCTCCATTTTCTGGACCTTGTTCCTACCCCCCCTCAACTGAACCCTCTATGCCCCAGTCGTCCTCCATGCCATCTTCCCACCCATGTATCACCTGGGTACCCTATGGAGCTGCCTCTGACCCTGCGGCCAGGGTGGTGGAGGACACATCCCTGCCACAGTCGGGAGTCGTACGTCCAGCAGGGGTGACCACATCAACAACTGCACCCCAGCCGGAGGAGGATGTGCAGGCAGCAAGAGCCAGGGCACAGGCAGCGGCACAGCAGCAGCAGCAGAAACAAGGTGGGAGCCATGATAGCTCGGGGCCTTCATCATCAGAGGGGCAGGCATCAGCCGGAGGGCAGGAGGACCCTGGACGGGAAGTGTCTTCCGTGTGGCAGCGGTTGGGCCATGCCATAGATGCAGAGCGGCAGCGGGCGGAAGAGGCTCGGCTCACGATGGTCAGGGCAGAGAACTCCATGCGGAGGGCCCTGAGGCGGGCCGAGTGCCTCGAGGCCATTCGCAGGGAACTGGAGATCCGGATGTCATCGTCCCTGCGAACCCTCGGGGCCATGGAAGAGGACCGCCTTCAGGACATTGAGCAGGAGTTTGATGATGCCCTGGCCCGGGACATCAACCAGTGAGCCGTTGGACTTGCCCGCTGCCCTTGTAAATAGTTAGTGTTAGGTTTCCTTTCGTTTTTTCTTATTTTGGACCTCTTAAACACTGAACCACATTTTTGTATATAGTTATTTTTATTAGGTAGTAGTATTTTGTAGGTTTCATTTATTGAGTTGGGATCATGGACCCTGGGTTCTTCGATTGTACATAGTTCTGCATTGTATTAATCTTTTTTTATATTTTTTTTGTGTTCACCATGGAGCAATGGTTTTTACTTTGTTTTAAACCTTGCATTTTATTATTTGGACTGTGACTTTGGACACCATTCCTATTTGGATTTCTTTGGCTTATTATTTCTTGTTTTTCATTATTTACCAGACATGGACCATTTCTTTTCTTATTCCCATTGTTGTGTGTTTGATTTGATTTACGTTCACGTTATCTTCAATATATGTTTTTTAATACTTCCATTTGTGGTATTATCTCATTGGTTTCATGCTTGTCATGATTTGTTTTTAGAGATTCACTTGCAACCATTGTGTATGTGTGACGGACAGGTGTTCATTTACATACTTGCCATTGGGATTGTATCATGTAATTGCCTTTTCGATGTGGGTGGATGCAATACTTGGTTGGGTCTTTGTGCTGGGTAGGCTGGCCATAAGGGACATGATTTAGAATCGTCATGACCTGGGGGCAAAGGGACATGAGCGGGGGCCTGCTGGCAGGTGCCCCGCACTGCTGGGGTGCAGGGGGACATGAGTGGGACATGAGTGGGGGCCTGCTGGCAGGTGCCCCTTACTACTGGGGGGTGGGGGCGCAGGGGGACATGAGTGGGGGCCTGCTGGCAGGTGCCCCGCACTGCTGGGGGTGCAGGGGGACATGAGTGGGACATGAGTGGGGGCCTGCTGGCAGGTGCCCCGCACTGCTGGGGGGTGGGGGTGCAGGGGGACATGAGTGGGACATGAGTGGGGGCCTGCTGGCAGGTGCCACTGACTGCTGGGGGTGGGGGTGCAGGGGGACATGAGTGGGTGCCTGCTGGCAGGTGCCCCTGACTGCTGGGGGTGGGGGTGCAGGGGGACATGAGTGGGACATAAGTGGGGGCCTGCTGGCAGGTGCCTCGCACTGCTGGGGGGTGAGGGTGCAGGGGGACATGAGTGGGACATGAGTGGGGGCCTGCTGGCAGGTGCCCCGCACTGCTGGGGGGTAGGGGTGCAGGGGGACATGAGTTGGTGACCAGTAGTGCAAGGTGACATGTTGTCATGCCACGGCGGGGATGGCGGAAGTGGAACCGCTGGTGGTTCTGTCCGCCGTAGCATTCCACTCCTCGTCTTCTGCTTACCGCTCTAGTCATTGTACGCGTTCGTGACCCGGAAGTATAAATCACTTCACTTCCGGGTCGCATACGCATTGCAACGTTTCCGGATTCCCTCCTGAGTTGCTGCCGCTCCCGTACCTGGTGATATTCCTGCCTTTCTGCCTTTCGTTTTGCTGTTTCCACACAGCTGTGTTTCCACCCTTGTTCTCAGCCTGTTTCCCTTTTTCTTCCCAGATTCTTCCATCTTTATTATCCCTTTTTCTCTCAATTGGATCTTCCTCCTGTCAGACCTGTGCCTGCCTATCGGACTGCCTGTGTATTACCCCTTGTGTCTATTTTGGATCTACCTCCTGCCAGACCTGTGCCTGCCTATCGGACTGCCTGTGTATTATCCCTTGTGCCTATTTTGGATCTACCTCCTGCCAGACCTGTGCCTGTTACCGGACTGCCTTTAGTTCAATCCTTGGTTCCGTTATTGGTATCTCTGCCTACCAGATTCTGTGCCTGCTTTTCGGATTGCTCTCCCATCAGCGAACTCACCTCCTGTGATCATTCACCTGAAATACTACATCTAGGGGTTTTTTGTGCCTTCAGGCTTTTTTCCCCCTGTGAGACGTTCTCGGTAGGATAACCCCCGTTGCCCCTATTTTAGTGGCACGGTGGCATCCTATCGAGGGCGTCCTTATCTTCACAAGAAAAAAGAGAAGCCTCCACGACATAAGGACGGAAAGATCAAGCAGAAAGAGGAAGGTGAGGAGTTGGGGGAAGGGGGAGAACTCGACTTTTCATCAAAAGAAGAAAACATAACCGACATTCCTGACAGTTTGCAACGCCAACAAGAAACTGAGATGGCAAACCCCCAGCAAGTTCAGGAACTTATAGCCGCCGTCCAAAACCTTAATTTGGAGGTTCAGAACCTTAAGGCAACCAACGCAGCATTGCAACTAAGAATGAATGAACGGGAGCGACCCTCTGCAGACCTACCTTCATTCCCTTTGGTCTCCGGCAAATTTGATGGATCGCCGAAATGAGTCAAGGAGTTCTTAGATGCCTGTAATCTTCACTTTTCCTTCCGTCCGCAGACCTTCACATCGGATCATGCCAAAGTAGGATTCATGATTACCCATATGACGGGTAATGCCCTGGCGTGGGCCACCCCTTTGGTTAACCAACCAGATCCTGTACTGCAGAACTATAATGATTTCAAGACCCTGCTGCAGCAAACATTTTTACGCACAGAAAGTACTTTTTTGGCCTCTGAGGACCTCTCAGACATCTGCCAGGGAAACACAGATCTTCTCTCCTATATCACTACGTTCAAACAGATAGCCGCCGAAGCTGGCTGGCAGGAACAGGCCCAATATACCATCTTCCGTCGAGGGTTGAGAGAGGATCTCAAGGACGAACTGGCACGTATCGACCGTCCGTCCTCCTTTTCGGATCTCATCACGGCCGCTCTTCGGATTGATTTCCGGCTCTCGGAACGACGGTCAGAAAGAAAGAAGAACAAACTCTACAGTCTCTCTCCATTAGAAGCCCAGTTGCCTTCTTCTCTACCACCTTCACGCCAAAGCAAAGAGGAACCGATGCAGATCGGTACTGCTCATGCACCACTCACCCCGGAAGAACGGAAGAGACGAAGGGATGGCAACCTGTGTATGTATTGTGGAGCCTCTAACCATTTGTTACGGAACTGTCCTGTCGTCCCTCCGAGGCGTTCGGGAAACGAGCGCCCTCGGTGAGCATTGGGACGCACTCCCGAGGGGCCATTTCTAGTCCTTACGCAACTTTGTCGATAGCATCTTCTGGTAAACTAGAGGATTCTAGGTTGATGGTGCTGTCAGTCACACTTACTGTGGGTAGGACCGTGGTCCCAACTCAGGCTTTACTCGACTGTGGTGCAGCCGGCAACTTCATAGATACCTTGTGGGATAAACAAAAAGGAATAACACGCCTGGCCAAACCGGAGGATCAGAAAGTTGAAGGAGTTGATGATGAACCTTTCATTTTTGCATGATTACACATACCACAGAAGAACTACACCTACGTATCCAGCAACATACCGAAAAGATCTCGTTTGACATAATCCGAGCAGCCCATTTCCCTATCATACTAGGGATAAGCTGGCTACGAAAGCACAACCCTCACATCGACTGGGCAAAGAACGTACTCAGTTTTCAGTCCACCTTTTGTAGATCCGAATGTCTGCCTGAACCTAAATATGAGACAGTACTAACTACCAGTGTTTACGACTCCAGACTCATACATTGTCTTCCACATCATCTGCAAGAATACGCAGAGGTAGTGACAGAAAAGACGCCTAGCGATCTTCCTCCCCACCGACCAGAAGACTGCTGTCTGGATCTTGTTCCTGGTGCACTGGTACCATTCGGTAGGATGTTCCCTTTATCCCTCAGAGAAAGACACTTCCTCCGGGAATATCTGGATAACAATCTGGCCAACGGGCTTATAAGACCTTCAAAGTCACCGGCTGGAGCTTCCCTGTTTTTCATCCCTAAGAAGGACACACAAGAACTGAGACCCTGTATCGACTACAGGGGTCTAAACAAGGTGACCATAAAGGACAGGTATCCCATGCCTCTTATCACCGAGATCATTCAAGCTGTTCATGGCGCCACTATCTTCACAAAATTGGATCTCCGGAATGCCTACCATCTCCTCTGGATCCACCAAGGGGATGAATGGAAGACAGCTTTTAGGACCCCCTATGGGTTGTACGAATATCAAGTGATGCCCTTTGGGCTCGTCAATGCCCCATCAGTGTTCCAGCATTTTATGGACCGGCTTTTTTCAGACCTGCTGTGTCAGACCACGATTGTCTATCTCGATGACATACTGGTGTATTCAAAAACTCCGGAGGAACATGTAGTCCATGTTAAAGAGGTCTTCCAGAGACTAAGAGAAAATCACCTCTCAGTCAAATTAGACAAGTGTGTCTTTTCTGCAACCTCCATCCCATATTTGGGTTTCATATTATCCAGTCAGGGTGTCGCCATGGATCCCCGCAAAGTATCTGCCACTTTGGATTGGCCTTCACCTAAATCCATCAAGGAGGTACAAAGATTCTTAGGTCTGGCAAACTTTTACCGGAAATTTATATCCAACTTTTCCCACCGGATTGGACCTATTACCACTCTACTTAAGAAAAGCTCCAAACCATTTTTCTGGTCCAGCGAAGCTGAGGATAGTTTCCACAATCTCAAGGAAGCCTTCTGTACCGCCCCCATCCTTCAGCAGCCAGATCAAGACCGGCCTTTCATTGTCGAGACAGATGCTTCTTCATCAGCTATGGGGGCAGTTCTTTTGCAGGAACATCAAGGAGTGGAACATCCAGTCTCCTATTTCTCCAAGACACTCAACGACAGCCAAAGGAACTACTCAGTTATAGAGCGTGAATTATTGGCCATGAAGTCAGCCTGTTTGGAGTGGCTTCACCTCCTACAAGGAGGTAAACACCCCTTCTCCATCAGAACCGATCACAGAAATCTACAAGTCCTGCGACAGTTCGAGTGCTACAACACACGACAAGCCCGCTGGGCTCACTTCTTTGCCCAGTTCGATTTCGACATTACCTACATCCCAGGGCAACAGAATTTAGTCGCGGACGCTCTGTCTCGCAGAGGAGACTATGTGACCGAATCCGACAGGACACCGGATCTTATGTTCCCCTTAACAAGGCGAATAGGAGTTCTGTCCACTTTCTTGAGACAAGTGAAAGAAGCTTCAAAAGGGGGTTTTGAATCTGAGAGACACCCACAAGACCTCCTCTACGACGTCAAGGAAGGACTCTACTTTGTGGAAGGCAAATTATACCTACCTACTCCAGAATTTCGGAGATTGGAATTAAAGTGGTGTCACGACTCCAAGTTGGCAGGTCATCGAGGTATCAAGGGCACATTGGATTATCTACAGAGGCACTTTTATTGGCCGGAGATGCGACAAGATGTGGCCAGTTACGTACAATCCTGCGTGACCTGTCTTCGCAGCAAGAGTTCTCGTCTTAGACCTTTGGGACTTTTGAAACCCAATCCTGTCCCCGACGGTCCTTGGGAAGTTATTTCTACCGATTTCATCGTGGACTTTCCTCCTTCTGAAGGGTGCACATGCATCATGGTGGTGATCGATTTCTTCACTAAAATGGCTCACTTTTCCCCATTAACAGGGGTACCGACTGCTGTAGCCATACCGAAACATTCATCAAGGATGTCTTTCGTCTCCACGGGATACCAAAGAAGATCATCTCAGATCGAGGTAGCCAATACACCTCTCGTTTCTGGAAAAATCTCTGCAGCCGTTTGGGTATAGAAAGAGCTCTAACGTCCGATTTCCACCCTCAGTCCAACGGACAGACGGAACGTCTAAATGCCACTTTAGAACAGTACCTACGATGTTATGTGAACCTTCAACAGGACAACTGGGTTACTCTACTACCCCTGGCAGAGTTCTCCTACAATAACTCATTTCAGACTACTCTTGGTTTCACCCCTTTTTTCTGCAGCTATGGCGACCATCCCCGGTCTATACTACCGGTCTCTAATATCTCCACCTCTTTACCCACAGTTGATTCCACTCTCGCCTTGCTGAAAGACGTTCACCTGCAGGCTAAACACAACCTTAGCAAGGCTCAAATGAGATATAAGGACCAGGCCGACAAACTTCGGAAAACTGTACCCGATTGGGGGGTAGGATCTCAGGTCATGTTGTCCACCAGGTACCTACCGAGATGGGCACACCCTTCCAAACTCTCCCCTAAATTTCTGGGTCCATACGAAGTCACCCAAGTCATAAACCCGGTGGCCTTTCGTCTAAAATTACCCAAAAGCCTTCAGAGGGTCCACCCGGTGTTTCATGCCTCACAACTTAAACCATTTCATGCAGATATCTGGTCCCGTAATGAGAAGAAAACTCCCTTGCCTGCTACTTCGACCCAGGAGGAATTTGAAGTAGCCCAGATCTGTGACTCCCGGTACCCCCGGGGAAGGCTGGAATTCCTAATACGGTGGAAGGGGTATCACTGGTCGGAAAACTTTTGGGAACCAGCCTCTCATTTGCATGCCCCACTCTTGGTCCGCAGGTTTTTTCACTCTCATCCGGGTTAACCGGGTGGGGGCCTCCCTAGGAGGGGGCATACTGTCATGCCACGGCGGGGATGGCGGAAGTGGAACCGCTGGCGGTTCTGTCCGCCGTAGCATTCCACTCCTCGTTTTCTGCTTACCGCTCTAGTCATTGTACGCGTTCGTGACCCGGAAGTATAAATCACTTCACTTTCGGGTCGCATACGCGTTGCAACGTTTCCGTATTCCCTCCTTAGTTGCTGCCGCTCCCGTACCTGGTGATATTCCTGCCTTTCTGCCTTTCGTTTTGCTGTTTCCACACAGCTGTGTTTCCACCCTTGTTCTCAGCCTGTTTCCCTTTTTCTTCCCAGATTCTTCCTTCTTTATTATCCCTTTTTCTCTCAATTGGATCTTCCTCCTGTCAGACCTGTGCCTGCCTATCGGACTGCTGTGTATTATCCCTTGTGCCTATTTTGGATCTACCTCCTGCCAGACCTGTGCCTGTTACCGGACTGCCTTTAGTTCAATCCTTGGTTCCGTTATTGGTATCTCTGCCTACCAGATTCTGTGCCTGCTTTTCAGATTGCTCTCCCATCAGCGAACTCACCTCCTGTGATCATTCACCTGAAATACTACATCTAGGGGTTTTTTGTGCCTTCAGGCTTTTTTCCCCCTGTGAGACGTTCTCGGTAGGATAACCCCCGTTGCCCCTATTTTAGTGGCACGGTGGCATCCTATCGAGGGCGTCCTTATCTTCACAAGAAAAAAGAGAAGCCTCCACGACATAAGGACGGAAAGATCAAGCAGAAAGAGGAAGGTGAGGAGTTGGGGGAAGGGGGAGAACTCGACTTTTCATCAGAAGAAGAAAACATAACCGACATTCCTGACACATGTGGCTTTGCTGGGGGGCATGCCCATAGTGGATGGGCTGCCTGCGGGAAATGACCAGGGGTGCAGGGTAGTCCCCTGTGGTGTGGGCTGCCTGCAGGGACCATGGAGGGTGTAGAGGGAACACCTGGGAGGACCCACACTGCCAATTCACGTGTAGGACTCCCCGGCACCCCCGTAATACACGTACCCAGGCCAATCGCGTGTGAGACTTCCCGCGCACCCCAGTAATACACATACCCCGCTCGCACAGGGCCAATCGCGTGTGAAACTTCCCACGCACCCCAGTAATACACATACCCTGCTGAAATCGCGTGTGAAACTTCCCGCGCACCCCAGTAATACACGTACCCAGCTGAAATTGCGTGTTAAACTTCCCGCGCACCCCAGTAATACATGTACCCCACTCGCACAGGGCCAATCGCATGTGAAACTTCCCGCGCACCCCAGTAATACACGTACCCCGCTCGCACAGGGCCATTTGTGTGTGAAACTTCGCGCACACCCCAGTAATACACGTACCCTGCTGAAATTGCGTGTGAAACTTCCTGCGCACCCCAGTAATACACGTACCCCGCTCGCACAGGACCAATCGCGTGTGAAACTTCCCGCCACCCCAGTAATACACGTACCCCACTCGCACAGGGCCAATCGCGTGTGAAACTTCCCGCGCACCCCAGTAATACACGTACCCTGCTGAAATCGCACGTGAAACTTCCCGTGCACCCCAGTAATACACGTACCTTGCTGAAATCGCGTGTGAAACTTCCCACGCACCCCAGTAATACACGTACCCAGCTGAAATCACGTGTGAAACTTCCTGCGCACCCCAGTAATACACATATCCCGCTCGCACAGGACCAATCGCGTGTGAAACTTCCTGCATACCCCAGTAATACACGTACCCCGCTCGCACAGGGCCAATCTCGTTTGAAACTTCCCGCGATCCCTAGTGATACGCGTTCCCCGCTTGCCGTGCTGTTACAGGGTTAGCGCAGCCCTTTGCGCTGTATTGGGGATTTTGATGGCTTTTCCCTGCGCAAGGGGCGTTCTTGGGGGCATAACTGGCGCTGCTGCAGGATCGCTGCGCCACTGTGCTCCACGGCTGGTTTTGTCGGCTGGAATCCATGAATACGCTGTGCGCGGAAATGTATTTTAGCGCATGCGGCTGGCGCAGGGATTCGCACGTGGACACTGTGCGCCAGCCGCGTGCGCCACTTGTGCACTAAATTCTATGAATTACTCCCATTGTGTCCCTTTTGGCTGGTTGAATTTGTTCCCA
This sequence comes from Ambystoma mexicanum, assembly GCF_040938575.1. Classification (NCBI taxonomy): domain Eukaryota; kingdom Metazoa; phylum Chordata; class Amphibia; order Caudata; family Ambystomatidae; genus Ambystoma; species Ambystoma mexicanum. Next base: position 453,906,452 of record NC_090933.1, on the reverse strand, counting down.
TCACATATGACATAAACACATGGAGAATGAAGATGTGGCTGTGCACAGTCACCAATTAAGAGTCAATTTCGACCCCACCATTGGGAAAAAGAATGTTGGCAAATCTAATGTATGTTTAAGGCATGACAGTGACATGGGCTACCACAGTGAAAAGAGTGGTGTATTAAAGGGGGCATGGGATGGAGCATGGGGTTGAAAACATGCAAACAAAATAATTCTCCTAATAAATGAAATGCAGGGCAAACATTGCCCATTCTCATTAATGGATGTGTGACATTTAGCTGATTTGTCCACTTGTTTTAATATCCATCTTGCTGTGGTTTCCCACAAACTGTGACCAATGAAACAACCAGAACCACACGCTTCATGCAAAATTCCAGTGAATTACAGGACTGTATATCATGACCCAAAGTGCTGTATCTTGCCTGGGGTTGTGTATCCTTAAATTACTTCTCAGAGCTCAAAAGAAAACATCATACAGCGGTAATGTTCTCCTATAATCTAATGCACTGATTAATGCATTATAATGTGCCATTACCTGTTGTAACTTAAAACTGTACCACATAAGCAAAATACACACTTAATAGAAACATTAACGCAGAGCTTACACACACCAGGTAACAATAACATTGTTAGTTCTGCCCTAAAATTCTAAGATGGCACTTATGAAAACATTGCTTTAGTATGGATACAATGGTTTCATGGAAAGGGACGTGGGAGTCTACTTACTATATTATTTAACCCACTTTAAAGCAGCACAAACAGAAAATACATCAAGGTCTATTACACAGCAAGTAAATAAAGCTCTTAAAAGAAATGTCCAACAGCTTTCTTCTCAACTTACAGAGATGTCTTAGCTTTTAATAAATGACTGAAATTTGAACAGAGGTGTCACCATGACTTTCTGCTTGTGCATCACCGAGCAACTCATAAACACTACAATCCTTCTACATACTGCTGCAAACGTTCTATCGGTGAGCTAAAGCACTACATAGCCAGACCTAAAAATGCAGTATGTAAGTATTGTCAACGACATCCGCCCACAACTGTGCATGCATATTCACATTTCAGTGCAGCATTAAGACAACCGAGTCAACTAAAATATGTTGGATAATACCAATAAACACCTCTTTAAGCCTTTGAAGGTTATTTTTCGTTGTGGTTCCATTGGTAGTTTTCCGATCTCTTTCAATATAGACAAGACTAATTAATTCTTCCTGAAACTTAACATCTACTCCCTTACGCCAGATCCATTGCAGTGCAAATGCAGCAGAACTAATTAGGCAGCAAAAGAAAATTGACCCCATTGTCTGAGGCAGCACAAGATACATTCCACGTGCACACATTGTGCAATGGCAAGTGGAGAAGTCCTGCTGTTCCTGTTCAATTCTCTTACACATCATATCCATGTACATTAAATTATAAAATCCATTGAGCATTTCCGAAATGATGTGGAACCTCTCTTGGCACAACAGAACATTTCTAGAATAATTCATGAGACTAGCATTAACATGCTCAAAGATAACATTTTCCCAGAAAGCACTACTCATAGGGGACGTCAGTCCATGAGTTGGAAGCCAGAACAACATAGCAAAGTCAGACTTCATTGAGGATTTGGTGGTGCACAATATAAAATAAACATAAGGCTATTGCCGGAGAGGCATAACCAGGATTGTCTAGCAAGTGGGGCCTTAAGCTAATTTAGTTAGGCCGACCGCAGTGACATTAACATCTGTAAATGCCCACACAGTGCTGCTGAGTCGGCATTTACAGATTTTGGGTGGCTCTTGCCCGTTCAGGCCCTACCCTCTCTACGCCTCTGAAATTTGCCACCATCCAGGTAGGAGGGGACCAATGCTTGGACAGGAGATCGGAAGTTGTTTTCTTGGATGAAGGGCTTGATTTGCCCTGTTTGAAGGAGAGGTGTCTGTTGATGTCAAACCCAAGGGACTTGGCTCATCTGGCCAGCTGGGTGTGAAGCCCTTGAGGTTCATAACAAAGAGCTATGAACCCTGATGTAAGGGTGTTCAGTGTTGTTGGTCAGCAGTAGGAATTTAGTCTTGGAGAGGATGACCTTCAAGTAAGCAGTCCACATCCACGTCTGGATCAATTTGTTGTCATGGGAATTTTCTTTTCCTTTGTAAGTCAACTAAAGCATTGATTATTTATGTATTCATCAGAAATGATTAGCCCTCAGGACGTGCTACTTTCCCTTTTCAACTTGAAGGAGCTTGACCCAGGGAAATTATCCCAATGAACGCGCTTGTTGTCTAAAATGTGAAAACTCAGACAAAGGCATAACTGAAATCCCTACAACTTTAACAAGAACGAAGTAGTAGTATATCTGTTATAATCATGTTGTCTTGGTGTAATTAAGTTGGTCCCATGTGCAGGAATGTCCAAGTGTTTCAATATTCTATCCACACCCTTAGCAATTCAGGAAACCTATGATATCTTTCCTCAGTCTCTGATATCTTTATTACCACAAGTACTCTCATAAGTGAGAGAACACAATATCATAGTAACCAACTTAGAGGAGGGATCTTTATTCTGTTCTCTGCCGAAGATATGATGCAATACCCTCACGTCAGCGATAAATACCTTCAAGCGTTTCAAGCTTTATGTGAGAGTTATCTTCATCAGCTAACCAGCCACATGGGTGAGCAGATGCTGATTCAGCCATTCACCCACGTGAGGGTTAGGACAGCAGAAGGGCTGCTAGCACTTACATCATATGATCTGACAACTTCTACCCACCTTGAACCAGTGTTTTAACTGCAAGGTTTTCATCCCTATCATTATTCACTCTTCCTTTGCCCTGCAGATGCCATGCGGCCATCACTTGCCTTCATTTAATTAATTGTGATGGACTCTCACGTCTGTGAGACAAAATGATTGGTCTAGCAAGACCCTCGAAGACAGGGCTGCTCTAGGGGATTGCTTGTGTGGTTCACTGCAATGCAAATGGAAGCAGGGAACCCCCATTGTCGCTGAGCATCGGATGTGATATGCATTCAAACGAGATAGACAGGTTGACATATCTGGAATGTGAGTCCTTACCTATGGGATTCTGTGAGCTGCATATTGTATTGATTAGAAGGAAAATACCCGATAATGATAGATACTTGAACAAAGTTTGTGGAACATTCTGCTATGCATCCCAGTGCTGGCCAGTGGGAGCTTGCAGTCTGGATAGTCGAACAATATATTTGTGAACATACATAGTGAGAAGCACACCATTGGTGCACACCAGAGGCACCAACCATAGGTACGAGACTGCCCGACACAATGATACCAGTGCTCTCGTTTAACCTCGTAGTGCATGCAGCCATGTCCTGTCAGCAGTGCAAGTAGTTACATAAAAGGAATTGTAGTCCAATCAGGCCACACCAAACATACGGCCTGTGTCCAATGTTTAGATAGATGCTCCAGCTTACTTGTTCAAAGAACCAATTGCCGTCCAGGGAGGCATATCAAATGCAGTCGGATCAAGTCTGCAGTGTGAAAGGCAGGAGTTGGTTCGTGAATATGGGATGAGGTGAGAAGAGAGGAAGACAGAGGAAGGATGAGGGGGAACAGAGTTGTGCAAGGAGATAGTGAGAGAGAGAGAGAAAGAGCGAGAGAGAGATGGGTAGAGGAAGAGAGGAAAGGAATACTAACATTGGGAGAGAGAGGGGAGAGGGGGCAGGAAAATAGAGATCAGGAAAAGAAATGAGAAGAGAGGAATATCTGGAGAGAGTGTGATTTTATATATATATATATATATATATATATATATATATATAAATTCAGTAAAAAAGTTTGTTAAAGGGACGTTATGGTTAAGTTGCGCTACTAAAAACCTATGAAATTAAGTGAAAAAACTTTGTTAAAGGGACGTTATGGTTCAAAGTAAAACCGAAAAACCCCTGAAATTCGGCAGTTATGGTAACATAAGCAACCATAACTCGTGCCACTGTGCACTGCTAACACTAACACCCAGGACATCAAGGATGACATCACAAATGTCATTGATGACATCACTGATGACATCACATGTGCATTTACTTTTCATAAAAACTCTGTACAAGGGATTCTTATAATGCTGACCAAAAACTGTCAAGGATCATTGGGGTAAATATCATGAGCTAATTAGTGCATTAAGCAATGCATTGATATAAATAGCATTCTATTATGAAGTTCTATCCAGTATACTAAGCTACTCATGCAGAAACATAGGCAGTGTGTGCAGCATACATGATGAAGGTGCCATATTCATAATCTTGCCATGTTGAATACTGAAATTATAACTGCTTTCTTATTCGAGTTTTGCGTACTGTGAAACATGTAATAAGTAGATAATAAAACCCACTTAAAACCTAATTATTACAGACAAAACACAAAGAGACAACAACACTTACAAATATGAGTATATACAGGGACAGTGAAGTAAACAAAAAAGCAGAAATAGTAGCAGAAAGAGTTCATAACCTAACTGATTGTCGTTATGCAGAGAAACTATTGCTCTGTTTCAAAGCTGCTACTTACCATATGTATGTGTATCACATGATGTGACTGCACCCAAAGGAAAGGAGAGTGAGTATAATGTATACAAATATGAGCATTTACAGGGAAGGTAGAGTAATAAAAATAAAACTATGAGAAAGTGCTGATAACCCTAATGATTATCTTCATGCACAGAAAGTATTGCTCTCTTTCAAGCCTTTGTCTTCCGCTATGTATATGTTTCATATGATGTGACTTGACCCTAAGTCTACAAATATAGTACCTTTTCAATGTTTACTTCCTGACGGTTACTGAAGAAAACTATGTGGCTTCGATATGTCAGTAAAGGATAAAAACGGAGAGCCAGCCATGTGATGTCATCAGTGATGTCATCAATGACATGTGTGATGTCATCTTTGATGTCCTGGGTGTTAGTGTTAGCAGTGCACAGTGGCGCGAGTTATGGTTGCTTATGTTACCATAACTGCCAAATTTCAGGGGTTTTTCGGTTTTACTTTGAACCATAACGTCCCTTTAACAAAGTTTTTTCACTGAATTTCATAGGTTTTTAGTAGCGCAACTTAACCATAACGTCCCTTTAACAAAGTTTTTTTACTGAATTTCATAGGTTTTTAGTAGCGCAACTTAACCATAACGTCCCTTTAACAAAGTTTTTCCACTGAATTTCATAGGTTTTTAGTAGCACAACTTAACCATAACCCTGACTTCTTAACACAACTTAACCCTGACTTCATATACATGTAACATAGAACATACTAACCCCCTCGTAGTGATTTTCATGTCCGCGGACTACCGCCATGTCCGCGGACATATCGAAAATCTGAGCGTGGTGAATGTAAATTTAAATAGTATGCCCCATTTCCCCTTTGAAGTTGGCTCTGAAAAGAGACGTTTTTTTTTTTTTACAGATGCTTGAACGACACCTGTTATTTTGTATTTTTTTTCTTGTTTTTTTTTCTTACTTTACTCCTAAAATCTTCACATAACCTTCTCCAAAGCAACCCTTACATTCCAAAATAGAAAGGCATTTCCTGTAAAAGATAAAGAAATGCCATCTTCTTTAAAATTAACAGCATTACTGGCATCAATATTCTCATTATTACAGAAGAACATACCAGCTCTAAGCATGAAGGCACACATGCCTCGGTTGATGACAGACCTAGCAATGTTTTGCTGAGGACAAAAAACTGATCTATTGTCCCATATTGCCCTAGGTAGTAATCCAGAAAAAAATACTTTTGCATTTGGAAGGATCTTCATTACGGCTTGAACCAAGCGTTCCAAATCAGCCAACAAAGTAGGGGCACTGACGTTGCCCAAATGGAAAGCACCATAGTGCAAAACTACCACATGCGGACTGTTCATCGTGGCCATATCCTCACAAACTTGTACAAGTCCCTGTACATTGCAATCAGGCACAGTGCTCCACACCACCTCCACTCCTTTCACATCAAAGTTCTTTGCAACATGCCTGCATTCAGCGTACTGTTGTAAACCATGCACAAACATATCTCCGAGCACCAACACCCTGACTTTCTCCACTTCTGCCATCTTCACTACACACAGTCTCTTTCAACACAAATCCACAACCTCGACATCTGATTGGCTGATCCGTAGAGTCTTCTTTCCATGTTGGATTTCCTAGAAAAACCCGGATGTAGAACGCCCTGTCCACGAACAGCCGCGGTGTCCGCGGACAGCAGCCACTTTACTCTCTGTGCCATTCCCTCTTTGCATACAGCTAAACAATCACACAATACGAATAACGTCCTCAGAACACCCCCATTTTGTGAATTTTCGAACATTTCAGGACAATTATCATTTCATTATTCAACATATTAACATTACAAATATTATACTTTCATCTTGTACTCTGCACACAATGTTATGTTTCTCCATTAGTAGCTCAGTATACTAGATAGAATCCCATAATACAATGCTATTTATATCAATGCATCGTTCAAAGCACTAATAACGGTATGATATTTATTGCAATATCCTTGACACTTTTTTCGCAACATTATAATAAAAATCCCTAGTACACAAATTCCATGAAAAGTACATACACATGTGATGTCATCAGTGATTTCATCAATTACATTTGCGATGTCATCTTTGATGCCCTGGGTGTTAATCTTAGCAGTGCACGGTGGTGGCGCGAGTTATTTTACATAGCTTACAATAACTTGCTATTTTCAGGGGTCTTTCGGCTGTACTTTGAACAATAACGTCCCTTAAACAAACTTTTTTTAAGATCACGTAAACAATATACAAACATGGCGTGCACAAACCAACTTCTCACAGATGGCTTTACACAGAATGTTGCAAAGTAAGAATTTATGCTCGTTCACAGTGAAGGTCAGCTGCTTCCATTTTTTTCTCGGGCCTCGGAGATGCTCACAAAGCGGATTATAAGGTTGTATTGTGTTTTGACCTTGACAGACAGAGATTGTGATGAAAGACTTCTCTTGAAGGAGTGTTGCTAAAACGTAAGAGAAGATAAGGATGAAATTTCTGAAACTAAACAACTTTTATATATTATATCACTATGCGAAAGATCGTTCGGACATGCAGAGTCGTATTTTGGGACTGCACTACTCGTAGACAATGGAAATTGCAATTGTACTTTAAGTAACCCTTAATTTTATACCAAATATAATTACAATAGCATAGCATTAAAGACCGCTCAAGTTGAACTTGTTCGTTGAAAGTGGCATAATGTTTTCCACCGCGCACTATAACCGCCGAATTGATCCCCTGTCGTTTAGAGGGCTCTGAAAAAGGCAGACGACACAGGTTGGGTTAATAGAAATAATTTAACCGGTCTATAGGCAGTGCCACTTCACTGTAGGCTCGTTGTTGGAGCAACCTTCCGATTATCAGAGCGACCATTTACTGCTTTTATCATAAACCAACAGCCTATCTACCGCAAAGGAACAACGCGTGGCTCAAAATAAACTTTTGCTGATCGACAGCAGAGACAATAGCAAATCGCTGAATATTCACTAAACATTTCATGTGAAATAAATGTAGTTTACCAAATCTACAATCCTGCTGTTTACTTTTAAACCACAGTTTCATATTCCGAATTGTGGCGCACTGAGTTGTAAGCTGATCTAATAACACCCTCTGTACCGCAAAGGAACATCGCATGCCTCAACATGAACTTTTGCGGATCGACAACAAAGACAAATGCAAATTGCTGAATATTCTCTAAACATTTGATGTCAAATAAATGTACTTTACAAAATTTACAATCTTGCTGTTTGCTTTTAAATCACTGTTTCATATTCCGAATTGTGGCGCGCTGTGTTGTGACATAATATGTGTTGTCTTCCGGGTTCTGTGTAAAGTCACTTAAGACTGCAGAGGACTGGGCGCGTTTGATGATGCACCATGTAACGTCACGGAGAGAGGCGGGGAATATGAATGCTTTGATAATATCAGGCTTAGGGGCGGGAGATATGATTTAGTGTCGCAAAAGCAAGTCAACAAGGTCAAAAGCGCCAGTCATAGGATTATCACATGATGTCGGCGCACACCAGCCAGATTTATTGTTTCTTTAGTGGACAAAAAGTCGGTTGACGCCCATAGGAAATTGTACTATTAGCGGACAAAAGGAGTTGTCTTAAAACACTTTCACCCTGACAACGAACAATACAAACAACGTTCTCAGAACACCCCCATTTTGTGTAATTGCAACCATTTTGGGACACCGTGAGTGTACTTAGAACACATTCAACTAGACAGATTACAATACGGACAGCGTCCTGAGGACACCCCCAGTTTGTGTATTTACGAACAATTAAGTACACCGCAAGTGTTCATAGCTCCTTTTTACCTTACTTGCGAACAAAAATGACACATACTCCATCCTCTAAACACCCCACCATTTAGTTTATTTACAAAATGTCAGAACAGCCGTGTTCTCCGCGGACAAATCGAACGCAACAAAAACGTCTAGCACATAAAAAAACAAAACATTGAACCTATCTCATACTCGCCCACCCTCCCCAAACACTCTTACACACCAACATACGGCACTACATACAATTTTTTATCCATGTTTCACCGCGCTGTACGCGGTTGACGGCGAATACAAGATGGCGGGCGCCACAGAAAATCTGACGCGCTCCACGTCCCTCGCCGTCCAATCAGCGAACACGTCGCAAGTCCGCGGACATGACGCAAGGCCATGGGCCAATCAGGGTGCTGTCCGCGGAGCGAACAGGGAAGTCCGTCCGCGAAGCGAACACAGATATAACTATTTTTTTTGCCTTACGTTTTGGTCATTTTATAAAAAACTACTGGACGGATTTACACCAAATTTGCAAAAGCACGCTTTCGGGACCAAGCCCCCGCTCCTGCCGCAAATTTGGTTAAATCCGTCCAGCGGTTTGGCCTGTGGCCGTGCACAATTTTTTTTCCCATTCAGTCTATGGGAAAAAAAAAGTTTAGGGACCCCCTCTATATTTTTGCCCCCCCTGGACGAATCCTCACCAAACTTTGCAAAAAAATTCAGAGTGACACATACTTTTTTTGCAAAGGTTGGTGAGGATCCGTCCAGGGAGAGCGAAGTTATAAGCCGCCCAAAAAGTGCTCTTCCTATGGAAACAGCAACTTAACCATATATATATATAGAGAGGGATATAAAATTGTTAAAGGGACATTATGGTTCCAAGTAAAACCGAAAAATCCTTGAAATTCGCCAGTTATGGTAAGCTAAGCAACCATAACTCGTGCCACCACTGTGCACTGCTAAGACTAACACCAAGGACATCAAAGTTGACATCACACATTTTTTTTACTGAATTTCATAGGTTTTTAGTAGCACAACTTAACCATAACGTCCATTCAACAAAGTATTTTACTGAATTTCATAGGTTTCTAGTAGTGCAACGTAACCATAATCTCTACGAACATCTGACTTCATTGCACACCTTCTGGAGAATGCCACATGACCATATGGTGGCGCACAGTATGATGTTGTGTCCGAGAACCTGTACTCACTTCACAATAAGATCTGGGCTTCGTGGACAGTGTGGAAGTACACTTTCTACTGATGTAGGAACTTGCAACTTCAACATTTCCCTTGCACAGCTCCAACACCTATTCGTACTCAGCCATTTACAATCTAGTACACAGTACATACTTTTAGCAAAACTGCTATTTATCTTAAAATGACATCAGCTAAGGCCATCCCTTCTCCCCAAGAGACACCACCACTGCTGTAATCAAGGAGCATGAGAAACACTGCACCCTACCTTAGAAATAACACACGCGCAACATATGCCCTGTCTACCTGGCCCTCCATATTAGTGTTTGGTGCCTCTTCCCTCAGTTCCCTCCCCAACTTTCGTTCTTACCTCTCCTGCCAAAAAAAAGCCATTCAAAAACAAAATAAATGTTCCTTTAGGAACCACCCTTCACAGTTAAAAATAGAACTAAAGAAAACCTGCATAGACTCCATCTACTTTATATTTCTCAGTAAAGTACATAGACACAATAAGATTTTTCAACATTTCCATTTGCATTTTGTGTTATGCTAATGGGAATATTGTGGCGGTCATCCTCCGTTCCAGGGACTGGAATGGTGGATAAAGGGCCAGCAGCCCAAGTTATCAGCCCAATCGAAACAAGAGTGGATAACGAGGTCTCTGGACCATTACCCCCATTCCAGCCCCTAAAATGGGGGATGAATGCCATTAGCAGGCTAGGTTTCCAAAGCGGTAACCCGTGCTACTAAAAAAGAGGATTTTTCATCCCGGGAAAAGGAAGGAAAATCTTTTTCCAAGATGGCCACCATGGAAAGGGAAGGTGGGGGTTCCATGCAGGGCACCTCTTCGCTTTCCACGGAGCCCGCAAAATCTGCAAAAGGCAAAAACAAAACCATGTGCCCATATTACCACAAGCACAAATTTCTTCCCTTTCAAATGTATCCTAATTTTGAATAACTTCATCACAAAGCCAGTCCCAGGTGGACATGGCCACTTTAACCGTATGTTTTGTCCCTTCTGGTCATGGTCAGTAGCCACATTGTCCGGATCATGCCTTATACCATGACCCCGACATTCTGGCCACTGAACATGGTTACAGCCTACCCCTCAGTCACTAAAGCTATACCGCTATGTTTTTTAACTACGTTATGACACTTGCCAAATAAGAAAACACTGCCACATTTGAAAAACCATGTTTTTCGATCGTTGCCAATGAGCCTTACGCAAATTTGCTGGAAATCCACCCACGCTTTATTTTTTGAAAACTGTCAAAAGAATAAACAAATAATTTGTCATATAAGGTGTGCACAAAATCCGAACAAACTTTGTAAACTCATTCGAATTCACGTCAGACATATTCCACCCATCATCATCACCCTCACCTCCCCAAACATTATTGCATAAGTTTCACAAGTGCAACACTCAGAAAATATTATTGTCCCGAGGGTTCGACCATGTATTTTTGTACATATGTTGATCTATGGCAAACATTTCCAATGCACCTTACCTCATTTTTCCTCTTTTAGAAACATACAAATTGTGACAGCAGGGAACATCCATCTTGTGCTATTCTTATCCATTGCTGCATCTGCCTAAGGTAAACTACCCTGACATCACTAAATCATATGCTCCGCCCCTGACCCTCACATAACCAACCCTAGTGATATTCAACACCTTTCTCCATGACGTTCCTCTGTAGCGTAGCCAAATGCGCCCATAATCACCTACATGCCGTGACGCAGAACCCGAAAGTCAAAACACATCGACTAACAACATAGCACGTCACAATTCGAAATATTAAACCGGTCTTTAAAAGGAAACAATAACACTGTACAATTTGTAAAGTACTTTTATTTCACAAGAAACTCTCCGAGAACATCTGACTATTCCCATATTCAATCAAATTGCAAATTTGTTTCTTCGCTCGTGATCGAAAATGTTAATCGTGAGGCACACATTGTTTTTTTCCCATACACAAAGTGTTCATTTTCCATAAAGGAACCGCTTGGGTCACACAGTGAATTCCAGGGCATCGGCATGAACTTGGGCCTAGACCACCATAAAAGATGTTATGTTACTCCTAATAGCTAGTGCAGCGTAGGGACACATGGGCCCTGGGCGATCGTCCCACAAAACAGTCACGGTGATCCAGCCGTTGACGACTACGCACACCCGGCGAATGAAGAAGCCATCAGTAGGCATCTGGAATCCATGGCAATCGCAGTAAGGCAGCATGTAGCTATTTGGAAAACATAACAGAAAATATGTATCAATACCCAACCTTTATTACAATACATATATTGATTTCTTAATTCTTCATACAGTTTAAACTAACGATTAGCACACAAGGCAAACAATCTCAAAAAAGACAAAAAGAATGTAGAAACTGATACACAAATCGATATGGTCATACAGGACATTTTAAAGAAATATTAGCATTGAACCTGGGTGAATATAGTGATAGTCTACATAGATTCTGCACTCCCCGTAACCACAAAAAAATGACAACCACACAGAAAGATAGTACTTCAGTTACATTGCCAAAATTAATATTCAGATAACAATAAATTAAAGCTTGTTCTGGTGTACAGTCGTCAAAAGCAAACTTACATGATATTCACTGTTTCCATTTTCTTGGCGTAACTCAGACCGTAATGCTCACTGCGCACGCACCAAAGAATCTTCATGAACTGATTTTACATGTTCTTTACACAGTTTTGGAATGCATAAGCATATCAAATGTTCATTATTCCAAACCTCATCTCCCTGCATTCTTACTGAATATTTCCTTTCCCTCAAGGTAAAAAAACAATTGACCCTTATAGTTTCAGTCACATTTGTGGGCTTCCTTAGCTCGCAACCAAAAAATCAAAGCTGGTGACCTTCAGTCAGAATCCAAATACATTTTCACTTTGCAACAACATGGTTCAACGCATTCATGAGAACAGGTACTCGCATACAGGTGCAGAGCCGCTGTTTCCATCAAACACTGCAGGTGGCTGCCTCAGATGCCAAACTCTAGGGGGCGCCAGTCTGACTCCAATATTATTTTAAATACATTGTAACACAGACACATTAGTCCTTCTCCTGTACTTTAAACTCTAGGGGTGCCAGTCTGACTCCAATATTTTTTTAAATACATTGTAACACACATACATTAGTACTTCGCCTGTACTTTACGCACATTATATTGAGGAACACCTCCAAATGCACGGTCTAACTTTCGTGACTAAAAACACCACTTTCTTACTTCTTGCTGCCACATCTCATCCCAGCCTCATCAACCAGCACCTTCCGAGACAGTATTTGATAAGTTTAACAAGTGCAATGTTCTGTTTTTTATATGTTTTTGCGGCGATGTCCGCTGACATCAAAACACGGATCAAAGATGGCAGACGCATCGGAACAATCTGACACACTTCAAGCTCTTCACTATCTAATGAGCGAATGCTTCACATGTTCATGGACATGACGTGCCCGATTAGCCAATCGTTATCTTGTCCGTGGAGAGGACAGGGAAGTGTGACCGCGGAGCGGACATAGATATCACTAATTTTTTGAGACCTACTTTTTGATCGTTTAAAAAAAAAGTACTGGACGGATTTTCACCAAATTTGCAAAAGCACACTTTCGGGGCCAAACTGCTGCTCCTGCCACAAATTTGGTGAAAATCCGTCCAGCGGCTTGATCTCTAGCGTGCACAAAGTTTTTCCCCCATTCAGTCTATGGGAACAAAAAGAAATTTTGGGACCCCCCCTATAAATTTGCCCTCCCTGGACCAAACCTCACCAAACTTTGTAAAAAAAATTCATAGTGGGCCATATACTTTTTTCTGCAAAGTTTAGTGAGGATTCATCCAGGGGGAGCAAAGTTATAAGCCACCCAAAAAGTGCTCTTCCTATGGGATTAGCAATTTAACCATAACTACACGGCCACTAGCGTGGCCGTGTAATTCACTGAACAAACTTTGTTAATAGGACGTTATGGTTAAGTTGCACCAATAAAAACCTATGAAATTCTATGAAAAAACATTGTTATTAAATGGGCATTATGTTTACAAATAAAACTGAAGAACCCTAGAAATTCTCCAGTTATGGTAAGCTAAGCAACCATAACTCACGCCACCACCATGCACTGGTAAGACTAACACCTAGGACACGAAAGATGACATCACAAGAAGTTATTTCATGGAATTTCATAGGTTTTTACCAGTGCATGCTAATGTCCTACAATTTGCTAATATCATACTTATCCCAAAATACAAAATGTTTTACCAATGTACAAAGTGTAACCTTAAAACTATGCCATTTCTCACCTTCTATCATCATACTCTTTATTGCAACTTTTCCACTGCTTCAGTGCCATCTGATGTCATTGCAGGCTTTTTTTGGACAGTGTCACGTGACCAACCGCTCGCGCATGGCATGATGATGTGTCCTCAAACGCGACAGCACTGCTCAAATGGGTCCATGCTTCTCCAACAGTTCGGAACTGCGTTTTCTGCTGATCTAGGAACTTTCAAAATCAAAATGTACCCTTGCACAGCTCCTACGCCTATTCTTACCCATTGTCAATTAACAATATGGCACAGAGCACATACTGAGTAGAATATTAGCACAACTGCTATTTATCTTACAAATAGCATCAGCTATTGCCGTCCCTCCTCCCTAAGAGCCAACACCACCACCTGCTGGAGGACCTACACAACAAAAAAAGTGCAGTACTTCTAAAGACAATGACGAGGACCAAGAACATGATGTAGAGGAGGTGCCTTCCTCTAGCACCCAGAGAGAATCATTGGTGTGGCAGTTCTTTACCACTGTTGGGAATGTACCAGAAGATATAGCTACCAAAGTTAAATGCACTACTCAATCACGGACTACTTGGACAGTACTCCTACGGGAGCACCTCCATGTGCCGTGACACTCAATCCAACCAGCACAATGCACTCAGAAATGTTGTTCCTTTCTTAAAAAATAGTATGTCTTCCTCAACCTCATCTTTGTCAACCAATGCTGTAATTACAGTGCCTACTTCAATTGGACACACAATCCCATCAGCTACCTTCCAAGTGATAAAAGAGGCTGCTGATCCATATCTTTCCAAGACAACAGTACTCTGTATATACTGTAACACACCACTCAGAAGGGGGGAGAAAACACAGCTGTTAATTTTACGGCTATTCTTAGCGCTGCGAGCGCGGTAGCCTAGGAAAACATTGCAGCTTGAAAGTATTTAACTTCAAAAACTTCCGTGATGCACATGAGCTGTGCTGCATGAAGCGCACATCACCAGGACCCTCTGCCGCCATTTAAGCACACGAGGTGCTTTCACTTTGCAAGATGGCCGCCCGTGTCTCCCCCATTGTTCACCATCTCCAGCCCCTACACCACAGTGATGCCTGTTGGTGATTGGACCCTGCAGCAACATCCAGAGCCTATCGGAGGCGGGTAGGCGGGAGCTCACCTCCTGGGAAAGGCTACGTGACTCCAAACCACTCGTAACCCTCCTGGAGCAGCAGCAGGAGCTGCGCTCCTCTGCAGAATCAGCTGGCCACAACTACCGACGATCGATGGAGTCCCTATGCTTAGGTATGGCAGCTGGCTATATTTAAACACAGCTTTTAATTTAACGGCTATTCTTAGCGCTGCGAGCGCGGTGGCCTAGGAAAACATTGCAGCTTGAAAGTGTTTAACTTCAAAAACTTCCGTGATGCACATGAGCTGTGCTGCATGAAGCGCACATCACCAGGACCCTGTGCCACCATTTAAACACACGAGGTGCTTTCACTCTCCAAGATGGCCACCCGTGTCTCCCCCATTGTTCACCATCTCCAGCCCCTACACCACAGTGATGCCTGTTGGTGATTGGGCCCTGCAGCAAAATCCAGAGCCTATCAGAAGCCGGCAGGCGTGAGCCGGCCCTTCCTGGTAAGGCCCTGAGGGCAAGGCCAACAACTGTCCAGAGACTGTCCCGAGCTGGCCAGAGCCCAGGGCCACACCCCCTGTTTGTTTTGAGGCTGTGAGTTATATATGCCTTACACCATACTACCTGTCCCCTTGCACCCTATCCTATTAAACAGCTCTCCTCAGTGCTCTGCTAGCACCTGCCGTGCGCTGTAGTCGCTGTACTGGACGCTAAGGGCTCTTAAACCTCCACAACAGTGCGCCACCCTAGCCAGCCCTATGTTTTCCACACACTGTTGAGCATCCCAACTATGCTTACTATGCCCTCTCACCCTTGGCAAAACTACATTGCTGTGTTTTCTGTTCATACATTTTGCGCTTGTGTTCCTTTACACATTAAATTAGTGCCTTTTTGCCTCCTCCTGCTAATTTCGAATCTAGGTACCACTGATTCATGCGTTTATTGTTGTCCCATTGCATTTGTGCCCTAGGTTCGTCTACAGACCCTACTAATTGCTGTGTTGTGCCTTATGGTCGTCTACAGACCACATTGATTATTGTGTTGTGCCTTATGGTCGCCTACAGACCACATTGATTATTATGTTGTGCCTTATGGTTGCCTACAGACCACATTGATTATTGTGTTGTGCCTTATGGTCGCCTACAGACCACATTGATTATTGTGTTGTGCCTTATGGTCGCCTACAGACCACATTGATTATTGTGTTGTGCCTTATGGTCGCCTACAGACCACATTGATTATAGTGTTGTGCCTTATGGTCGCCTACAGACCACATTGATTATTGTGTTGTGCCTTATGGTCGCCTACAGACCACATTGATTATTGTGTTGTGCCTTATGGTCGCCTACAGACCACATTGATTATTGTGTTGTGCCTTATGGTCGCCTACAGACCACATTGATTATTGTGTTGGGCCCTAGGGTCGCCTACAGACCACATTGATTATTGTGTTGTGCCTTTGGGTCGCCTACAGACCACATTGATTATTGTGTTGTGCCTTGTGGTCGCCTACAGACCACATTGATTATTGTGTTGTGCCTTAGGGTCACCTACAGACCCCATTGATTCTTGTGTTGTGCCTTATGGTCGCCCACAGACCACACTGATTACTGTTTTGTGCCTTATGGTCGCCTACAGACCACACTGATTACTGTTTTGTGCCTTATGGTCACCTACAGACCCCATTAATTGTTATGTTGTGCCTCATGGTTACCCTTTGACAACATTGAATTGATCAGTATTGTGCTTCCGGTCGCTAACAGACCGTACCTGCTACCTTGTGTACTAGCAACGCCACCCACATCATGTATTGGTACCTATCGACTCTCATCCACCTACTGCATACCTACAGTAGACACTGGTCTAGTCAACCCAATCCACACTTTAATCAAGACACATCCACTAGTTCATCGTTGCCCAGCACCATGACACCCGCAAATCCGTACCTGGATGATCCAGCACTCTGGATACGCCACTTTGCTACTAGACCAACACCTAACCATCCTTGCTCCATTGCCATCAGAAACACTAGACTGAATTCTAGAACGAGACTACCTATTTATCCATGCTCTCACCACCCTAGCCTTTCGAATAGAAACGCTAGATTGAATTCTAGAACCGGCCCACCCACCTCTCCTTACTCTCACCACCCTAGCATCTTATCCAGAAACTCTAGACTAAGAGCCCGTAGCATGAAACACTTCCGTACTGACCATAACCTTGGCAATTCCTCCATTGACTTAGTCAATCTAGCTCACAGCCTTCGGCATAGTCGACCGATACCATCTGAAAAATCTCCCAAAAAATTCATATTAATTAAAGCAGCTTTGGTGAATGCTAGGTCTCTTCCTGCCCATGCTCTCGACATCGCTGACTTTATGACTTATGAAAATCTTGATCTCCTCGCAGTCACAGAAACTTGGCTCAATGCTGCATCCGGCCCATCTCTGGCCCTCGCTATACCTAAGGATTATGCTATCATTAGATCCGATAGAAACACCACTCAAACTAAGGGAGGCGGACTCGCCCTCATATTCAGAAATACCTTCGACATTAAAGTCATCCAAGATGCCCAAATCCCTTCTGCTGAATCCCTATCAATTAAACTACCTCTTTCACCCAACCACACGGCAACTGTGCACCTTATATATAACCATAAATACCAAACCTAATTCCCAAACCATCTTACTTGGGGACTTTAATCTAGGTTTCAACGACCCTAAGGACTCTAATGCCCATGACCTAGCCAACACCTTATCTGAACTGGGTCACACACACATTATCCATGAACCTACTCATATCAAAGGCAGAACACTAGACTGGCTCTCCCATCTCAACTGCTCCATTGACCTCCCATCCAACAACCCTTGCATCTGGTCGGATCATCATAAATTAACCTTTAATATCAAAGCCAACATACCCCTCCCGGTGCCCAACATCGCCCCTGCCACCCGCACGAGAAACAAGAAATATATCACTCCGGACAATCTCTTACCTATACTACTCCCTATCTTGAATAATATTGACTCAGACGCCGACCCCACAGTCTTAGTGGATACCTACAACCAGGCTATTCTCAAAGCACTAAACACCATTGCCCCTCTAAAATTGCAGAAACCTAAACCACAGCGACACCTTAACACCTGGTTCACGCCACAGTTAAGAGAATTACGCAAAACTAAAAGAACCGCTGAGGCTCATTGGAAGAAACACCCCACAATATCTAATAAAACTGAGCTAACCCTAGCTTCCTCTAGCTACAAAGAAGCCATACTTCGTGCCAAAAAAGATACCTACAATAAAAGGATTACACAAGCGGTCTCCAACACAAAGGAACTCTTTAAGATTCTGAAAGAACTAGAATCCCCCATCGCCCCCATAGACAAATGTGTTACTGACACACTATGGTGTAGCAATATTCAGAAGGCATTATTAGACAAAATAGCTCGCCTTCAAACCAAAATCAACGCTAAAAAATCCTTACTACTAGCGGACCCGGACTATAAACAACTACCGAACAAACCATCTACCTTTAAATCAACCTGCAAACCTTTCAGCTTTTCACCCCTCGCAATCTGGGAAGTAGAAAACATCATCAGGAAACTTAAACCCTCAAACTGCCAAGGTGATGCCTGCCCTGCCCCGATCATCAAAGGGGCAGCTCACGACCTGGCACCATTCATTACCAACCTCATCAATGCCTCCTTCAAATCCGGAATAGTACCTAACAACCTTAAAGATGCTTGGGTCATTCCACTTATCAAAAAACCGACTCTTGACCCAACCAACCCGTCTAACTATAGGCCGATAACTACTGTACCGTTCTTATTAAAAATATTAGACAGAGCAGCCTATTTACAAATACAGGCCTACTTAGAATCAAACAACCTTCTAGGACTCAGGCAATCAGGCTTCCGACCAAAACACAGCACGGAAACTGCATTAATAGACCTTACTACCCAGATCCAAATCCTGAAAGACAATGGCAAACTCGCACTCCTCTTACTGCTGGACCTGTCAGCTGCTTTCGACCTGGTCAATCACCAAACACTCTGTCACCATTTGAAATCTGCAACACACTTTTCAGACGCAGCCACGGCTTGGATTAGTTCCTTCCTGGTGAACAGAACCATGAGGGTCTTCTCTCCAACGGATTCTGCCGAACCTTCACCAGTACCCTGTGGAGTCCCGCAAGGCTCTTGCGTGTCCCCGACACTTTATAATGTATTCACAAAACCGTTGTTCGATATCCTTGGCTATCGGGGTGTCACGTATACCAATTACGCTGATGACACCCAGATACTCATTCCCATCACGGGTGATTACGAAACTGACAGCACCACCCTTAATGAAATCTACTCTGCAATACAAGCTTGGATGGCACACCATGGACTGTGTCTCAATGACGAAAAAACCGAGTTGATCATCTTGGGCACTCATGCCAAACTCAAAAATCTTAACCCCTCATTCAAAGCCTTTACCATTGATGGCAATCTTATCCCAGTGTCAAATAACACTAAAACCATTGGTATCTACATCGATGCCACCTTATCCTTCTCCAAACAAACCAATGCAGTAGCATCATCAGCTGCATACACCTGCAAGCTGATCACTGCATGTAGACCGTTTATCTCCGCACCCAATTGCAATACTCTCGCCCGAGCATTAGTCCTATCCAAAATAGACTACTGTAACGCTCTTTACTTGGGCACTAGTCACAAAAATATCAACAAATTGCAAGTTGTCCAAAACAATGCCATCAGGGCTGCCCTCAACATTCCCAAAAAGGCACATATATCTGAGACCAGACGTAAACTATGCTGGCTCCCTGTCGAACACAGAATATCCATTAAAACGCTGGCCCTTACACACAAAGCCAGGGCTAACCTTGCGCCAGCATACCTTACGAACCAGCTTACACCCCACACCTCCTTACGACCACTCAGAGCAGCACAAACTAACACCATGACCATACCGAGATTAAAACTTCATAACTCGGGTGGAGCTAGCTTCCCTGTACAAGCTTCCAAGTTATGGAACACTATCCCTGCTTCCTTGCGAGCAGAATCCTCATTCAACCTGTTCAAACACAACATTAAGTGCTGGCTTCATCATTTGGACGCTATGACAGCCTAACCTCTTGACTTTCGCTGACACACCTTGTAATTTAATGTATATCTACGCACTTGCAATACTATGTTTGTACCTATCTGTAACTGTAACGTAACCTTTGTTGAATGTGTTAATTGTAACTGTAACCAGATCTAATTTACGCGCCCTTATGCCCCCGGGCCTGGCTGCGCTTTATAAATAAATAAATACAAATACAAATTTCGAAGTGCTTTTGAAGCTGTAATCAAAGAGCACGAGAAACTATGCTCCCTACCTCAGATGATACACATGCGCAACATCTTCCCCGTCCACCTGTCCCTCCATATTTGTGGTTGATGCCTCTTCTCTCATTTCCCTCCCCACCTTACTTTCTGACCTCTCCTGCAAAAAAATAAATAAACAAAAAACAAAAAAAAAAGATTTCCTTAGGAACAACCGTTCACAGTTAAAAAAGAGAACTAAAAGAAATTATCCTATAGACTCCATCTACTTTACATTTCTCAATTAAGTATATAGACTCCATAATATTCTATCACCCTAACTTCAAAAGCCCTTGTGGCACTGATTACGTTATCCCGCCCATAACGCTAACATCACTGTACGTTCAAAATGAGCTCCACCTACTTCAATGACATTAGTGGGCAGTGTAGGCAAACGTACCCTGTCATCACCAACGTCTTACTGTTACCCAAGGCAAAACGAGGAACTTAATTACACACATCCAAAACAAATGCAAAACTTTTCTTTGTTTTTACAAAAATTATGGAAACATTTTATTTTGAAGAAAACAACAATAGTCGGAACCGTAACAAGTACCTTTCATTTTGACACATCGATAAAAATATTGCATTAATTCCACAAAAAATGGGTTAACTATTTCTAACACAGATCATAGCTACCAAACTTTGCATCGTTCTCATTTTCTGTGAAACTGTCAACAGTGAACTTCTAATGCCAAATCCATTCATCGATGCAGTCTAGTCTTTGCGTCAAATTGAACATTTATCCGTCAGAACGTTCATCATAAGGCACACAGTACACTTTCAATCCACACTTCAATGAATATTATTTAAAATGTTGTTTACATTGCATTCTGAAAATACATTCTTCCGCTTTAGCCAAGGACCCATCGCTTCTAAACACAGTTCTCTGAAATAGAAACTTTTCTTTCTGACGTCAGCTTACAATATAGTGATTCTTATCATTCTTTGACACATTTAGTCCTTCAAATTCTTAGTGCGGTGTATTCAAGGACACATACCAATGAGACACTTCATGTAACACTCACAGCGTGCCCGAGTCAGTTTTGTTTATAGAAACACATGCCACAAAAATGAACATTATTACTGGCAATCAGTGTACAGAAGAAGAATTACATATTTCAAGTAAACCACATAGCACAATATTTACTTTCATTTTACCACTATCAACATGCCTGTTCTCAATACATTTACATTTTCTTTCAAAGATAACCCCAGGTGTGGTCCACACAGGTACATCTTTCCCTATACATCAATAATATCTGCCCCTGCTGTTTCCCCAGCAGAGACATGCAGTGACAAAATCTAAGGATTCGTGAATAAAAAAGGTATTTTGTCAAAAACACCTGCAGGTAGTTTGTTCCCATGCCTCAGACAGCCTTTTGGATAATGCAAGGGTCTTAAATTTCATCCTTAAACCAACCACAAAGGCATCACACTTTGTCCGGGAATCATATCAATTTCTGCATTCATGCAGGCGCCCCTCGTTGCCCTCCACAGTAAGATGTAAATGTGCAAAGGCCATAGGCCTATGTTCGTAATACACATTTGCAATACAAATTCCTTCGCCAGTTATTTCAACGTTGACTAACACTGTGGCACATAAACTTTTGGTGTATTGCATTCTGCACCTACTTTCCAGCGTGTCCAGACTCATTTACTTTAATAATTTATTTCTTGGTTATTTGTGAAGCGCCTACGCCTAAATAAAAATGTGCACATCGCCACAAGACCGGGGCTAGGGAACAAAACAACAATGATATGATATGATAAGTCATTTAAAACGGCCCTGTACACAGTTGTTTCTAAGCACAACATGACAAGGAAGGTTAAAACAAAGGGAAACAAAACAAATGATCTTACTAGGCCTTGTGCCATTCATATCGTGCAAGGGCAAAAGAGAGGAGATGTGCCAGTGGGATGCAAGGGGAGTAAACAACCTCCAGTAAGTGATGCTGGGGTGGCCGGTTCTAAGTAAGTGCAAATAGGCATGGCAACATAGGCTTGCAGATACAATCCATAGTGTGTGGTGGGCCCGGAAACAGTGCATGGAGCTATTGGTCATAAGGGAACCTGGTCCCCATAAGGTTTACAGGGTGGCCAGGTAACCAGTTAGTGCAGCAGAATGAGAACATCAGCATGGGGGAGAGAGAGAAAGCAAGCAGAAGCATAAAGGAAAGTCTTAAATTACTCCCAGACCCTGCTGTGTTCCTGCTTAAGTTTGAGAGAGGCCGGGAAGCTGTTCCAGAGGGACTCACCAGCTGAAGAGAGAAATCTACCCCCCCACACTCTCTACCTAAAGAAGCGTCTAACCCTCAGACAGTTGAGATGGATGAGCGAAGGGCACAATAAGAAAAATACATAGGCAGTAATGGTGAATTTAGTGAGGCAGTAATGGTGAATTTAGTGTGGTCCCTGGCCCCAGAAAGCCTTTTGAATAATGCAGAGGGCCTTCAACTTGATCCTTGCAGCTACCAATTGGAGTCAGTGTAGAGATTTCAGGACTGGAGAAATATCATCCCTTGTCTTAAACCCAAGGACAAGTCTTGCATTCCTGTTCTGGATACCTTGCAGAGTTTGAAGAGTAGAGGCGGGAATGTTCAGAAAGAGACTGTTACATTAGTCCAGCTAGACATAACTAGAGCTCTTGATACAGTTGGCCTCTGGGGGAAAATGACAAAAGCAAGAATATCTCTCAGTAGTTGCAGCTGGTAATGGGATTTATTAAAGACGTCCGTAACGTGAGTACAGAAGGAGAGGGTGGAGTCAAAGATGACACCAGGTTTTTTCCTTGCCGTAAGGTACATACATATGACCTAAGCAGGATAGCCAGAGTGAAAAAGGGAAAGCAGTAGCAGGGGTCCAATAAAAATGACCTCAGTCTTACTGGCATTAAGGCAGACATTGTTGGAGGCGCACAGTTCCTGAATCACGCATACACAGTCAGCAATAAGCGGGAGAGAAGAGGATGCAATACACAGGTTGAAGGACAGCTGAGTGTCATCCACATAACACTAAAAGTTAGAAAACAATGTAGAGATTAGGTGTGCTAGAGGTGCCAAGTAAAGGTTGAAGACCCACGGTGAGATATGCGGTCCCTGCTCTTCAGGCCAATGATAAGTCTCGCAGCCTTATTTGAAATTAGCTGGAGGGGCAGAGAGAGAAAGTGGGTAGATTTAAAAACAACCTGTTGCAATACTACACCCTAGAAAGTACCAGATCTCTACAGACATTGAGCTTCTAGATAAAAGTGAGGGGGAGGATGAAGATGTGGCAAGCGCAATAGGCCCTGAACAATGTTCAAGGGACACATACATATGGTCATTGCAGGAACAGAGTCTTCAATGGGGAGACTGGAGACACCGGGACTGCGGTGGGCAGTTGGACAGTAGTCACGGTGCATAAGATGCCTTTGAGGAGCACATTGTGTACCGCACCTTTAAGTGTCCCCATCTACCCAGCCCCCTTGCGAGCGCACAATCACAGGTGGCAACTGCCATTGATACTGGAGGGGTAGTAGATAAGGATGAGGTGAGCGCATTCGGCCAATGCACATGTTATTGCACATCATTATGTAAC
Source organism: Ambystoma mexicanum (assembly GCF_040938575.1). Classification (NCBI taxonomy): domain Eukaryota; kingdom Metazoa; phylum Chordata; class Amphibia; order Caudata; family Ambystomatidae; genus Ambystoma; species Ambystoma mexicanum. The sequence continues at coordinate 453,882,571 of NC_090933.1, read as the reverse complement.
GATACTCTTAAAACTTTGAACATGTAGTGCACTTACAAAACTTTCTCACAACTGTCTACTTTGAACTATTTTTAATGTTTGTATTTAGTTTGGTAAGGTGGATATCAATGACACTAAATATTATACTGCTGCAGTTGACTTACTGGCTGCATCAATCCACGGTATTGTCCGCTGTCACTGGGGAAGTTATCAATAATGACTCGAACCACACACGCATGAATTACTCTTCGGACCTAAAATCGCAGTCTTCCATGATTCCACCATGTAAACGCAGGATATGCCACAAACCTGCACCGCCTATGTAAAAAATACAGACATAAATTACTGGAATGAAGGCAATAAGTGATTTTTTTTTTATTTGCACTACCTTGTAAAAAGTACGGCATTATTTTAATTTATAAAGTAACTTTTCATACAACGTATTGACAGTACCTGTGTTTTGTGATCTACATACAGAAAGAACTCTCTGGTCCATTTAAATTCATTAACACAAATGGAATACATTGTTATGATATGTAGCAATGAATCTTCTCTTTCAATTGTCACCAATTATTCACAACATTTTGTGAAACGGCTCAGACCAGTTGTGTTTGCAAATGCTAGTCCTTCACAGAAATGCCACAAATAATCCTGGCAGCACTTACAGTGTCTCAGGTATAAGGCCAGAATTGGACTACTGCGCAGGAATGGTGCAATTTCCCATAAGCAAACAGGAAGATCCATCCAAATATACTTACTGCAAGTACTAGACACCACAAACACCTCTATAAATGAAAACCTCTAAATTTCATACAAGTGTAAACTTACATGCACTCTCTGCAATCATGTTTCACAAGACGACTTCCCTAATGAACAATTTGTATATGTATCCATTCCAAATTCTGAATCTATTCCATTTCAACAGCTTCTGTAGAATGCAAATCATGGCATATTATGCCCTTTTTGATATTCACACAAACGTTCCACCATACAAATAAACTCACATAGCCAATATGACATATAATGCTTCTAAGGTACAAATCAGATGGTACCAAAAGTAACTGCACGCTTACAGGCTTCACACATGGCCAAGTATCTCTTGGAAAGAAAACCTTCACAACAATAGGTATAGTATACTACACTGGTGCCACAACCACAACCACTTCAGGGCACTATATTGCATATGTCAAACAAAAAAATGGTTGGTTTGAATGTAAGGAACCTCTGTTACTCCAAAACATAGGTTACCAGCAAATTTAACAAATGCCTTCTTAATATTCCTGCAACCCAAATTTAGTCACTAAACTATAGCACAATTAACAGTTAGAATACATAAGCAGGTATCTAACTAAATCCATAATACTACAATAGCATGTTTGAAAGTCAGTCT